>NC_134353.1:483817139-484156095 GCF_048569485.1 Anomaloglossus baeobatrachus | reverse complement strand
CTTTCGGCCCTCAGCCAGATCTCAATCCTCCTCATCCAACAGGCCACAGAAGAGCCAGAGGAACTCTTCTGCATGGCGGTCTAAGTCACGTCCTCCAAAGACCGCCGGAGGCACCGTCTCCAAGGCGGCCTCCTCATGACTTTCGGCCTCCCCAAACCGCATCCTCGGTCGGTGGCAGGCTCTCCCGCTTTTGCGATGCCTGGGGGCCACATGTCCAAGACCGATGGGTGAGAGACGTTCTGTCTCACGGTTACAGGATAGAGTTCAGCTCTCGTCCTCCGACTCGTTTTTTCAGAACATCTCCGCCCCCCCGAGCGAGCCGTTGCACTTTTTCAGGCGGTGGACACTCTGAAGACAGAAGGAGTTGTGATCCCCGTTCCCTTTCAGGAACGTGGTCGCGGTTTTTACTCCAACCTGTTCGTGGTGCCAAAAAAGGACGGTTCATTCCGTCCCGTTTTGGACCTCAAATTGCTCAACAGACATGTGAGAACCAGGCGGTTTCGCATGGAATCCCTCCGCTCTGTCATCGCTTCGATGTCCCAAGGAGACTTCCTTGCATCAATCGACATCAGGGATGCCTATCTCCATGTGCCGATCGCACCAGAGCATCAACGCTTCCTGCGTTTCGCCATGGGGGACGAACACCTTCAGTTTGTGGCACTGTCTTTCGGCCTGGCGACAGCCCCACGGGTCTTCACCAAGGTCATGGCAGCCGTTGTGGCAGTCCTACACTCTCAGGGCCACTCGGTGATCCCGTACATAGACGATCTCCTAGTCAAGGCACCCTCCAGGGTGGCATGTCAACACAGTCTGACCGTTGCTCTGGAGACTCTCCAGAGGTTCGGGTGGATCATCAATTTCCCAAAGTCAAAATTGACTCCGACCCAATCACTGACGTACCTCGGGATGGAGTTTCATACTCTCTCAGCGATAGTCAAGCTTCCGCTGGACAAACAGCGTTCGCTACAAACAGGGGTGCAATCTCTCCTTCGGGCCCAGTCACACCCCTTGAGGCGCCTCATGCACTTCCTGGGGAAGATGGTGGCAGCAATGGAGGCAGTCCCCTTTGCGCAGTTTCATCTGCGTCCACTCCAATAGGACATTCTCCGCAAATGGGACAGGAGGTCGACGTCCCTGGACAGGAACGTCTCTCTTTCCCTGGCAGCCAAAACCTCTCTTCAGTGGTGGCTCCTTCCCACTTCTCTGTCGAAGGGAAAATCCTTCCTGCCCCCATTCTGGGCTGTGGTCACGACGGACGCGAGTCTGTCAGGGTGGGGAGCGGTTTTTCTCCACCACAAGGCTCAGGGAACCTGGACTCCGACAGAGTCCTCCCTTCAGATCAATGTTCTGGAGATAAGGGCAGTGTATCTAGCCCTAAAAGCGTTCCATCGGTGGCTGGAGGGCAGGCAGATCCGCATACAGTCGGACAACGCCACGGTGGTCGCGTACATCAACCACCAGGGCGGCACTCGCAGTCGTCAAGCCTTCCAAGAAGTTCGGCGGATTCTGCTGTGGGCGGAGGCCACAGCCTCCACCATCTCCGCGGTTCACATCCCGGGCGTAGAAAACTGGGAAGCAGACTTTCTCAGTCGCCAGGGCATGGACGCAGGGGAATGGTCTCTTCACCCGGACGTGTTTCAAGAGATCTGTTGCCGCTGGGGAACGCCGGACGACGATCTCATGGCGTCTCGGCACAACAACAAGGTCCCGGCATTCATGGCACGGTCTCAGGATCACAGAGCTCTGGCGGCGGACGCCTTAGTTCAGGATTGGTCGCAGTTTCGACTGCCTTATGTCTTTCCTCCTCTGGCAATGCTGCCCAGAGTGTTGCGCAAGATCAGGTCCGACTGCCGCCGCGCCATCCTCGTCGCTCCAGACTGGCCGAGGAGGTCGTGGTACCCGGACCTGTGGCACCTCACGGTGGGTCAACCGTGGGCGCTCCCAGACCGACCAGACTTGCTGTCCCAAGGGCCATTTTTCCATCTGAATTCTGCGGCCCTCAACCTGACTGTGTGGCCATTGAGTCCTGGCTCCTAGCGTCCTCAGGGTTATCTCAAGAGGTCATTGCCACTATGAGACAGGCCAGGAAACCAACGTCCGCCAAGATCTATCACAGGACTTGGAGGATCTTCTTAGCCTGGTGCTCTGATAAGGGTTTTACCCCCTGGCCGTTTGCCTTACCCACTTTTCTTTCCTTCCTTCAATCCGGAATGGACAAGGGTTTGTCTCTCGGCTCTCTTAAGGGACAGGTATCGGCGCTTTCCGTGTTTTTTCAAAAGCGTCTAGCTAGGCTTCCGCAGGTCCGCACGTTCCTGCAGGGAGTTTGCCGCATAGTCCCACCTTACAAGCGGCCACTGGAACCCTGGGATCTCAACGGGGTTCTACGGGCTCTTCTGAAGCCACCTTTTGAGCCGCTGCGGGATGTCTCTCTATCACGTCTTTCGCAGAAGGTGGCATTTCTAGTGGCAGTTACATCACTCCGAAGAGTGTCAGAGCTTGCAGCGCTGTCATGCAAAGCCCCCTTCCTGGTATTTCACCAGGATAAGGTGGTTCTACGTCCGGTCCCGGACTTTCTTCCTAAGGTGGTGTCCCCTTTTCATCTCAATCAGGATATCTCCTTACCTTCATTTTGCCCTCATCCAATTCACCAATGTGAAAAGGATTTGCATTTGTTAGATCTAGTGAGAGCACTCCGGATCTACGTGTCTCGCACGGCGCCACTGCGCCGTTCTGATGCACTCTTTGTCCTCGTCACTGGCCAGCGTAAGGGGTCGCAGGCTTCCAAGTCAACCCTGGCTCGGTGGATCAAGGAACCGATTTTTGAAGCCTACCATTCCTCTGGGCTTCTGATTCCTTCAGGGCTGAAAGCCCATTCTACCAGAGCCGTAGGGGCGTCTTGGGCATTGAGGCACCGGGCTACGGCTCAGCAGGTGTGTCAGGCGGCTACCTGGTCTAGTCTGCACACTTTCACGAAACACTATCAGGTGCATACCTATGCTTCGGCGGATGCCAGTCTAGGTAGGCGAGTCCTTCAGGCGGCGGTTGCCCACCTGTAGGAGGGGGCCGTTGTCGGCTCTTTTTATCGGGGTATTCCTTTACCCACCCAGGGACTGCTTTTGGACGTTCCAATTGTCTGGGTCTCCCAATGGAGCGACGAAGAAGGGAATTTTGTTTACTTACCGTAAATTCCTTTTCTTCTAGCTCCTATTGGGAGACACAGCACCCGCCCCTGTTCCCTTCGGGCTGTTGTTCTTTTGTGTACACATGTTGTTCATGTTGAATTGTTCTTTTGGTTCATGGTTTCAGTTCTCCGAACATCCTTCGGATTGAATTTACCTTAGACCAATTTATATAGTTTCCTCCTTCCTGCTTTGGCACCAAAACTGATGGGCCCGTGATGCACGGGAGGGTGTATAGGCAGAGGGGAGGGTTACACTTTTTAAAGTGTAATACTTTGTGTGGCCTCCGGAGGCAGTAGCTATACACCCAATTGTCTGGGTCTCCCAATAGGAGCTAGAAGAAAAGGAATTTACGGTAAGTAAACAAAATTCCCTTCTTTCTGAGCACTTCAATGTACCTAAACCACAGTTAACGTCCACATGTTTGACATAGTAGTGAGGAGAGCCCATTATGGGTTTGTGTCTCCAGAAGCACAAGATAGGCATTACAATGTACTGAGCATTACAAGGGCTACTTTGCAATTTTTAATTTTGTAACATTCTCTACTTTTTACTTTATGGGTGTTTTTCAGAAACTAAATCGCCACTACATGAACTCCAAGAGGGGTGTAGTTTCCAAACTTTGGTCACATTAGGGGGTTTCTGCTATTCTGGCACTTAAGGACTCTGCAAAAGGAGTCCACAAACTATATTAGGAATAGTGCCCCAAAAGTTAAATGGCACTCCTTCACTCCAGAGCCTTGCCATGGTGCCAAACCGTACTATACAGTCACATGTGGGGTATTGCCACGTTCAGGAGAAATTGGGTAACATATTAAGGGGCCTTTTTTACTTTTTCCCCTTATGAAAAGGAGAAATCTGGGGTTAAAACATTTTAGTGGTAAAAATATAATTATTAGTATTATAATTTGGGACACACCTGTAGTGTCAATATGCTGTCTGCAATCCCTACATGAATTCATTGAGGGGTGTAGTTTGTAAAATGTTGTCACTTGTGGGTTTTTGCTTTTCTGGCACCTCAGGGCCTCTGCACATGGCACCGGCAAACCATTCTAATTAAATCATTAAATCTGAACTCCTTCCCTTCTTGACTTTGTAGTGTACCTCAAAAGTAGTTTTTGATCACATATGGGGTATTGGCAAACTCAATAGAAATTAAACAGCAAATTGTACAGTCCATTTTGTCCTGTTGCCCTAGTGAAAATAAAAAATGTGGTTATAGCAACAGTTTTGTAGTAAAAATGTATTTTTTCATCTTCACGGCTCAACATTATAAAATTCCGTGAAACACCTGGGAGTTCAAGGTGCTCACCAAACATCTAAATTGCTTGAGGGGGTTTAGTTTCCAAAATGGGGTCACTTGTAGGGGTTTTCCACTGTTGAGGCACCTCAGGGGCTTTATGAATGCCATATGGCAGCCAATTTTGCGTTTGAAAAGTTAAATGGCACTCTTTCCCTTCTGAGTCCTGTGTGCCCAAACAGTAGATTTCCACCACATCTGGGGTATTGGTGTACTCAGGGGAAATTGCATAACAAATTTTGCATTGCATTTTCCTTTGTAATCCTTTGTAAAATGCAAAATTTGGAGCTAAAGTAACAATTTTGTAGGAAAAAGTAAATTTTTCATTTTTTTTTCCTTCCACATTGCTTTAGTTCCTGTGAAGCACGTTAAGGGTTAATAAACTTCGTGGGTGTGATTTTTGAGCAGTGTGAGGGGTGCAGTTTTTAGAATTCACTTTGGGGAATTTTCTGTCACATAGGCCTCTCAAAGTCATTTAAAATGTGATGTGGTCCCTTAAAAATGGTTTTGTAAATTTTGCTAGAAAAGTGAGAAATTTCTGATAAATTTTGAACCCTTCTAAAGGCCCTGTCACACACAGAGATAAATCTGCGGCAGATCTGTGGTTGCAGTGAAATTGTGGACAATCAGTGGCAGGTTTGTGGCTGTGTACAAATGGAACAATATGTCCATGATTTCACTGCAACCACAGATCTGCCAAAGATTTATCTGTATGTGACAAGGCCTTAACACACACAAAAACATGGTTCAAAAATTGCGCTGATGTAAAGTAGATATGTGGGAAATATAATTTTGTGTAACAACTCAGATTTATGGGCATAGAAATTCAAAGTGTGAAATTTTCATGAAACTTAATTTTTGCATTTGTAAAAGTATGTTATCATCCTAAATTTACCACTATAGGTACGTGTCCACGATCAGAAATAGCGGCGTTTTGGACGCAGTGTGTTTTCCCGGAGTCTAAAACACTGTGAAAACATGCCCTTAGATAGCTTTCTGCTTACATTGTCCTCTTGCAATATACGGTATATTCTTCCTTGACTTTTGAGCTGCACAGATTTGACTTTCCAGAGCAATATGTTGAGAAGCTCCATCTCTGTTTCCCAAACAGTACAGATTTCTTTGGGAGGATTGTAGTCTACCATCTTGATGTATTGGGCCACAAGAACTGAAACTGCTCTACATCAATCCAATAGGAGCAGACACATGGAATGAAATTTGGTTTCCTTCTCCGGAGTCGATCTTCTGTGCCTTGTTTGTCTGAATCATCAAGAACACTATTAACTGTTATAAATGTGGCACAGAAGCTCCTAATCATAAAGACAGTTTCTAGTGTCTTCTGTGTTGTACATGGACCTTTCTACTGAACGTTTCCAAAGCAAATGAAGACCTATGTACATTCAAAAATCAACTTGCGTTACCCACCAACTTATCCTGTAATTTACGGTGATAAAATCTGCAATGCATTTCATTTTGATAGCAAGGCAACAATATTATTTTATTATAAAAAATGTACCAAAAAATGTAAAACATTTATATTAAAATGGCCAAAAAGCTTTGTTGGAGTTTTTATGTTTGCAGGGGACTCAGTGCTGGCATTCACACCAGTGCTAAAGATCAGGATGGTTTTGAGTGGCAGCCACATCTAATAACGTCACTGAATCTCAACTATTGTGCATTAGAAGGCCTGGATATGTTTGACACCATAAAGAGCTTTTTGAATCTCATTCCTTAATAGGTTGCACTTTTCATGAAAAAAAAAAAACAATGCATTATTGTCAAAAGTGGAAGCATTCATCTAGCATTTCCCTTGTGTGATCCCATCCTTGTTCAATAAAATAAACATTTTCATATATGAAAAAGTAAATTAAAATCATTGAAAAAATGTAATTTTTATCATTGATCTCTGTGCATTTCTGCAGAACATGGAAAATTTTCTAGCGGACTTTGTCACTACATATTCTGTTACTTAGTAAATGGACGGTAGGTGTAGAAACATTTTTTCATCAAATGAAATGCATCGATTACAATTCATGCGGTGGCCCTGTGCCCACGCTACGTATTTTGACGCAATTTTCAGAAATCTGCAGCAAAATCTGCATGTCCAATGTGAAGCCAGCAAAGTCTATGAGAATTCAGAATTGCTGTGCCCACATTGAGTATTTTTCCCTTGTGTATTTCTTTTTTTCTGCACCAAATGTGCACCAAATACGCAAGGGAAAAATAAGCAACGTGAGGACAGCACTTCTGAATTCTCATAGACTTTGCCAGCTTCACAATGGACATGCAGATTTTGCTGCAGATTTCTGAAAATACGCGTCAAAACTACACAGCGTGGACACTGGGCCTAAGGCGGATGTGGAAAAAAATGCTGCGAAATAACAATATGCTTTCAATAATGAAGTGTCAATGGTTACTTTATCAATCCGCAAAATGATTGATTCAACCCTTTTCCTTCACAACAGGATCATTTCTTCTAGGTATGCATTTAGCTAAAGTCATTGATTTTGTTGGCTTATAGTCAGTAGTGTTTGTAACCAAATATATTAGGAAAGTGATAATGACCATCATTTTTATACAAAGTTGAAAAGCAATCAAACAGCTATGTAAGGGGTATAAAACTGGGTCAAAACCAGCTAAACGTCTACAAATGTGAGGTGGTGGAAGACCATCACAGGTCGTACGTCATAAGACTGAGTACAGCAAGGAGACGCAATATAGTTATACTGCATCAGCAAGATCTCTCTCAGACAAAGATTTCAAAACAGACTGGGGTGTCACGATGTTACTGCATCTGTCACGCCAGGTTCAATAAGACACCTGGCGATCGGCGTATCACAGAAGGAAAACCAAGGTAATGGTACGACAAAAAGCCAATAACTCAATAACTTGTCAAGTGGTCTTGAGCATCAAATACAGCTAACAATGACCTCTCATGTTATTCACAAGTAGAGTTATTGTCTGCCAAGGCATGGCATCCCTCTCTTCTTGAAGGGTGGCCCTCTGGTTATTGAGGGTTCGGGGTACAGAGTCTTAGGAGCCGCTATGCAGCAGCTCAGCTGATCCCATAGGTTTTTTATTGGATTCAGGTCTGGAGAAAGTGCAGGCCGCTCCATTTGAGGCTCTCCAGTCTCCAGCAGCCGTTCCCTAATGATGTGACTTCAATTAGCTATAGTATTGCCATCCATGAAGATGAAATTAGGCTTGTGTTGTTCATTCAGAGGCACAATGCAAAAGCAAACAAGATTTTGGGGTGTATAAAAAGAGAGATTAGATCCCGTGATCCCAATGTATTGTTACCCCTCTATAAATCACTTGTAAGGCCACATCTAGAATATGGCATCTAGTTTTGGGCTCCACATTTAAAAAAGGACATTCAGAAGTTAGTTCAAAGGCGGGTAACTAGATTACAAGGAATGGAGGCCTCACATATGATGACAGGTTGGAAAAGTTAAATATGTTTAGCTTAGAAAAAAGACGTCTCAGAGGAGATCTCATTTATATGTATAAATACATGTGTGGTCAATATAAAGGACTGGCACATGACTTATTCCTTCCAAAGACAATACTAAGGACCAGGGGGCACTCACTGCGAGTGGAAGAAAAGCGATTCCGACACCTAAATAGGAAAGGGTTCTTTACAGTTAGAGCAGTCAGACTGTGGAATGCCCTAGCACAAGAGGTAGTAATGGCAGATACAACAACAGCTTTTAAAAATGGGCTGGATGATTTCCTCAGTACACACAACAGTGTTTGTTATAAGTGACAAAATGTATAATTGATGAATTGATGGAGGAAGGTTGAACTAGATGGACCTAGGTGTTTTTTCAACCTATGTAACTGTTATTCAAGTAGTAGGGGCTTGTCACTGTAACATTTACAAAGTGTAGGGCAGATCTCTATTAACAAGACACCTGCCTACATTCTAGCACCACCACCACCATCATCATCAAAGGCTCGTCTGGTGACAACAGTAGCTGATGCATAGTGCTCTCCTTAACATCTCCAAACACTGTTGGCGGCCATAATTTCTGCTCAGCGTAATCCGATTTTCAGCAGTGAGGCTCAATGGTCCCTTGTCCAGCATAGATGCTCCTTGGCCTATACAGTTAGGTCCAGAAATATTTGGACAGTGACACAATTTTCGCGAGTTGGGCTCTGCATGCCACCACATTGGATTTGAAATGAAATCTCTACAACAGAATTCAAGTGCAGATTGTAACGTTTAATTTGAAGGTTTGAACAAAAATATCTGATAGAAATTGTAGGAATTGTACACATTTCTTTACAAACACTCCACATTTTAGGAGGTCAAAAGTAATTGGACAAATAAACCAAACCCAAACAAAATATTTTTATTTTCAATATTTTGTTGCGAAACCTTTGGAGGCAATCACTGCCTTAAGTCTGGAACCCATGGACATCACCAAACGCTGGGTTTCCTCCTTCTTAATGCTTTGCCAGGCCTTTACAGCCGCAGCCTTCAGGTCTTGCTTGTTTGTGGGTCTTTCCGTCTTAAGTCTGGATTTGAGCAAGTGAAATTCATGCTCAATTGGGTTAAGATCTGGTGATTGACTTGGCCATTGCAGAATGTTCCACTTTTTTGCACTCATGAACTCCTGGGTAGCTTTGGCTGTATGCTTGGGGTCATTGTCCATCTGTACTATGAAGCGCCGTCCGATCAACTTTGCGGCATTTGGCTGAATCTGGGCTGAAAGTATATCCCGGTACACTTCAGAATTCATCCAGCTACTCTTGTTTGCTGTTATGTCATCAATAAACACAAGTGACCCAGTGCCATTGAAAGCCATGCATGCCCATGCCATCACGTTGCCTCCACCATGTTTTACAGAGGATGTGGTGTGCCTTGGATCATGTGCCGTTCCCTTTCTTCTCCAAACTTTTTTCTTCCCATCATTCTGGTACAGGTTGATCTTGGTCTCATCTGTCCATAGAATACTTTTCCAGAACTGAGCTGGCTTCATGAGGTGTTTTTCATCAAATTTAACTCTGGCCTGTCTATTTTTGGAATTGATGAATGGTTTGCATCTAGATGTGAACCCTTTGTATTTACTTTCATGGAGTCTTCTCTTTACTGTTGACTTAGAGACAGATACACCTACTTCACTGAGAGTGTTCTGGACTTCAGTTGATGTTGTGAACGGGTTCTTCTTCACCAAAGAAAGTATGCGGCGATCATCCACCACTGTTGTCATCCGTGGACGCCCAGGCCTTTTTGAGTTCCCAAGCTCACCAGTCAATTCCTTTTTTCTCAGAATGTATCCGACTGTTGATTTTGCTACTCCAAGCATGTGTGCTATCTCTCTGATGGATTTTTTCTTTTTTTTCAGCCTCAGGATGTTCTGCTTCACCTCAATTGAGAGTTCCTTAGACCGCATGTTGTCTGGTCACAGCAACAGCTTCCAAATGCAAAACCACACACCTGTAATCAACCCCAGACCTTTTAACTACTTCATTGATTACAGGTTAACGAGGGAGACGCCTTCAGAGTTAATTGCAGCCCTTAGAGTCCCTTGTCCAATTACTTTTGGTCTCTTGAAAAAGAGGAGGCTATGCATTACAGAGCTATGATTCCTAAACCCTTTCTCCGATTTGGATGTGAAAACTCTCATATTGCAGCTGGGAGTGTGCACTTTCAGTCCATATTATATATATAATTGTATTTCTGAACATGTTTTTGTAAACAGCTAAAATAACAAAACTTGTGTCACTGTCCAAATATTTCTGGACCTAACTGTATAAGATAATGAAGCCTGTGCCTGGTGGTGTTGTCAGGTACCCTTGTAGGTCTTCTAGCACACATATCATGCTGATGTAAATGGTTTTGAATGGTGTGACATGACACGGGTGCCTATCACGTCCCTTAAATGTGCCTTGTGTTTGGCATTCATCATCTTGTTCCGAAACACATTGTTCACAATAAAACCGTCGTCTGTGTGGGATGTGGCCAAACGCTGTCAACTTCTATGCCTTTCTGTGACTCTTCCAGTCTCTCTGTTGCACCCAGCTGATGACACTCTAAGGTTAGTGGCCAGGCCCGTCTGAGAACATCGCGCTTGAAGCCTTGCAATGGCGAGGTACTGTTGATTGTTAGGTGTCTTTTTGGTCTCATGATGTCAAAATGTGAACAGCATGATGTGGACTATTTAAAGGGAACCAATCACCAGGATTTTTGTATATAATCTAAAAGCAGTGCTATACTGGCACTATCAGGCTGATTCTCTACATACCTATAGTGGTCAGCTCGGATGTTTAGGTTTTGAAATCCGAGAAAGTAAAGATTATAAAATCATCAGCTTCTTGAGTGACAGCAGCTGAGGATCAGATAATATCTGGGGGGTATTCATAGTTATTCCCTCCCCCTGTTAGAATTATCATAAGTATTATACAAACAATTCACTTTGTCTCTTGCAGGACCTGTGTGAGGTCATACCCATGTGACCAGAAGGGGAAGAGCCTCAGCCAAGAAAGCTGGATAACAGGTCACATGGGTGTGACCTCACACAGATCCTGCAAGAGACAAAGTGAATTGTTTGTATAATACTTATGCTAATTCTAACAAGGGAGGGGATAACTATGAATACCCCCCAGATATTATCTGCTCCTCAGCTGCTGTCACTCAAGAAGCTGCTAATTTTATAAACTTTACTTTCTTGGATTTCAAAACCTAAACATCCGAGCTGACCTCTAAACTAATGGTATGCCCAGAATAAGTCCGATAGTGCCAATATAGCACTGGCTTTGGGTTATATACGAAAATCCTGATAATTGGTTCCCTTTAAACCGTATTTTCCGTTTTCCTTCCCCTTCTTCCAAAAGCCATAACTTTTCTATTTTTCCTTCAATATAGCCATATGAGGGCTTGCTTTTTGTGGGATGAGTTGTACTTTTGAAAAACACCATCTATTCTGCACCATATTGTACTAGAAAAAAATTCCAAGTGCAGTGAAATTGCGGGAAAAAAAAAAAAAAAAATATATATATATATATATATATTAGCTGTACTACTTGGCTTCGCCTGGGTTAATAACTGTTAACAAAATAGAATGTATTAACATTCCTGGGATAGAATGTATAAATAGAATGTATTAACGCCTGGGATAGTAACGGTCTCTCTGTTTCTCTCCCATTCTCTGTCTGTCTCCCCCTCTGTATATATCTCTGTCTCTCTCTATCTCTTTGTCTATCTGTCTCTTTCCCTGTCTGTCTCAGTCTGTCTCAATCTATGTCCCTGTATGTATATCTATTTCTTTCCCTGTCTGTCTATCTTTGTCTCTTTCCCTGTGTCTGTCTCTTTGTGTCTGTCTCTTACCCTATCTATGTCTGTTTCTTACCCTGTCTGTCTCTTTCCCTGGCTGCATTGTGATACGCCAACAATCAATATAAGGGCGTGGCTGCGCATTCTTCTGGAGTTCTGGCTGCACTGTGGCTCCCAGCTCCATTCGCTTTAATGGAGGCAGATTTGGCGAATAACTGTAAAGCGCGAGGTTTAAATTTCCCCTCAAAACATAGCCTATGACGCTCTCGGGGTCCAGACGTGCGAGTGTGCAAAATTTTGTGGCTGTAGCTGCGATGGTGCAGATGCCAATCCCGGACATATATACACACACACACACACACACACACACACACACATACAGCATATATATATATATATATATATATATATGTGGCGCCCTGGACAAGCCAGGTCGTCACAGGTACTATAACAACACACCCCGGTTAGGAACACCAGTCACACACACAAATCCTTGTTGCCTCCTCCCTCCAGGGGCTGATGTCCACACCAGGTGGGGTGGAGCCAGGCGGTTGGCTCCACCCACCGAGGAGTTCACAGTCCTTGAGGCGGGAAAATGAGTAAAGAAGAGGAAGGGAAAGTGAAGTGGAAGGAGGGAAGTGGTAGTGGAGGAACACACTGACCGTGTCCGGGTACGTGGCCCGGGCACATACAACAAGGTTGGCAGACGGTGGTGACCGTCTGCAGGAGAGGCCGATTGATGCACAACCGTAAGGACCGGGGACGGGCGGTGGCCCACCGGTACCGGACCGGGGAGCGAAGAGAAGCCAGCACCATTCGTCAGGGCCTACGGACCCCGACCAGGCTTGGAGTTGCCGTTAAACCGCTCAAATCCATCAGCGACGGGAACCTCCGGGGTTTCCCAGCAGCAAAGACCCGACTGAAGGCAACCGCTCAACCGTGAAGGGAAATACAGGTACCGCCACAGCTAGAGTTCTCAGGGCCAGAGCCTGCGGGCACAAAGGGGCTCCTCTGGCAAATACACCGCTGGGGAGCGGGTTACCGGTGGGAAGCCATCGGAGCCGATAACACAACACAGGTGCAGGGAGAGACAGTCACCGCCAACCTACCGGGAGTGACCATCGCAGCCAGCTGCGGGACCCGTCCATACAGCCGTTTGTTTTACCAGAGACTCCGTCTACGTTATTGGCTGAGTACCACCGTGACCGCGACCCTGCACCTCGACAATCCCCGCTATCCACCTTACAGTCACCATCATCGGGCCCCGGGACCACCAAATTCCTCTACCCACGGAGGGGAAAGAAAACATCTCGGCTGCTCCCTGTCATCGCTCCCGTGATCCCCGTCCAGAGCAGCGGTGGTGTCCCAACCTCACCACAACCGTGGGTGGCGTCACGGATAAAATCCCCAAACCATCCCCTTTTCACTCACGGGCGAGGAGCGCCGCTCGGCTTCCCGGATGCGGCCCACCGCTCGAGCCACCGAGCAGCAGCAGCGTCGGACCCGAGCGTTGGCGAGCGCAGCGCCCCGCTGCCCGCGACATATATATTATATATATAGCGCCTTTGTCATAGTTTTCCAAGACCCGCAGCTTTCTCATTTTTTGGGACCTGGTGCTCAATGATGGCTCATTTTTTGTGTCTTCAGTGGACCATTTTTGTGTAGATGCGATGTTTTGATCGCCAGTTATTACTTTTTTCCAATCCAACTAATTGATTTTATATTTTGATAGATCAGGCTTTTCTGAATACGGCAATACCAAATATATGTATTTTTTTTTTTTTTTTATTTTCAATTGGGCAAAAGAGTGGTGATTTGAACTTTTTGGGTTTTTCATATTTTTTTACATTTTTTTTATTGACTATTAGTTTTCTTAGGGGACTTAATGCCTGTACTATACGATCGCTTCTCCTAAACTGCTGATCTCCTGTGAATGTCTGTGTTCTTCCTGCATTCACAGGAAGCATGTCATAACAGCGACAGGGATCATCATCTGACGCTGCGCTGTTATTGCAATCCATTGGTACCCAGTGATCGCATGACGGGGCCATCGATGGCAGCGAGTGATCCCCACCGGAGCGCATTAGATTCCGCTGGCAGAGTTTGACAGCGCAATCCGAGGGGTTAATGGGCGCAGGTGGATCTCTGATCCACCCACGCCTGTTAGCTGTACATGTCTGCTGATCTGATCAGCAGACGTGTGGGGTATAATGTGGACTCGCTGTGTCCAAGTGTATATATAATGTCCTTGGTCGTAAAGGGGTTAAGCAATTCTAATTGGACACATTTATTGGGTGATTCATGGATCAAACACCTGTTGTGAATTTTGCCATCAAGCTCCTTGTTACAGAACAGTAAGTTGTGCAAAAAGTATTGATTCATTGAACAGTTGGACATGTGCATTCAAGAGTTTAGAGAAGGTCACACTAAAGGGAATGTCACCAGGCTTTTGTCAACTAATCTGAGAGCAGCATAATGTAGAGGCAGAGATCCTGATTCCATTGATGCTTAGTATAGTTTTGATAAAATCACTGATTAATCAGCAGTAGATTATCATTAGAGGACTACTTGGAGTGCTGACACGTAGTCCAGCATAATAATGAGCTCTGTATAACGGCTAGATCTGTAGTAGAGAAAACATTGATTTTAAAAAAATGACAGCAAACAGCTCAGTAAGAGACACCTTGCTGGAATGAGGATCTCTGCCCCCTATGTAAGGCCCCTTTCACACGTCAGCGATTCTGGGACGTTTGTGCTTTTTTTAAAACGTACCAGAATCACTGACATACGCAGACCCATTATAATGAATGGGTCTGCTCACACGTCAGTGATTTTTCACTGCACGTGTCTCCGTGCGGTGTACCCGCGTGTGCGTGATTGCCGCATGGAGACAGGTCCATTTTTTTCTGGCATCACTGATGTCCCACAGACCACGCAGTGGTGTGGTCCGTGAAACACGTGCCAGAAAAAAAACGTGCTTTTAAAATAAAAATCATTTTTACTCACCCGGCGTCCAGCGGTTGTCCTCTGCAGCCCGTTCTCCCTGCTGCTTCTGAGCCAGCTCATTATTGTCGCGCATATTCATTATGCGCGACACAGCCGATCTGGAAGCAGCTGCTGCGGGGGGTCACCGCCGGCCGGATGCTGCACCACGGGAGCGATCAGCACCAAGGACAGCGGGAGCGGGCGCAGGTGAGTTGATTACTAAGTGCAGTCACGGGCCACGGAGAACGGAGCCCGGATTGCACTTAGACAACCCACGTGTGCCGTGAATCACGGCACACGCAGGGACATGTGCGTGTTTTACACGCCAGTGAAAAACGTCACTGTTTTTCACTGACGTGTGAAACGGGCCTTATGCTGCTTTCACATGGGTGAGCAAAAACCTGGTGACAAATTCCCTTTAACCCCTTCACGACCGCGGGCAGTAAAATTACGTCCTATTTTAACGTGACTTAACGACCAGGGACGTAATTTTACTGCCTAAACTTCATTTGATTGCCGTGGCCATAGCAACGGCTTTCAAATGATGTCCCCTGCTGTTTCTTACAGCAGGGGACCTTTGCTTGACCCTAGGGGGGGCGGCATCGCCACCCCCTATCGACGATCGATGTGATTGGCTGTTCAAATCTGAACCGCCAACCACATCGATCGCACTAATTTCGGCAAAAATAATGCCCGAATTAGTGCGATCCTGTGAGATCCAGCTATGAGATGCCGCAGCTGCTGCAGCATATCATAGGTGGACCTCAAACATGTCTCCCCCAGCCCCTGCAGCACTGATTGGAGCGATCGTGCTATGACGCGCAATCGCTCCAATCAGTGTGCAGTGGGGCGGTGTGATTTGCCGGTGGCCGCCCTCCCCAGGCCTGTGCTGGCCTGCGAGCCCTCCCCCAACATGTCTGCAGCGTGCAGTGGCTGGTACTTGTGGTACCACGCCACCGCCGCTGCTGCCGCCGCCGCCGCCCTAGCTGTCACCGCTGCTGCACGTGAGTACTGTGCTCACTTTGCAGCCAGCCCGTGCGCGCTCCCGTGGTGCCCCTGCGCGCTCCCGTGGTGCCCCTGCGCGCTGCCATGGTAGCCCCTGCCGTGCCCCCCCCGCGATCTGCTCCCCCCAACCCCCCCCCCCCCCCCGACATCCCGATCTGCTCCCCCCCCGATCTGACTGCCTCCCCCATTATCTCTGTTCTGCAGCTCCCTCTCCGGTCTCCCCCTCTGCTCTACCCCCTCCCCCTCTGCTTCCCCCCCCCCTCTCTGCTCTCACTCCCCCCCCCTCTCCCCCTCTGCTCTCCCCCGACGTCCTCTTACCTGTCTTCACCGGCCTGATCACATCTGCGTCCATCGCTGGGTCCTTCCTGGGCATTCTGCTGATCTGCCTGCTGCTCCTGTAAAGCTGTCCATCTCTCTGCCATCTGTTCCTCTGCAGCTCTTCTGGTCAGTGATCCTCCTGCTAGTCCTCTGGGTACTGTGAGTATAACTTTTTTTTTTTTTTCCGTATCCCCTGTCCATTTTTACACCTCATCCGTCCGTGCGTCCCGCCAAGCGCTGATCAGGGATGCAGATAACGGATCGGCATCCCTGCTCAATTTTTGGCGTGACTTTTTTTTTTTTTTCCGTATCCCCGACGCTTTTTGTATCGCATCCGTCCGTGCGTCCCGCCAAGCGCTGAACAGGGATGCAGATAACGGATCGGCATCCCTGCTCAATTTTTGGCGTGACTTTTTTTTTTTTTTCCGTATCCCCGACGCTTTTTGTATCGCATCCGTCCGTGCGTCCCGCCAAGCGCTGAACAGGGATGCAGATAACGGATCGGCATCCCTGCTCAATTTTTGGCGTGACTTTTTTTTCCGTATCCCCGACGCTTTTTGTATCGCATCCGTCTGTGCGTCCCGCCAAGCGCTGATCAGGGATGCAGATAACGGATCGGCATCCCTGCTCAATTTTTGGCGTGACTTTTTTTTTTCCGTATCCCCGACGCTTTTTGTATCACATCCATCCGTGCGTCCCGCCAAGCGCTGATCAGGGATGCACATAACGGATCGGCATCCATGGTCAATTTTTGGCGTGACTTTTTTTTTTTTACGTATCCCCGACGCTTTTTTTTTATCGCATCCGACCGTGCGTCCTGCAGCGGCCGATCAGTGCACTGCGTCTGTGCGTTTGAAAAGTCAAATGGCGCTCCTTCTCTTCTGAGCCCCGCCATGCGCTCAAACAATTTATTTCCACCACATATGAGGTATCTGCGTACTCAGGAGAAAATGCACAATACATTTTATGGTGCATTTTTTCCTGTTACCCTTGTGAAAAAAAAAGCTACCTAGTTGAAGCAACCGTTTTGTGGTAAAAAAAATTTTTTTTCTTTTCACGGCTCAACGCTATAAACTTATGTGAAGCCCCCAGGGGTTCAAAGTGCTCACCAAACATCTAGAAAAATTATTTGAGGGCTCTAGTTTCCAAAATGGGGTCACTTGTGGGGGAGCTCCATTGGTTAGGCACCTCAGGGGGTCTTCAAACCCGACATGGCGTCTGCTAATGAGTGCAGCTAATTTTGCGTTCAAAAATTCAAATGGCGCTCCTTCCCTTCCGAGCTCTGCCGTGCGCCCAAACAATTGATTTTTACCCCATATGGGGTATCAGCGTACTCAGGAGAAAATGCACAATAAATTGTAGGGTGCACTTTCTCTTTTCTCCCTTGTAAAAATGAAAATTTTATGGCTAAAGTAACATTTTTGTGTTAAAAAGTAAAATTTTCATTTTTTCCTTCCACATTGCTTTGGTTCCTGTGAAGCACCTAAAGGGTTAATAAACTTATTGGATGTGGTTTTGAGCAGTGTGAGGGGTGTAGTTTTTAGAATGGGGTCACTTTTGGGTATTTTCTGTCACCTCGGCCTCTCAAAGTCACTTCAAATGTGATGTGGTCCCTAAAAAAATTATTTTGTAAATTTTGTTGGAAAAATGAGAATTTGCTGATGACCTTTGACCCCTTCTAACTTCCTAACGGAAAAAAAATTTGTTTCGAAAATTGCGCTGATGTAAAGTACACAAGTGGGAAATGTTATTTAGTAACTATTTTGTGTGACATATCTCACAGATTTATGGGCATAAATTTTCAAAGTTTGAAAATTGCGAAATTTTCAAAATTTTCGCCAAATTTCCTAAATTTTCACAAATAAACGCAAAAAATATCGGCCTAAATTTACCACTGACATGAAGCACAATATGTCACGAAAAAACAATCTCAGAATCGCCAGGATCCGTTGAAGCGTTCCAGAGTTATAACCTGTCAAAGTGACACTGGTCAGAATTGCAAAAAATGGCCCGGTCATTAGGGTGTTTTAGTGGCCGGGGGTGAAGGGGTTAAAATCACCTGAAAAAGTTAGTGTATTTTACTATCATTTGGCTTTTGGGTGACATTTCAGGATATTTCTAACTTTTTGTGAGTAGTGTATTTGCAGCCTTAGAATACCATCTCCCATTTTCAACCTATAAATTTAAACTAGATATGCGAAAACAGATTCCAAACTAATCAGATTAATTTACAATATCACAAGATTCATGGATTCAGGCACTCTTATTTGCAAAACTTCTTGGGGATGGTGAGCAGAAGTTTAGTTTTGTAACCCCTTCTGGACAGACTATTTGCTCCTAATGTATTAAATCCTAGTCAAATTTTACAGCAAATTGAAAAAAAACTTCCAGTAAATTTGCAATTCTGTTCACAACCCCAAAAAATGGCGAAACAACAATTGTGCAAAACCATCACTTTATTCTTAAAATCATAAAATAATTCTGTATTTTTTTTTTAGGGACAAAATGAATCTAAATCCCCTCTTAGTAATTTGCTCTCTTACAAACTATACAGTACATAAAATTTGATTTTCAATGTAATTGGAGTTCCTGGTTTTCATGTGATTATACAATATTCAACAGTAAACCTGGCACTAAGGTAGCTCTCTTCATTTAAACCTTGTGAAAAAGGATGTGGCGTATAACAGATGATGTACCTAGAGTTGAGCGAGTCCCTAACTATTCATACTTGCTATACTCAGCACGTATCCATTCTGAATAGCATGTGCAATGCAAGTCAATGGGGAAAACTCGCAAAGTAACGAGTAACCCGAATGCCGTACTCTTCGTGCGAATAGCAAATAGTGCGGAATTTGGGTTACTCGTTACTTTGTGAGTTTTCCCCCAATGACTTGCATTGCACACGCTATTCGGAATGAATAAGAGAGTATTAGACAGTACTCGGTAGTTAGGTACTTGCTCAACTCTAGATGTACCGCCTCTGAATTGTGCAATATGCATGAAGATGAAATATGGGTGCAAAAAATAAAATGTCAATTTTGGATTTTCAGTTGTATGCCCATTTAAACTAAAAATAATAGTTAAAAACATGTTTTTTTTTATTTTTAATTTATTTCCCACTGAAAATCTAGCCTTTCCGGCAGTGAATAGAAGCAACTGTTTATATCTGGAGGCTGCCATAAACTGATCCACATGAAAATCCAAGCTTGCAAGTGTGAACAGATTCTAAGCAAGGCTTCCAGGATTTTACACAAGAAAAGAATTGTCTGGGGTTTTACTTTTGCTGTCAAAAATAATAAGTATCTAAACACATTTGTGCAGGGTATTTTTTTTTTTTACACCCATAAGTGTTGACGGGGGGAAAACCCTGCATACAATTTATTTCCCTTTTTTTCCCCCAATTAATTTGAATGGGAGAAGAAGAATTCTGTATGTAGATATGAAAAAAAAACAACTCATTGATGGTGAAAATTTGTAAGGAAAAAATAAGCAGTAGATGCATGAGATTTCAGAAATCTCATTGGTACTGCAAACTATAGCAAACGCTATGCTTTTTAGGTGCTGCATCATATTTATTATATGTGCAGCAGTTTGCCCGGCGAGGGCTAGGCCTAATATGCAACACCATGTGCCAAATTTTTGTTACCCAGCAAGCAAATAGGTGTTGTAAACTTAAAATAGACAAACTGAAGCTGCATCAAGTTTATCAAATTATACTGTGTTTTAGGTACCCTTTCACACATCTGTGTCTCCGGTACGTGTGACGTCCTTTTTCACATGTACCAGAGACACGTAGATACATTAAAATCAATGGGCCTGAGCACATGTGGGTGTTTTCACATGGTCCGTGTGGAGCATACATGTGTCAGTGTGCGCCACACATAGACATGTCAGTTTTTCTCCAGCAGCATGGGTGTCACACGGACCTCACGAATGTGCTCCCTGTGACGTGTACCGGAGAAAACAACGTTTCTGTGAAATAAAATAAATTTCTACGCTCCCCTTCTCCAGCACTGCTGTCACTTGCTGCCGACCCCCAATCATTATGCTCATCGAATATTCACTGCACCAAGGACCGGAAGCAGCAGCTTGGCTGGAGACCGCAGAGCAGAAGACATCATCACCACGGACAGCAGCGACCGGGGCAGGAGAGCATAAAGTTCCTGTTCTCCGTGTGTTATCACGGATAGCACACTGAGAACATTCCGTGATTTTGGCACACCGAGGGCCATACGCACCTTTTAAATGTCCGTGCAAAACGTGTGTGATTTTCACGGACGAGTGAAAGATGCCTTAGAGAAATTTTCTCCTAAAATACCAGGTGCGTAAAATACATTCAAATATCTTAGTCAAAACAAGCAGCTGTTTAAATTTTAAGGAAAACTCCCGCTATAGAAACAAAGTTAAACTTGTATCCCCCAAGTGCTCTGATCACTATAATGAGATTGGGGGGGTTAACGAGATGTTATCTTCAGATCTTGACTTGTGTTAAAATGACATGTTCTGAAATGTAATGAAAAGTCTCTTAATACTATATCTCTTCAGACTCATAAATGCTGGAGATTCTGATTCCCGCTCATACAGGCCCTAAACCTTCCTGGTTGGGCAAGGCACATTTAGAAAGGAAAATGGCAATGATTGATTACTGCTCCTTCAAGCAGAATATAAAGATTGAATTTTTTTCCTATATATCTAAAGCTCAGCTTGAAATTATTTCTCTGCAAAAGAGGCTTAAATAAAGTTAATAGCGTTATTAGCAATCCGGTGTTTAGTATTGTCAACTGTGCGCTACAGAAACTCTCCAGTTTCCGTCATCTTGCTCTCAATCTTCTCTCGTTCATCCATCATGATTGATTCTGAAACAGTTTTAGGATGTGATGCTCAATAACCTGTTGTACTAAAGAAAGAAAAGAATATTCTTAATAAAACTATATAAAAACAGAGTCCAAGACAACACACACATGCAGAAAGCATTGCTTCAGTACAGTGGATCCCCTGTCCACATCCTAGAAAGATTAGGGTTTCCTTAATGGGGTGGTTCACCCATATTCATTATTGGCCACAACGATATTATGTTGAGAAACAAGGTTTCTCTGAAATACCTTGTGTTGCCAATAATGCCTGTGAGCGGAGCTATTGCAGACCGCTCTTCCCCATGACATGACCCTGCGGCTCCGAGACCTCAGGGATCCGGTCATGTCACGTCAACTTCCTGCTCACCTGATATCACCGCGGCCGGCGCCAGTCTCCGGTGATTCACAGCACAGCACCTGCCTGCTCCCTCTTTCACTGCAGAGCGCGCAAGCAGGAGACACGCTGGGCTGTGACGAGCGGTGAAAGTCCACCCACAGCCAAGTGACTCAGAGACTGGGGCCGCCGCGGTGATATCAGGTGAGCAGGAAGCTGACGTGACATCGCCGGATCCCCAAGGTCACAAAGACCGGGGATCAGGTGGTGGGGGAAGAGCAGTCCGCAATAGCGCCTCTCACAGGCACTATTGGCAACACAAGGTATTTGAGAAAAACATTGTTTCTCAACATAATATTGTTGTGGCCAAATATAAATATGGGTGAACCATTTCTTTAAAGGCATATTCCCATCTTTGTTTTCTATGGCCAAGATAGAAATAACTGCTTCCAGACAGCAACTGCCAGAGGTGGAGCTATGAAAACATCTGAGCGCAGCTGCACTACGCCGTTTGCATAGAAATTAATTAAATTAATCTTAGAATGGCTGTATCTGACCATACAGAACATGGTCTGATCATACCACAGCTCCTGAGCAGGGCAAGAAACAAGAGTATACAGACAGGACAGCAAGGGATCACAGGTGATTCTTTCTGTGAGGTAAAACACTTCTAAAAATAAAGTTATTCCCGCTATTAAGAAGGTTATTGAACACCTAGCTGAAAAAATACCAAAGAACTTTAATTGTAGTAGAGCAAACAAAATATAAATTGTGTTAGAATGCAAGGAATGAATTGAATTCAATTGTCTTCAAGGTACAGATAAAATTCAAGTATTTACAGAGCACAGATAAAAGTACTCATGGTGTTCAGACAACATATACAGTAAGGGGAACTTTGCACACTACGACATCGCAAGCCGATGCTGCGATGCCGAGCGCGATAGTCCCCGCCCCGTCGCAGCTGTGATATCATGGTGATAGCTGGCGTAGCGAACATTATTGCTACGGCAGCTTCACATGCACTCACCTGCCCTACGACGTCGCTCTGGCCGGCGACCCGCCTCCTTATTAAGGGGGCGGGTCGTGCGGCGTCATAGCGACGTCACACGGCAGGCGGCCAATAGAAGCGGAGGGGCGGAGATGAGCATAGCTGGCGTGAGCCGCAGGACGCAGGTAGGAGATGTTCCTCGCTCCTGCGGCTTCATACACAGCGATGTGTGATGCCGCTGGAACGAGGAACAACATCGTAACATCGGTCATTTCCAAATTATGGAAATGACCGACGCTGCACCGATGATACGATTACGACGATTTTGCACTCGTTAATCGTATCAAAAAGGCTTTACACACTACGATATCGCCTGCGACGCCGGATGTGCGTCACTTTCAATTTGACCCCACCGACATCGCAGCTGCGATATCGTAGTGTGCAAAGTACCCCTAACAGTTGATGATATTGCTCACACATGTGCATGCAGCACTCAGTGTAATCGAACATATAAGGCTGCAGGTGCACGAGTGGTAATGTGTGCAATACCCATTTGTCAGTTCTGAGTCCACATAAAAAATGCAATGTGGCTCCAAACTAAAAGGTCCAATATGGTTCCAAATACATTTCACTGCCTGTTTTTAACCCCTTCACGCCCGGGTAATGTTCCTTTTTTTTCCTCTCCTTCTTTCGAGAACCATAACTTTTTTATTTCTCTGTCAATATACCCACATGAGGACTTGTTTTTTGTGGGACGAATTGTGCTTTTGAACGACACCATGTATTCTGCCCCATATTGTATTGGAAAGGGGGGGGGGGGGATTCCGAGTGCGGTGAAATTGCAAAAAGAAAGTGCAATTGTATGAATGTTTTGGGGATTTTTTATTTACCAGGTTCACTATGTGGTAAAGCTGACCTGGCAATATGATTTCCCGGGTCAGTATGAGTTCATAGATACCAAACCTATCTAAAGTGGCGAAAAAATTCAGGACTTTTTTTTTTTTTTTTTTAAAGGGAACCAAATCACCACGATTTTCGCATATAACCTAAAGCCAGTGCTATACTGGCACTATCATAAAGATATTTTTAATAGGGAATTTATTTATGGTTTGTTGGCAGTTTGATCCCTAGGGATTATTTTTCTTGGTTTTTTTTTTCTATACTGGCACTATCAGGCTCATTCTCTACATAGCTTTAGTGGTCAGCTCGGATGTTTAGGTTTTGAAATCCAACAAAGTAAAGTTTATAAAATGAGCAGCTTCTTGAGTGACAGTTGCACTGGAGCAGATCATAGTCATCTCCTCCCTTTGTTAGAATTAGCATAAGGCTATGTGCGCACTTTGCGTCGAGGTAGTTGCAGTTCAAAAAACATCCTCTGGCAGAAAGGACAATGCTTTTGGCTTTAAAAATGCATGTAAAACACAAAGAAAGTAGCCTATGCGCACCTTGCGGTTTTCATGAGTTTTCAGTGCTTTTAGAAACGCTGCAGTTTTGTATTAAATTGAATGGATGGGAAACGCAGCCAAAATGGCAAAAACAATTGACATGCTACTTCTTTAAACGCTGAGTTTTTGGCCACATTTATGCAAATTAAAAGCAGCGTTTTGAACAGCAAAGTGCGCACAAGAAAGCTCAATGCCCATTTGACTTTGCATGAAAAGCAGAACGCATGCATTTTGGCATGAAAACGCTGCAGTTGAAAAAGCAGTGGAACAGCAGGTAAAAAAAAGTGCGCACATAGTCTAAGTATTATACAAATGATTCACTTTGTCTGTTGCAGGACCTGTGTGAGGTCATACCCATGTGACCAGAAGGGGTGGGGCCTCAGCCACTAAAGCTGGATACCAGGTCACATGGGTATGACCTCACACAGGTCCTGCTAGACAAAGTGAGTCATTTGTATAATACTGGTGCTAATTCTAACAGGGGAGGGGATAACTATGAATATCTTATCTGCTCCAGTGCAACTGTCACTCAACAAGCAGCTCATTTTACAAATTCCACTTTCTTGGATTTTAAAACCTATCCATCAGCTGACCACTACAGGCATGTATAGAATCAACCTGATAGTGCCAGTATAGCCCTGGCTTTAGGGTATGTAGGAAAATCCTTGTGATTGGTTCCCTTTAAACAAAGAATTGCGCTTTTCTCGCCATTTTCCAAGACCCGTAGAGTTCTCATTTTTCGGGATCTGTGGCTCAGTGATGGCTTATTGTTTGCATCTTGAGCTGCCATTTTTAATTATATAACTTTGGGTTTTTTTATGATGTTTTGATCGCCTGTTATTGCATTTTAATGCAATGTTGCGGTGACCAAAAAAATGTAATTTTGAAATTTGGATTTTTTTTCTCACTACGCTATATGCCAATCAGATTAATTGATTTTATATTTTCATCGGGCATTTCTGAACATGGAGATACCAAATACGTGTATTTTATTATTATTATTATTGTTGTTTTAATTTTCAATGGAGGGAAGAAGGGGGGTGATTTTTTTTTTTTTCATAAATTTTATTTTTCCTTTTACATTTTTTTTTAAATGATTTTACTAGTCTCCCTAGGGGACTGTATAACTATACACTCCGATCACTTGTCCTGATCTTAGCGATGCTTCGGCATCACTTTGATCAAGAGAAATGATGTGTTGCTGTGAGTGCTTGCGCTCTGCCAACATTCACAGGAAACACATGGCAGCAACAGGGGTCATCATCTGACCCTATGCTGCCATGCCAACCAATTGGTGCTTCATGGTTGCATCACAGAGCCTTCGATAGCGGTGGGAAACAGCACGATCTCCGCCAGAGAGCTTTACATCGCATTGTCAGAGATTGACATCACAATCTAAGGGGTTAACAGGCGCAGGTGGATCAGAGATCCACCAGCGCCTGTTAGCTGATTGGATATGTGTGGGGAATAATGCGGCCTGCATTAAAGGGACAGATACGGCCAGGTATACCTCAAAGAAAGAATCAGCTCTGATCCGGTGCTGTACTGTCTGTATACTCTCTTTTGTTTAATTTCCTGGCCACGGGATGTGTCATGCTCAGATCATGTTCCTGCACTGTCTGACACAACCATTACACATAACAAAGAAGACAAAGCACAAAAGGCTAATGATAATATTTCTAAAAAACAATACATTTATTAAAACAACTTAAAACCATGATGACATAGGACAATATAATATAAAGTAGCAGTGCATACAAATGGCCAATAGATGGCGCCAAAACATCACAGGTATGTATAGCAATACAAAACTAAAAAAATAGTGCTGCATAAGTTCAATCAATAAAATATCAAACTATGACAACAAGCCCAAATAATTGCAAGAACTAAGGCTGCACAAAAAGTCCAATGGATCTAGACCAGAATACCTCTATTACTATACTGACCTGTGATGTTTTGAGGCCATCTATTGGCCATTTGTATGCACTGCTACTTTTTATTATATTGTCCTATGTCATCATGGTTTTAAGCTGTTTGAAAATAACTATTGATTTTTATTAATATCACTAGTCTTATGCGCTTTTCCTTGTTTGTAGACAACTGGTGCTAGTCAGCGCTAGGTATATGAATACCAGATACCCATTTTGGTTGATACATACACATTATATTATATTATATATATATATATATATCTATATATATATATATATATATATATATATATGTTTCATGCCCATTAGTCTGATTGTTCTTATCACGTTTTTAAATTATTTTTTTTTGCCTTTAGGCTTAAAATATAGTTGTGTGTTATTACGGTAATTTATTTTGGGTACCATGCCTATAGCTATTTTTGTTGACCACCATCACACAGTACATAGCAGTGTCACATAGATGATGGTAAGATTATTTCAGCTCAAGAACTTTTTTCTTAACGTGTCCAATTGTGAAACTTATTATTCCAAGATCTATTGATTAAAATGTACTTTATTTTAGGGCCAGCCCCTTTAATGGATGTCTGAGTAATATTCTGCCATGCTGAATGGACTTGCACTAGCAGTTTGCGGCCTGGTGCCATGTTGAAAAATGGCTCCAGGGACACTTGGGAAAAAGGTCTATACTACTAGTTCCACCACCAAATCAATGTAACATCCGACTACTGTAAATTATGCCACCACACACCATAATCCTGTGAATAGGACCAATGTGACATTACCTACTGAAGGCCTCTTTATGACATTGCTCACATTGTCTCCAGACCAATCCAAGCTATCAGTGTGTCCAAGACAAAAGTGGGACTTGTCGAAGAGACCAGATCTCCATTGCTGTCTTGTTCTGCCTCATGGTAGCCTTTAAAATCAGTGGCATGAGGTCAATGGAGCACCTGTCGATGGACATCTGGTTCATTGCAGGACTTTGTGGTAACAGCTTGTGATGCTTTGTGTAGACACCTACTAAGTCTTCATGTGTGGCATCCAAATTCACTTGAAGTATAGACTGGATCAGTCGTGGAACTGAACCTGTAGTACGGCCATTCCTCCAGTGTCCCAAGAGACATTTTTCAAAACTACTATGCAAGGATACATGTTCCTAGTGCTACTGTGAGCAGCCTTCATGGCCTAAACGTGTCACCATGGCCTGCAGTGTCTCTGGGCTTGTATGCCATCAGTCACATCTGGATGCCATTGGTGGGCAATTGCACAGGGAGATGCCAGCAGTGGATCTTGATCATTTGGGTGCCAAAGTGCATTCAGCGGCAGCGTTCTTTACCCTACAGATTTTCTCCAGTCCCAAACACTCCGTCTCAGAAGGATGAAAAAAGGAAAACAAAGATCTTGATTCATCAAGACCAATTGAGGTCTTTGTTTCCATTTTTTTCATCAATTGCATATTATTGAAGGGAATCTGTCACCAGGTTTTGCTCCCCCCATCTGAGAGCAGCATAATGCAGAGACAGAGACCCGGATTCCAGTCATGTGTCACTTACTGAGCTGTTTGCTGTCATTTTCATAAAATCAATGTTTTATCTGCTGCAGATCTAGCAGTTATACAGAGGTCAGCAATATGCTGGACTACCTGGCAGCAGGCCAAGTAGTCCTCTAAAGATAAAATCACTGATTAATCAGCAGTAAATTATCAAAACTACACTAAGCAGTCCAGTAAGTGACACACCACTGGAATCAGGGTCTCTGCCCCAACATTATATCTATCAACCCTGTGATTTTCAAAATTCCACGACTTTTCATTCTTTATGCTGCAATTGCAATGTTGAGGTGTGTATTTTAAGCCAGAACCAGGAGCAGATCCAAATCTTTTTATTATAGTTTTCTCTATATATGTTCTATGTTTATGGCTTATCAATACAGATACAAAATACACACGAGAAAATTACATTGTGAATTAGGTCTTGATGGTAGTAGCTATACCCATTGTTTCTGTGTTCCCCAATTGTCCAAGCCTTCCTACAATCAACAGAGATTGTTACAAAACATGGGTAACCATGTACAAATCCCACATGCCAATATCAGCAGTGCTCACTTATGAATGCCATGTTGCTCTTGTCCAAGTGACCTGTAATAACTATTGTACCTTTTTTATGTCCAAGTGCAACAGCAAGATCCATTGGGGTGTATCCAGAATCTGCCTCCATTGTTAAATCAGCTCCACGCTCTATACATTTACAAGGTACAATTAGTACAACAGCCAGTGTCAAAAATGCACACAAAAAAGGACGCAATTGCAGAAAGCCAAGCACATTTTCTAATGCCACTGACATTTCAGATCATATGCCCAGTGTATTCTTCTGGCTCCTTACCATCTCACTTGCTGATGAAACAGGAAAGCACAGATGATTGCTGACTTTATCAATGCACATTCATTCCATGTATCCTATCTGCTCACCAATGGAGCTCTTTTCATGTGTAATAGAGCGCTTTCATTTTAGGATTGCTTATTTAGATATAAAGTAAAAGTATAGTAAATATTCTAAAGCCTATTTACGTCAGCTAGCCAAAATTGCATGAAAAATAGTCATGTAAGGCTGCGTTCACACTACGTTTTTTTAACATGCGTCATGAACGTTTTTTTAACGCAAAAACGGATCCAGTGCAAATGTGTTTTCATTTCAATGCATTTGCAATGGACTTGCGTCACCATGCGTTCACCTGCGTTTGCGTGCGTTATAGTAAAGATCCAGCGACTTGCAGTTTAACTTTTTTCAAAAACTCTACTTGTAGCGTTTTTGAGCATGTGAACGCTGGCATGCTGATACACAGGATCCTACTTGCTCTACTGAGCGTGCCCAGAAACCAGCCTCACGTGATCAGTTTCTCTCTCCCCCTCCCTCTCTCCCCCTCCCCCGCCTGAGAGTGGAGGACGCTCGTAACCAAGGTAAATATCGGGTAACCGCGGGCTTAGTTACCCGATGTTTACCTTGGTTACGTGTGCAGGGAGCAGGCAGCCCTGCTCCTAGCAGCTGCAGACGCTCGTAACCAAGGTAGATATCGGGTATCCAAGCAAGTTACCCGATGTTTACCTTGGTTACGATCCTCCGCAGCTGTCAGATGTCGGCTCCCAGTCTTTCACGTTCAGTTCCCCTTACTCCCGATCACATGACTCCAATGCCCGCCCATAAACTTAAAGTGACAGGATCCTGCAAAATAACACATGCGTTTTTCTTTGCAAAAACAGGATCCGCTTTTGCAGCAAAAAAACGTTCATGACGCATGCTAAAAAAACGTAGTGTGAAAGTAGCCTAAGGGAATCGGTTTATTATATAAGATGCCCAGTATGAATAGGTAGAAGGGAAAATCTGTAATGGAAAAGGCATTGGTCTTTCACTGTAGAATAAGAGTAAATATGGGTCTAAAAGGGCAATATAACTTGTACCATAATACTACTGACTAATCTTCCATCCTACAGATTTAATCCACAGACATTCTCACACTGTTTCACCACAGTATTTTTCTATACACCCATATTTACTTAAAGGGAATCTGTCAACACTTTGACATTTTTAAACTGTTAATATGGACATACAGGTTATAGAATGCTGAAAATAATCATATCTGTCTGCCTCATATCAGATGCCTTATTGTGGATAAATAATCTTTCATCACTTTATGTACATGATCTCTTTCAGGCTATGGGGCGGACACTGCCTGGAAGATAACTCCGCCTCCAGAGATTATTAAAGGGACGTCACCAGTGTGAGACAAGTAACTGACACAGAACAGGAGAAATGACATTTGACTTCTTGCAAACACAGTTTTTGCAGCTCTCTGAGCTTTGCTTTATTACAACACTGACTGCCTGTGAGATGGAGGCTGAAGCTAAGAGGAACCTGCAGAAGCGTCAGTCATAAATCACACACAGTTCTGCAGTGAAAGGTCATTACACATCACACTGGTAACGCCCCTTTAATTTAAAATAAACTCTGGAGGCGGAGTTATCTTCCAGTCAGTGTCCGCCCTATAGGCTGGAAGATCTCATTAACATAAAGTGATGAAAGATGATTTATCCACATAAAGGCATCTGATATGAGGCAGACCGGCATTTCATTTTTCAGCATTCTATAACCTCTATGCACAAATGTGGTGACAGATTCCCTTTAACCCCTTCACGACCATGGACGGATATATCCGTCATGGAGCGTGTCCCGTTAAGCCCCGCCCCCTGCCGCGGGCAGGCGGCGTGGATTGGCACACATATCAGCTGTTTTCAACAGCTGACATGTGTGCCTACATGTTACGAGTGGAATCGCATTCCACCCGTAACATTAACCCCTTACATCTCGCTGCCAAAGTCTGTCACGGAGATGTATATACACGCGGTGAAAATTTTCACTTACCGCCGCCCCCACCGGAAGTCACGTGAGTGATCACATGACTTTCGGTGGTTGCCATCGTAGCACAGGGTCATGTAATGACGTCTGCAGCTATGAAGTTTCACTTTCGTTTTCCCTCGGCCGGGAGCAGAGAGAAACAGGAAGTGACTGAATCTGCTGTTTACAGCTGTATAGCTGTGATCAGCAGATAGATAAGAGCGATCGGATTGCTGATCACTATAGCCCTAGGGGGACTAGTAAAAAAAAAACCAAAAAAAAACTAAAAGTTCAAATCATCCCCCTTTCCCCACATTGAAAATTAAAGGGTTAAAAAATAAATAAATATACACATATTTGGTATCACCGCGTTCAGAAATGCCCGATCTATCAAAATATAAAATCAATTAATCTGATTGGTAAACGGCGTAGTGGCAAAGAAATTCCAAACGCCAAAATTACGTTTTTTGGTCGTCGCAAGTTGTACGCAAAATGCAATAACAGGCGATCAAAACGTCGCATCTGCGCAAAAACGGTACCATTAGAAACGATAGCTCGAAACGCAAAAAATAAGCCATCACTGAGCCTCAGATCCTGAAAAATAAGAACTCTAAGTGTTTCGGAAAATGGCGCAAAACGTGCGCCACTTTTATTGGACAAACTTGTGAATTTTTTTAACCCCTTAGATACAAGTAAACCTATACATGTTTGGTGTCTACAAACTCGCACCGACCTCAGGCATCATACCCACACATCAGTTTTACCATATAGTGAACACCGTGAATAAAACATTCCAAAAACTATTGTGCCATCACACTTTTTTTTACAGTTTTTCCACACTTGGAATTTTTTTGCTGTTTTCCTGTACACCATATGGTAAAACTTATGGTTTCATTTAAAAGTACAACTTGTCCCGCAAAAAACAAGCCCTCATATGGCAAGATTGACGGAAAAATAAAAAAGTTACGGCTCTCGGAAGAAGGGGAGCAAAAAACAAAAACGCAAAAACGGAAAGTGCCCCGGGGCTGAAGGGGTTAATACAACAGTACCCCTATTACATGGAAAATAAGAATGTATAGATACCTAGCAACACTTCTACACATTTTACATGGTTCCCTCTGACTGCATACAATAATGGTGTCCCTCCGTTCTGCAAAACAAAAGAAAGTCACAAGTAATTAATTTATAGAGCTTTCCATACATGTGAGTGCACTTTGTGCTACCCTGTCACAGGCCGGTAAAATACATCTCACCGTAACTACTCAGGAAAGAATACCAACACTACAGTGACTCCAGATGGTTGTGTTCTGTGTTTGTGACAGAAAGAATATGTAAGGGGCTGATCACATGTCTGTGGGCTTTTTTGGGGACCATGGCGGTCTGTAACTAACATTTCAAAGAATAGGAATGTCATTTATTTATCCATCTATACGTGAAAAACACAGAACAACACTGATGATATTGGTTCCATTTTTGTTTTAAATCCCTGATATCTGAATGAGGACTAATACTGTGTCCATTTCTAATCCAATGTTAAAAGAAAAAACAAAACTGGATGCGTCAAAGAGCAAATACAAATGCACACTTTGGTTTCCCTGTTTTGCATTAGTATTTGTAAAGGATCTGGTCTTACTAGAAATATCTCTGATCAGCTTTTGGTTTTGGTTATAAGAAGTGCCAAAAACATCCACTAATGATTGACATAACAGATGACTATTTGTTGTGATACGTTTCCCATATACTAAAGTTTTTTAAAAAAAAAAAAAAAATGGACCCCGTTGCTATAAGTTTTTTGTGCCAATCAAAAAAAAAAAAGTTGTGCTGACTACATTTTCTTTGAACCAGCAAAAAATGGATTGCCGTCAAATGATTGTAGTAACGCTTAAAGGGAACGTGTCACCAGGTTTTTCCCTTATGAGCTGCGGCCACCACCAGTGATCCCTTATATACAGCTTTCCAGAATCATGTATATAAGACCCCAGGCGATCTGTAGAAAATAAAAAACACCTTTATTGTACTCACCTAGGGGGCGGTCCAGTCCGATAGGAGTCACTGCTCTCCATCCGGCGCCTCCTCCATCTTGTGTAGTCGCCATCCTTCTTCCCAGCAGCGTATGGATGACACATCCTATGTCATCCACAGAGTCCTCCATTGCGCTCCTGTGCATGCACACTTTGATCTGCATGTGCAGTCTTTGACCTTTTCTCGTGCCTGCGCATTACAGTATCTTGCTCTGCCCTCAGCCGGGCAGATCAAAGTTGCACATGCGCAGGATTGCAATAGAGGGCACTGTGTGGATGACGTAGGACGCGTAATGCACACGAGGCTGGAAAGGAGGACGGCAACTGCACAAGATGGAGGAGGCGCCGGCCCGAGAGTAGCAACACCCATCGGACCCAACTGCCCCCTCGGGGAGTATAATAAAGGTCTCTTATGTTATACAGAGCGGTCTGGGCTCTACAGTATTCTAAAGTGCTGTATATAAGAGCTCAATGGTGGTGGCCGCAGCTCAGAGGAAAAACCTGGTGACAGGTTCCCTTTAATCTTAGCACCTAACCTCCACTAATCAAAACTTTTCACCTGTCTCTATAACATGTTAAACGTTCTTTTAATTGATAGTTGCACTATAAAAAGGACTAAAAGGGGTCCTCCAAGAATTAAAAAAAAGACCCCCTAAGACGTAATTCAAATGGCAGCCCATACTTGTCAAATGTCACAATGGGCTGCGACCTGGAAAAATACAGCTCTCAGATCTGTGTCTCAGGCCTCTTTCACACATCAGTGATTCTGGTATGTATGTGATAGTTTTTATACGTACCAGAATCATGGACATACACAGACCCATAATAATCAATGGGTCTGCTCACACATCAGTGATTTTTCACTGACCATGTCTCCGTGCAGCATACACGCATGTCTATGATTTCTGCACAGAGACATGTCTGTTTTTATCTGGCATCACTGATGTCCCACGGACCACACTATGGTGTGATCTGTGAAACACGTATCAGAAAAACACGTACATTGAAAATAAAAAGCATTTTTAACTCATCTTCTCCAGCACTGCTTGTCTCTTTTCTCTGCTGGCTGCTGCGTCAAAGCTGGCTAATTACTGTCATGCATATTCATGTATGCACGGCAAAGCCGACCCGGAAGTAGCTGCAGCGGGGTCAGCGGCGGCTGGAGACTTCAGCACCACGGACAGCAGGAGCAGGGACAGGTGAGTTTATCGCCATGTGTAATCACAGATGATGGATCACGTATCATGGATAGCACATGGACAACCCATGTGTGCCATGAAGCACAGCACATCGAGGGACATATGCGTTTTTAACACGTCAGAGAAAAACGTCTGTGTTTCTCAATGACGTGTGAAACAGGCCTTAATGATAGAGGAGCTTATATTGCAGGCACACATACTCCATGAGCCGAGTGGAAGAATTATGAAATCAGAAGAAATAAATCTTCTGCAAGGCAGACTGACTACTCACGGAATAAACTCCACACATAAATATAATAAAATATTAAATAGTTATTAATTCTTCAAAAGTTTAAAAACCGTTAAAAAGAGAAAATAGACACAGAAGACACTTTAGTCCCTGCGGAAGAAAAGTAAAAAATACAATCAGAAAATCCAAGTATGACACAAAGTATGTGCAGTACTAAGTTAAATCCACTAGATGGCAGTAAAACCAACGGGTTTAAAGTCCAAAAAGGTTTTACAACAAGATGACGTCCACATTGAATATATCTCACTCCACACAGAAGTGTAAGTAGCGGGACATCAATCAAATGTGCAGAATAAAGGGACAAACCACAAACGTAAGAAGGGTATTAACAAAGAAGGTCAGACAAGGATATAAAAGTAAGTAATTACCGCAGGGACGTCCCTTTGACGCGCGTTTCGCCGTCACTTCCTCAGAAAGGGGTGACACTTATATATATATATATATATATATATACATAGAGAGAGGGGAGCCAGCACGATCTGAAATTGGCATGCATCATATAAAAAGTGAAAATTCACAGATTTATTCCAACTGTACTACAATAAAAAAATGAGATTTTTAGCAAATAATTGATCAATTTTTTTAATTTTACATATACATATATACTTTTATATCCTTGTCTGACCTTCTTTGTTAATACCCTTCTTACATTTGTGGTTTGTCCCTTTATTGTGCACATTTTATTGATGTCCCGCTACTTACACTCCTGTGTGGAGTGAGATATATTCATTGTGTCTATTTTCTCTTTTTAACTGTTTTTAAACTTTTGAAGAATTAATAAAGATTTAATATTTTATTATATTTATGTGTGGAGTTTAATCTTTGTAGGCTCTATAATTATGATAAACTCCCTTATTACAACATTTTGTGATCAGTTTGACTACTCATGGAAGACTGAAGTTGGAGAAAAAAAATCCTTTGTGCTCCGTCACCTGAGGAGAAGATTTATTTCTTCTGGTGTCTTCTACTTTGTTCACAGAGTAACATGTGCTTACAGTACACCTCCTCTGTCAGTTGATAAACAGGTCTCAGGAGCTGTGTTTCTTCAGATTACAGTCGCTCCTGACACATAACTAGGATGGGCCGACGTTCCAATTACATAACAGAGGCCATTTTCTTACATTTTTGGAGAACCCCTTTGAAAAAATCTTTTCATTTGTGTCTCCATATTCCATCAACTCTACTGTATTTTTTTGTAATATTATATAGTTAAACATATTACATACAAATATTGTATAAATTAGTGTTTAAAGGAGTTTTCCCACAAACAAAGTATATTTTAAAGTTTTTTTTTAATCAATAGATCTTGGAATAATAATAATTTCCACAACTGGATGTGAGCACAGGAACATTTTATATAAACACATCCAACTGTGGAACTTAATTATTCCAAGATATATTGGTTAAAAAAGAGAATTTTGTTTACTTACCGTAAATTCTTTTTCTTATAGTTCCGACATGGGAGACCCAGACATTGGGTGTATAGCTTCTGCCTCCGGAGGACACACAAAGTACTACACTAAAAAGTGTAGCTCCTCCCTCCGAGCATATACACCCCCTGGATAACCAAATCTAGCCAGTTTAGTGCAAAAGCTGAAGGAGGACATCCACCCACAAGTAGAGATAGAGCAAAACCCGGAACAACCGGAACCTCTGTCTACAACAACAGCCGGTGAAAACACACTGAACAAGAAAACTGCCAACAGGCAACAGGGAGGAAGCTGGGTCTCCCATGTCGGAACTATAAGAAAAAGAATTTACAGTAAGTAAACAAAATTCTCTTTTTCTTCATCGTTCCTTATGGGAGACCCAGACCATAGGACGTCTCAAAGCAGTCCATGGGTAGGAAATAAACAGAAAACTGAGAAGTAGGCAAAACCTAACTTCACAAATGGGCGACAGCCGCCTGAAGGATGCGTCTGCCCAAGCTCGCATCTGCCGAAGCATGAGCATGCACTTGGTAGTGCTTCGAAAAGGTGTGCAGACTAGACCAAGTGGCAGCCTGACAGACCTGCTGAGCCGTAGCCTGGTGCCTGAAAGCCCAAGAGGCACCGACAGCTCTGGTCGAGTGCGCCTTGATCCCCGGCGGGGGAGGCACCTGAGTACACTGGTAGGCATCGGATATGGCCAACCTAATCCAACGAGCTAGGGTCGGTTTAGAAGCCGAGAGACCCTTGCGCTGACCTGTGGTCAGCACAAAAAGAGAGGTGCACCGCCTAAGAACAGCGGTGCGTGACACATAGATCCGGAGCGCCCGCACCAGATCTAAAGTATGCAACGCTTTCTCAAAGCGATGCACAGGAGCCGGACAAAAGGAAGGCAATGAAATGTCCTGGTTAAGGTGGAAAGGAGACACCACCTTAGGGAGAAAGTCCGGAGTCGGACGGAGAACCACCTTGTCTTGGTGAAAAAACAAAAAAGGTGACTCCGAAGAGAGCGCAGCCAAATCAGAGACTCTCCTGAGAGAAGTTATGGCCACCAGAAAGACGACTTTCTGCGAAAGTCGAAACAAAGAAACCTCCCTAAGAGGCTCAAAAGGGGGTTTCTGCAAGGCCGTGAGGACCAGATTAAGGTCCCAGGGATCCAGAGGCCGCCGGTAAGGCGGAATGATGTGAGATGCGCCCTGCATGAAGGTGCGCACCTGAGCCAGCCGGGCGATACGCCGCTGGAACAACACTGACAGAGCCGAGACCTGTCCCTTGAGGGAATTGAGGGATAGTCCTAGTTGCAGACCAGACTGCAGGAAGGACAGAAGGGTCGGCAGGGAAAAAGGCCAAGGGGCATGGCCGGAAGAACGACACCAGGACAGGAAAATTCTCCAAGTCCTGTGGTAAATTTTGGCCGAGGAAGACTTCCGAGCCTGAGTCATAGTGGAGATGACTTCGGGAGGAATGCCGGAAGCCGTCAGGATCCAGGACTCAAGAGCCACGCCGTCAATCTGAGAGCTGCAGAATTCTGGCGGAAAAACGGACCTTGTGAGAGAAGGTCTGGGCGGTCCGGGAGATGCCACGGCACCTCTACGGACAGACGGAGCAGGTCTGGGTACCAAGCTCGCCTGGGCCAGTCTGGAGCAATGAGTATGACCCGACGGCCCTCCATTCTGATCTTGCGCAGGACTCTGGGCAAGAGAGCTAGAGGGGGAAACACGTAAGACAGACGGAACTGGGACCAATCCTGAACCAGCGCGTCCGCTGCAAAGGCCTGAGGATCGTGGGAGCGAGCCACGTAAACCGGGACCTTGTTGTTGTGCCGGGATGCCATTAGATCCACTTCCGGAGTGCCCCACTTGCGGCAGATCGACCGGAACACTGCCGGATGCAGAGCCCACTCGCCGCTGTCCACGGTTTGACGTGTGAGATAATCTGCCTCCCAGTTTTCCACGCCTGGGATGTGGACTGCGGATATGGTGGACTTGGAGTCCTCCGTCCACTGAAGGATGCGTTGAACCTCCAACATTGCCAGGCGGCTGCGAGTCCCGCCCTGGTGATTGATGTAGGCAACTGCTGTCGCGTTGTCTGACTGGACTCGAATGTGCTTGCCCGCCAACAGGTGGTGAAAGGCTACAAGAGCTAGGAGCACAGCTCTGATTTCCAGCACATTGATCAAGAGGGCTGATTCGGACGGAGTCCAAGTGCCCTGTGCTCGGTGGTGAAGAAATACTGCTCCCCAGCCGGATAGACTGGCATCCGTGGTGAGAATCACCCAGGACGGGATCAGGAAGGAGCGTCCCTGAGACAGAGAGAGGGGCCGAAGCCACCACTGAAGAGAGCTCCTGGTCTGTGGTGACAGAGCCACCAACCTGTGCAAGGAAGAAGTCCGCTTGTCCCAACAGCGGAGAATGTCCAGCTGCAGAGGACGCAGATGGAACTGGGCAAAGGGAACCGCTTCCATTGACGCCACCATCTGACCCAGCACCTGCATGAGGTGTCTGATGGAATGACGGCGGGGCCTCAACAGAGAGCGCACCGCCAGATGGAGGGACTGCTGTTTGACTAAGGGCAGCTTCACAAGTGCCGGCAGAGTCTCGAATTGCATCCCTAGGTACGTAAGTTTTTGGGTCGGGGTCAGAGTGGACTTGGGCAGATTGACAAGCCACCCGAATTGAACAAGCGTGGCGAGAGTGAGCGAGACACTCCGCTGACAGTCTGCACTGGATGAAGCCTTGACAAGAAGGTCGTCCAGGTAAGGAATCACTGCCAACCCCTGGAGGTGCAGAACCGCAACCACTGCTGCCATGACCTTGGTAAATACTTGAGGGGCCGTGGCTAACCCGAAGGGGAGAGCCACGAATTGGAAATGTTCCTCTCCGATTGCAAAACGTAGCCAACGCTGGTGTGAAACTGCAATTGGCACATGCAGATAGGCATCTCTGATGTCGATGGATGCCAGGAAATCTCCTTGGGTCATTCAGGCAATGACTGATCGCAGAGACTCCATGCGAAAATGCCGCACCTGAACATGCTTGTTGAGAAGCTTGAGATCCAGGATGGGCCGGAAGGAACCGTCCTTTTTGGGGACTAGGAAGAGATTTGAGTAAAAACCTCTGAACCGTTCCCTGGCGGGAACCGGTACAATTACTCCATTGGCCTGTAAGGATGCCACGGCCTGAGAGAAGGCGGCGGCCTTGGAGCAGGGGGGAGTTGACAGAAAGAATCTGTTTGGCGGGCTGGAAGAGAACTCTATCCTGTAGCCGTGGGAGATGATATCCCGCACCCACTGATCGGAGACGTGTTGAAACCACACGTCGCCAAAGTGGGAGAGCCTGCCACCGACCAAGGACGTTGCTGGCTCGGCCAGATAGTCAAGAGGAGGCTGCCTTGGTGGCAGCAGCTCCTGCGGACCTTTGTGGACGCGGCTTCTTGCGCCAGGTGGACTTCTGGTCCTTGGCTGAGTTAGTGGACGAGGCCGAGGGCTTAGAGGACGACCAGTTAGAGGAACGAAAGGAACGAAACCTCGACTGGTTCCTGCCCTGGACAGGTTTCCTGGTTTTAGTCTGTGGCAAGGAAGTACTCTTCCCGCCAGTAGCCTCCTTAATTATTTCATCCAGTTGTTCACCGAACAGCCTGGACCCAGCAAATGGGAGCCCAGCAAGGTACTTCTTTGAGGAAGCATCTGCCTTCCACTGTCGAAGCCACAAGATCCTGCGGATAGCGAGGGAATTAGCAGAGGCCACCGCGTGCGGTGAGAAGCCTCCAGCATGGCAGACATGGCGTAGGCTGAAAAGGCTGAAGCCTGGGAAGTTAAGGCAACCAATTCAGGCATAGAGTCCCTAGTGAGGGAATGCATCTCCTCTAGGGAAGCAGAGATGGCTTTGAGAGCCCACACTGCTGCAAAGGATGGGGAGAACGAGGCCCCTGCCGCCTCATAGACAGACTTGGCCAGGAGGTCAACCTGGCGGTCAGTGGGATCCTTAAGTGAGGTGCCATCAGCCACAGATAAAACTGTCCGGGCTGAGAGTCTAGACACCGGAGGGTCTACCTTTGGTGAGTGAGCCCACTCCTTGACCACCTCTGGTGGAAAAGGAAAACTGTCATCAGAACCACGCTTTGGGAAGCGTTTGTCAGGACAGGATCTGGGCTTGGACACAGTGGCTTGAAAACTGGAGTGGTTAAAGAACACACTCCTTGTTCTCTTAGGCAAGGTAAACTGGTGCTTTTCTGCCAGAGAGGGTTGCTCCTCTGATACTGGCGGATTGAGGTCCAGTACGGAATTAATGGACGCAATCAAATCACTAACATCCGCATCACCCTCGGTCAGATCAATGGGGCACATGGAGGTAGCGTCCGAGCCCCCAGTAAAGACATCCTCCTCGTCCTGCGAGTCGGCTCGTGAATCGGAGCCGCGGGACGAGGAAGGAGAGGGGACCCTGCGTCTCCTTTTAGGAGGACGGGGTCTGGGAGCAGATGATGAATCCTCTGTGAGCTCTGCAGAGCGAGCCGAAGCAGCAGAAGCGCCCTGAGAAGGGGGCTGATGCATGCTCAGCAGAGTCCGGGACAGCTGTCCCATGGAGTCGGCAAAGGACTGGGAGATAGCCTTAGAAAACGATTCTACCCAAGCCGGGGGTTCAGCCACCGGGGCCGGAGCAGCCGGAGGGACCACTGGGGAGACTCCAGGCTGAGGCACCACCATGTTAGAGCAGGCATCACAATGTGGATATGTGCTCGGTTCAGGCAGTACGAGCTTACATGCAGTGCATATTGAGTACAGCCTTGCAGCCTTGCTCCTAGTGTGAGACATGCTGCTGAGGTGGAGGCTCTGCAGTAAAGAACACACTCCTTCAGAATGACCCTAGAGAGTGTATATGAAAGTCCACAACCAGAGGTTGTGGATTACCAGACCGTTTTGTGTGCCCTCCGGATCCCACAGCTCGGACCCCCAGACAGGTTGCAGACATGCAGCAACCAGCGCCGATCAGTGTGAGAACGCTGAAAAAATGGCGCCGGAGTGAGGAGGGGGGGCGGGGCCTAGTCCAAGAGCAGGAACCGGAGGGCCAAGGAGATATACAGGGGAGGGAAACATCTCCTCAGAGAGGAGTGTCCTCCCCTGTGCTGAACGGCCGGTGGGCGGCGCCGCACTGTCCCTCTGCATGACTGACATGCAGGGGCAGTGAAAACGAAAGTAGACCGCAGCCGAAGCCGGGGCCTAAATTTTACAATGCGGCCGGCGAGCAGGCACCCTCGGCGCGGTTCTCAGGTGAAAACCAGAGAACCGGCCGGAAATGTCACCAAAGTAACCTGACACACTCTCCCCAACAATAAAGATGCAAAGGACCCCCTGCAATAACGTCTCAAATACTTAGCTTGTGAGACGCAGGGCCAGGTCCCTGAGGGATGAGTGCTCCGTCCGGCAGGGTCCTGAAAGGGCTGCGGATGGAGACCGGTCTCCTGCAAAGCAGTGAGAACCGTGCTGGCTCCCACTTCAAGCCAGAGCCCGAGGGATGGTGAAGGAGCACGGAATGTAAGGCTCCAGCCTTGAAATCAACCTTAACAACACCGCCGACACAGTGGGGTGAGAAGGGACATGCCGGGGGTCCAGCTTGGACCCGCTTTTCTTCCAACTCTTTAAAATCAAAAATCAGATGAGAATGCATGTGTGGATGTGTGCCTCCTGAACACAAAGCATTGAACTGGCTAGATTTGGTTATCCAGGGGGTGTATATGCTCGGAGGGAGGAGCTACACTTTTTAGTGTAGTACTTTGTGTGTCCTCCGGAGGCAGAAGCTATACACCCATGGTCTGGGTCTCCCATAAGGAACGATGAAGAAATGAACTTTGTTCATGGGACAACCCCTTTGATTTACATGGCTTTACGATATGAAAAAGCAGTACATCTTGGCTTTAATTACAAGTTACATTAAATAACAGAATAGTGGAGAGGGGTGATAGTGCCGCACCAAAAGATCACTTGTAAATGTCAGATTAACGTGTCTTTATTATTGGCATAGGTCTACGCGTTTCAGGAGCTCTGCTCCCTTCTTCAGGACCGACAAGCATCAAAGAAACATCCGGATGTTTCTTTGATGCTTGTCGGTCCTGAAGAAGGGAGCAGAGCTCCTGAAACGCGTAGACCTATGCCAATAATAAAGACACGTTAATCTGACATTTACAAGTGATCTTTTGGCGCGGCACTATCACCCCTCTCCACTATTCTCTGTTATCTGCCATCGGGTGGCTGCAGCCTGGATCAGATATTTACATGCGAGTAAAGGAGTTGTGACTTGCACAACTACATCTGGTGAGTATTTACTCCCCCCTCACCCAATATTATTGGGGTAATACCCTATCTGCGCTTTTATTTCCACAGCTTTATTTATTAGTTACATTAAATGACAGTCATTACTATATTGTAACAATATCTTGCCTTACCCAGTCATAAATATTAATATCCACTTTCTTATTCAAGAGTAAAGTCACAATATCAGAATATCCTCCAGTGCTCGCCAGGGACAAGGCACTTTCTCGTTCCTTAGCCAGAATGTGAGGGTCTGCTCCCTGCGGACACATATGAATATTACAGTAATGAGTTTAATTTATAACGAATGCCTCTAATAATTCTGAGATATTATAATAAATTTCTTCTTCATTGTATGCTCTGGTCAGTTTTTTTGTGCTCATGAATTTGACATTACATCAGCTGCTCACCAATACATTTTGAGTAACAAAAACCATGTAAAGCTATAAGTTACGAAATGTACATGTCATCAACGCTGATGAATTTACAAGAGGGTCAGCGTTAGGCCAGCTTCATATCTCATGGTTTTATGGTCAGTGTATGGATCATGATTTCCAGACCCAACACAGGTCTCCTGACTTGAGCTCACCGGCCACAAAGGGCTGTTGAGTTGGTGTGAGGACCCCACCACTGGTCTGGAAATGGCAAACCATGACGTGAGAAGCCTGCCTCAGTACCTGTGGGTATTTTTTGTTTTCACAACAGAAAGCACATACTTGAATAATTAAAAGTTGTTTAATTTCGCTGTCACTGAAATGGGAGAAGTCTGAGTTTACATCCAGAGGATGATAACCTGTCCCAGTCATACTTTGGACACTTAAAAGCAGGATTTGTTACATTATGGTCATTACTACTGTTTTGTCCAGCACTTCCAGAAAATATTGATATCCTCTGAAAGCAAAAAATGACGACTCCAATTCCAAAACCAGAGTTCTTCCAGGTCATAAGGACATCATATATAAACAGATATAACAAATCGATTGAAGCTAAACTGTCTCAAATAACATGTATTTGTCTCAATCATCTAAACCAGATTCCATTTTTTTCCAGTTTGGCTAAGAAAAGTAACGTTCAACTGCAAGTGGTTACTGTGGTTAACCTCTTCATGACACATGAGTCATGGATCATATCAGGTTAATGACTGCCTGCTGCCGCCGGCAGCGATTGCTGCACATGTCCACTGATTTGAACAGCTGACATGTGCAGCTATCAAGCACGAGTGGATTCGCTATCCACTTGTACCTGTAAACCGCTTACAGCGCACTGTGAAAATCTCACAGCACGATGTAACAGTGGGCCACGGTAAGCATTCACTTATCCGGCTCCATCGGAAGTCACGTAATGTGATCACATGGATCCAATGGTTGCCATAGTAGCACAGGGTCATGTGATGACTCCTGTATCTATCATGAGTCAGTTCCTCTTCCAGCTGGCAGAGGGCCGTGTGTGAGAAGAAAGCAGCTTTTGTGCAGATCAGAGCAATGTTGCTCTGATCTACAAGAAAGAATGAGCGATCAGACTGCTGATCATTATAGCGGTACTAGTAAAATAAAAAAAAAAAAAAAGTTTTAAAGAATGTAAAAAAAAATGAAAAAACCGTAGAAGTTCAAATCACCCCCCATTCACCCCATTGAAAATTAAAGGGTTAAAAAAAATTAAAAAAAAATATATACCCATATTTGATATTGCCGTGTTCAGAAATGCCTGATCTATCAAAATATAAAATCAATTAATCCGATTCGTAAACGGCCTAGCAGCAAAAAAATTCAAAACAACAAAATTACATTTTTTTTCGTCGCTACGAAATGCGATAATAGACGATCAAAACGTAGCCTGTGCGAAAAAAATGGTACTGTTAAAAACATCAGTTCAAGATGCAAAAAATAAGCCGTCACTGAGCCATAGATCCCGAAAAATGAGAACGCTATGGATTACGGAAAATGGCGCAAAAAGGACGCCACTTTTTTTGAACAAACTTCTAATTTTTTTTTAACCTCTTAGATAAAAGTAAACCTATACAGGTTTGGTGTCTACGAACTCGCACCAACCTGAGGCATCACATCAGCACATCAGTTTTACCATATAGTGAACACATTGAATAACCTATCCCAAAAACAATCATGCAATTGCACATTTTTTACACTTGGAATTTTTTTGCCGTTTTCCAGCACACTATATGGTAAAACTTATGGTTTGATTTAACAATAGAACTCGTCCCACAAAAAAATAAGTCCTTATATGGCAAGATTGACAGAAAAATAAAAAAGTTATGTCTCTCGGAAGAAAGAGGAGCAAAAAAACCCCCAGAAAATCGCCCGGGGGTGAAGGGGTTAGCAAATCCACTTCATCTTAAAGAAGGTTTTGATTAATAAAGCTTCTAGTCTTTCCATTAATATATCTTTGAGTGTCTTCCTAGAAAATGAAAAATAGAAAACGTATTATAGTCACCATTTCCAGGAGGCACCGGACAGTCTCGATCTCACCAAAAGCGGCTGCCCACATTAAAGGAGTAAAGCCTCGCTCATCTGGCCGGTTTAGAAAGGTATCATCTACATAGAAATCAAATGATTCATTAGGAAAGAAGTTTGTCATACAAATTATGCAAGTGGAACTGGATTTCATGGCTTACCTTTTTGCAGATATTCTTTTAGCTGGGTTAGTTCTCCTTGGGCTGCGAGTTGCTGTACAGAGAGAGCTGGGGAGAGGCAAGAGACACCATTAAAGGGTATGAACACTTTATCACGGCAGTGACTCCTCTGGATAGGTCATCAATACATTACTTTTGTTGAATTCCTTTAATTAATGATTTTTTCATCAGATATATACATTATAAATACAGTGGAACCTCGCTTAACGAGTAACCCACTTAACGTAAATTTGTAACTCTGTTTACGAGAAAGCCTTGCTGTACGAGCGAAATTCTCACCGCACACACTTCCGGTTCCATACATCCACCGCGCTCTGACCCGCACTTGCAGTCCACACAAACACACACAAGAACGCACAAACACACACAAAGCAACACGCACACACACACATACAGTATTATGCTCAGCTTACCTTCCGTTCCATCGCAGGCCTCCTGGGTCTTGTAGTTCGCCGGTGCATCGCGACGAGGGAGGAATCCTCGCGGTGAACTACAAGACCCAGGAGGCCGGCGATGGAACGGAAGGTAAGGTGAGCATAATATGTGTACCTTCCGTTCCATTGCCGGCCTCCTGGGTCCTGTAGTTCGCCGCTCCACGCTGTGTATCGGTAACCATCAGCGACAAGGCAGGAACTTCCGCTGTCAGACGCTACTCAAAGGCAGCGTGCTGACCAATCAGAGACTCCTGCCTTTGACGTCAGCGCTCTGGGTGTGGAAGTTCCTCCCTAGTCGTCATGGTTACCCGATACATAGCCCGTGCTAGAGAACAGCAAGTCCCAGCAGGCCGGTGATGGAACGGAAGGTAAGGTGCGCATAATATGTGCGTGTTTGTGCGAGTTTGTGCATGGCACAACAGGGGACCAGGATGGGACATTTAACAAGTTGTGGACCGAATTGTCTGCATTGCAATGATTTCGTATGGGAAATCTTGCTTTGCTGAACGAGTAACTTGGTTAACAAGCACAGTCCCAGAACGGATTGTTCTCGTAAACCAAGGTTCCACTGTATCATATGAAATTGTGTACAAGGACTGCAGAATTTAAATGGTTTCTTTTTCTTAAACCTCATGTCATGAAGGCAATGCCTTCTGATTGAAGCCGGCCAGCAAAAACCTGACCTCAGCATGTCCAACTCAACAATTAGCAGGCTTTTTCGCATTCCCCCTGTTGCTGCCCAAAACGTAGTAAAATGGGAGTCTGTGGATCTGTAGCACACATCATATAAATGCTTGGACTTTATAACGAAGGGAATTTTGTTTACTTACCGTAAATTCCTTTTCTTCTAGCTCCAATTGGGAGACCCAGACAATTGGGTGTATAGCTACTGCCTCCGGAGGCCACACAAAGTATTACACTAAAAAGTGTAAGGCCCCTCCCCTTCTGGCTATACACCCCCCCGTGGGATCACGGGCTCCTCAGTTTTAGTGCAAAAGCAAGAAGGAGGAAAGCCAATACTGTTTTAAAGACAAATTCAATCCGAGGAACAACATCGGAGAACTGAACTCTTCAACATGAACAACATGTGCACCCGAAAAAACAAAATCCCTAAGAAAACAGGGCGGGTGCTGGGTCTCCCAATTGGAGCTAGAAGAAAAGGAATTTACGGTAAGTAAACAAAATTCCCTTCTTCTTTGTCGCTCCTAATTGGGAGACCCAGACAATTGGGACGTCCAAAAGCAGTCCCTGGGTGGGTAAAAGAATACCTCGTGATAGGGCCGTCAAACAGCCCTTTCCTACAGGTGGGCCACCGCCGCCTGAAGGACTTGTCTACCTAGGCTGGCATCCGCCGAAGCGTAGGTATGCACCTGATAATGCTTGGTAAAAGTGTGCAGACTCGACCAGGTAGCCGCCTGGCACACCTGCTGAGCCGTAGCCTGGTGCCGTAATGCCCAGGACGCACCCACGGCTCTGGTAGAATGGGCCTTCAGTCCTGATGGAATCGGAAGCCCAGCAGAACGGTAGGTGTGAAGAATTGGTTCCTTGATCCACCGCGTCAGGGTGGATTTGGAAGCTTGCGACCCCTTACGCTGACCAGCGACAAGGATAAAGAGTGCATCCGAGCGGCGCAGGGGCGCCGTGCGGGAAATGTAGATCCTGAGTGCTCTCACCAGATCCAATAAATGCAAACCTTTTTCAAATTGGTGAACTGGATGCGGACACAAAGACGGTAAAGTGATATCCTGGTTGAGATGAAAGGAGGATACCACCTTAGGAAGAAATTCTGGAATTGGACGCAGAACTACCTTGTCCTGGTGAAATACTAAGAAGGGAGATCTGCATGATAACGCCGCCAGCTCGGACACTCTCCGAAGAGACGTGACCGCCACTAGAAAGGCCACTTTCTGTGAAAGACGAGAAAGGGAAACATCCTTCAAAGGCTCGAAAGGCGGCTTCTGGAGAGCAATTAGGACCTTGTTCAGATCCCAGGGCTCCAACGGCCGCTTGTAAGGGGGGACGATATGACAAACCCCTTGCAGGAACGTGCGTACCTGAGGAAGTCGCGCTAGGCACTTCTGAAAAAATACGGATAGCGCGGAGACTTGACCTTTAAGGGAGCCGAGTGACAAACCTTTTTCCAACCCAGACTGCAGGAAGGAAAGAAAAATAGGCAATGCAAATGGCCAGGGAGAAACTCCCTGAGCAGAGCACCAAGATAAGAATATCTTCCACGTCCTGTGGTAGATCTTGGCGGAGGATGGTTTCCTAGCCTGTCTCATGGTGGCAACCACTTCATGAGATAAACCTGAGGCCGCTAGGATCCAGGACTCAATGGCCACACAGTCAGGTTCAGGGCCGCAGAATTCAGATGGAAAAACGGCCCTTGAGACAGCAAGTCTGGACGGTCTGGCAGAGCCAACGGTTGGCCTACCGTGAGGTGCCACAGATCCGGGTACCACGACCTCCTTGGCCAGTCTGGAGCGACGAGGATGGCGCGGCGGCAGTCGGCCCTGATCTTGCGCAGCACCCTGGGCAACAGCGCCAGAGGTGGGAACACATAAGGTAGCCTGAACTGCGACCAATCCTGAACTAGGGCGTCTGCCGCCAGAGCTCGGTAATCGTGGGATCGCGCCATGAAAACCGGGACCTTGTTGTTGTGCCGTGACGCCATCAGGTCGACGTCCGGCATCCCCCAGCGGCGACAGATCTCCTGAAACACGTCCGGGTGAAGGGACCATTGCCCTGCGTCCATGCCCTGGCGACTGAGAAAGTCTGCTTCCCAGTTTTCCACGCCTGGTATGTGAACTGCGGATATGGTGGATGCCGTGTCTTCCACCCACGTCAGAATCCGCCGGACTTCCTGGAAGGCCTGCCGACTGCGTGTTCCCCCTTGGTGGTTGATGTATGCCACCGCTGTGGAGTTGTCCGACTGAATTCGGATCTGCTTGCCTGCTAGCCACTGCTGGAAGGCTTGTAGGGCAAGATAGACTGCTCTGATTTCCAGAACATTGATTTGAAGGGTGGACTCTTTCCGAGTCCACGTACCGTGAGCCCTGTGGTGGAGAAACACTGCTCCCCACCCTGACAGGCTCGCGTCTGTCGTGACCACCGCCCAGGATGGGGGTAGGAACGACTTTCCTTTCGACAATGAGGTGGGAAGAAGCCACCACCGGAGAGAGTCCTTGGCTGTCTGAGAGAGGGAGACATCCCTGTCGAGGGATGTCGACTTCCCGTCCCATTGGCGGAGAATGTCCCATTGAAGTGGACGCAGATGAAACTGCGCGAAAGGAACTGCTTCCATTGCTGCTACCATCTTCCCTAGGAAGTGCATGAGGCGCCTCAAGGGGTGCGACTGGCCCTGAAGGAGAGATTGCACCCCTGTCTGTAGTGAACACTGTTTGTCCAGTGGACGTTTCACTATCGCTGAGAGAGTATGAAACTCCATGCCAAGATATGTTAGTGATTGGGGCGGGGTTAGATTTGACTTTGAAAAGTTGATAATCCACCCGAAACCCTGGAGAGTCTTCAGTGCCACGTTCAGGCTGTGCTGGCATGCCTCTTGAGAGGGTGCCTTGATAAGTAGATCGTCCAAATACGGAATCACAGAGTGACCTTGCGAGTGCAGGACTGCCACTACTGCTGCCATAACCTTGGTAAAGACCCGAGGGGCTGTCGCCAGCCCGAAAGGTAGAGCTACGAACTGCAGGTGTTCGCTTCCTACAACGAAGCGTAGAAAACGCTGATGCTCTGGCGCAATCGGCACGTGGAGATAAGCATCCTTGATGTCTATTGATGCTAGGAAATCTCCTTGAGACATTGAGGCGATGACGGAGCGGAGGGATTCCATCCGGAACCGCCTGGTTTTCACGTGTTTGTTGAGCAGCTTTAGATCCAGGACGGGACGGAACGACCCGTCCTTCTTTGGCACCACAAACAAATTGGAGTAAAAACCGCGACCTCGTTCCTGAAGAGGAACGGGAGTCACCACTCCTTCCGCCTTTAGGGCGGACTCCGCTTGCAGAAGAGCATCTGCTCGGTCGGGAGGTGGAGAAGTTCTGAAGAAGCGAGTTGGAGGACGAGAACTGAACTCTATCCTGTACCCGTGAGACAGAATGTCTCTCACCCAACGGTCTTTGACCTGTGAAAGCCAAATGTCGCCAAAGCGGGAGAGCCTGCCACCGACCGAGGATGCGGAGAGAGGAGGCTGAAAGTCATGAGGAAGCCGTCTTGGTAACGGTTCTTCCGGCTGTCTTTTTTGGTCGTGATTGAGTCCGCCAAGAATCTGAGCCCCTCTGATCCTTTTGAGTCCTTTTGGACGAGGAGAATTGGGACCTGCCTGAGCCTCGAAAGGACCGAAAACCAGACTGTCCCCTCCTCTGTTGGGGTTTGTTTTGTCTAGGTTGAGGTAAGGATGAATCCTTACCCTTGGAGTGTTTAATGATTTCATCCAAACGCTCACCAAACAGTCGGTCACGAGAAAAAGGCAAACTGGTTAAGCACTTCTTGGAAGCAGAATCTGCCTTCCATTCTCTCAACCACAAGGCTCTACGTAAAACCACGGAGTTGGCAGACGCCACTGCCGTACGGCTCGTAGAGTCTAGGACAGCATTAATCGCGTAAGACGCGAATGCAGACATTTGAGAGGTCAAGGGCGCCACCTGCGGAGCAGATGTACGTGTGACCGTGTCGACCTGTGTAAGCCCAGCTGAAATAGCTTGGAGTGCCCATACGGCTGCGAATGCTGGCGCCAACGACGCTCCAATAGCTTCATAGATGGATTTCAACCAGAGCTCCATCTGTCTGTCAGTGGCATCTTTAAGTGCCGCCCCATCTTCCACTGCAACTAAGGATCTAGCTGCAAGCCTGGAGATTGGAGGGTCCACCTTGGGACACTGGGTCCAGCCCTTGACCACGTCAGGGGGAAAAGGATATCGTGTATCTTTAAGCCGTTTGGAGAAACGCTTATCTGGATAAGCGTGGTGTTTCTGGATAGCGTCTCTAAAGTCAGAGTGGTCCAGAAAAGTGCTCAATTTACGCTTGGGATACCTGAAATGGAATTTCTCCTGCTGTGAGGCTGACTCCTCCGCAGGAGGAGCTGGTGGAGAAATATCTAACATTCTATTGATGGACGCTATAAGATCATTCACTATGGCGTCACCATCAGGTGTATCCAGATTGAGAACGGTCCCAGGATCAGAATCCTGATCAGCCACATCCGCCTCATCACACAGAGAGTCGTCCAGCTGGGACCCTGACCAGTGTGATGAAGTTGAGGGCCGCTCATAGCGAGCCCGCTTAGGCCGTCTGGGACTGTCGTCCGAGTCAGAGTCGTCACCCTGGGGTGCATGCGACACCTCCTGAGCTCGGGAGTGTTCCAGCTGAGGGGGACCAGGGAGCAATGATTCAACAGTGCCCATGGTCTGAGTTACTGGTCTAGACTGCAATGTTTCAAGAATTTTAGACATAGTCATAGACAATCTGTCAGCAAAAACTGCAAACTCCGTCCCTGTCACCTGGACAGCATTCACAGGTGGTTCTCCCTGGGTCACCTCTAGCAGCGGCCCCGGCTGAGCAAGTGCCACAGGGCCCGAGCACTGCACACAATGGGGGTCAGTGGAACCTGCCGGTAGAGCAGCCCCACATGCGGTACAAGCAGCATATAAAGTCTGTGCCTTGGCACGTTTGCTTTTTGCGGACGACATGCTGTTGTCTGCCTTGAGTAACCTAGGAGGGTATATAGCAGAGAGTCACCAGCGACCGTACAGTGTAATGTATAGCATGCAAGCACAAAAATACAAAGTACACTTCGGCACAAGTGGGGGTGAGCCCTTGAGGGCTGCTTACCGCCCGCTGAAAAGCGGGTGTGAGGTCGCAGAATCCCGTGTCTGGGTCTCCCAGTCTCCCCTCTCCAGCTCAGCGTGCAGACAGGAATGGCTGCCGGCGTCCTGTGAGGAGGGGCGGACCGTGGGCGTGCCACAAACAAAGTGCGGGAAACTGGCGTCCCACTGTGCCCAGTGTGAGGGCTGGAGTATGTAAAGCAGACTCCAGCCCTCAGCGCTGATGGTCTGTACAGCGTCCCGCCCTCCCCCTGACTGGCAGGTCTGGGGGCGGGAACGAAACGAACTAGGCCGCAAAAGCCGGGGACTGTAGTAATAAGCGCGGCCGTCATACATGCATGGCTAGCGCGGAAGTCCCCGGCGCACCACAAGTCCCAGCCGTGTCGCAGTGAAAACTGACCCCAGCGGCCGGCGCGGCCGTTCGTACTAAGTCTACTCACTCAGCAGCGCTGTAGTGAGGAATGGCACAAGCGCAGCAGCGCTGATGTCCCCGGCGCACTAACACGCCCAGCATGCTGCGGTGTGCGCGCGGTATGCCCGGGGACACAGAGTACCTTAACGAAGCAGGGCCCTGTCCCTGACGATACTCAGCTCCATATCCAGCCGATTCTCCGGGGGCTGTGGAAGGAGCACGGTCTCAGTGCCTGGAGACCGGTAAAGTCCCACTTCACCCAGAGCCCTAAAGGGGATGGGGAAGGAATCAGCATGTGGGCTCCAGCCTCCGTACCCGCAATGGGTACCTCAACCTTAACAAACACCGCCGACAGAAAGTGGGGTGAGAAGGGAGCATGCTGGGGGCCCTAGTATGGGCCCTCTTTTCTTCCATCCGACATAGTCAGCAGCTGCTGCTGACTAAACAGTGGAGCTATGCGTGGATGTCTGACCTCCTTCGCACAAAGCATAAAACTGAGGAGCCCGTGATCCCACGGGGGGGTGTATAGCCAGAAGGGGAGGGGCCTTACACTTTTTAGTGTAATACTTTGTGTGGCCTCCGGAGGCAGTAGCTATACACCCAATTGTCTGGGTCTCCCAATTAGGAGCGACAAAGAAAGATTTAATTCACAAGCTGGGGAAGTATTAATTAAAGGCTCTATACAAAATAGTGTTGGATAGAAGAAATTCCGAATCATGCGGTAGTTATCAACTGAAGCATTGTGACATCCGTTCTTTGGTGGTCCTCAATTACACAGTGGGGATACTTTACAGAGCTGTAAAAAAAAAAAAAAAACTTTCTTTCTAAAAGGAAGACATGGGGGAAAATTGATCAGGTTTGGGGTTCCATATACCAGTCTTGAACCAAAAGCTCATTTGAGCAAGTTGCCGCTGCAGTAAACCTCAGTTCACTATAGTGCAGCACCAGCTCCGTCCTTACCCATCCCCTGTAGACTATGAGCCCTCGCAGGCAGGCTCCTCTCTCCTCCTGTAGACTGTGAGCCCTTGGGGGAAGGGTCCTCTCTCCTCCTTTACTAGTCTGTGAGCCCTCGGGGGCAGTATCCTCATTCCTCCTATACCAGTCTGTGAACCCTCAGGGGCAGGGTCCTCTCTCCTCCTGTACTAGTCTGTGAGTCCTCGGGGGCAGTATCCTCTCTCCTCCTGTAGACTGTGAGCCCTCGCGGGCAGGATCCGCTCTCCTCCTATACCAGTCTGTGAACCCTCAGGGGCAGGGTCCTCTTTCCTCCTGTACTTGTCTGTGAGCCCTCGGGGGCAGTAGCCTCTCTCCTCCTGTAACAGACTGTGAGCCCTCGAGGGCAGGGTCCGTTTTCCTCCTGTACCAGTCTGTGAGCCCTTGCGGGCAGGGACCTCTTTCGTCCTGTACCAGTCTGTGCCTTTTATAGTTTATGATTATTGTACTTGTCCCCATTATGTGTAACCCTTTACACATGTAAAGCGGAATAAAATAGCGCTATAATAATATATAATAGAGACATGCCTCTTAATCAATTTGCTGCATCTTTGTGCTGTCCGTGCTCTATGGCTGGTATATATTTCTATGAAACACAAGTTTTTGGTATACAATATAATACAGTTTGTGCACTGTGTTTGACCAGGTCTTCTTTTGCTAAAACTAATGGGAACATTACAGGAGGGGACATCACTAAACAATGGGGATACTACTCGGGTCGGCTTACAATGGAGTATACGGAATATCGCAAACTCTGTATTTTAACTGGAAAAGTTGGGGGGGGGGGGGTCGTCTAATATGCCCATTCATCTTATATGCTGGAAAATACGGTACTCTTTAATAAATTTATTTTAGAATGTTAAAGGGGTTCGTCACTACTTGGACAATTCCTTCTAATCCATAGGTTTCCCCTTTTATAACGACAAAAAAAAAAAAAAAAGAAGAATTTTGTTTACTTACCGTAAATTCTTTTTCTTATATTTCCGACATGGGAGACCCAGACCATGGGTGTATAGCTTCTGCCTCCGGAGGACACACAAAGTACTACACTAAAAGTGTAGCTCCTCCCTCCGAGCATATACACCCCCTGGATGACAAATCCAACCAGTTTAGTGCAAAAGCTGAAGGAGGACATCCACCCATAAGTAGAGATAGAGTAAAACCCGGAATAACCGGAACCTCTGTCTACAACAACAGCCGGTGAAAACACACGGAACAAGAACTGCCAACAGGCAACAGGGAGGGTGCTGGGTCTCCCATGTCGGAACTATAAGAAAAAGAATTTACGGTAAGTAAACAAAATTCTCTTTTTCTTCATCGTTCCTTATGGGAGACCCAGACCATGGGACGTCTCAAAGCAGTCCATGGGTGGGAAATAAATAGAAACTGAGAAGTAGGCAAAACCTAACTTCACAAATGGGCGACAGCCGCCTGAAGGATGCGTCTGCCCAAGCTCGCATCTGCCGAAGCATGAGCATGCACTTGGTAGTGCTTCGAAAAGGTGTGCAGACTAGACCAAGTGGCAGCCTGACAGACCTGCTGAGCCGTAGCCTGGTGCCTGAAAGCCCAAGAGGCACCGACAGCTCTGGTCGAGTGCGCCTTAATCCCCGGCGGGGGAGGCACCTGAGAACATTGGTAGGCATCGGATATGGCCGACCTAATCCAACGAGCCAGAGTCGGTTTAGAAGCCGAGAGACCCTTCCGCTGACCTGTGGTTAGCACAAACAGAGAGGTGCACCGCCTGAGAGCGGCGGTGCGTGACACATAGATCCGGAGCGCCCGCACCAGATCTAAAGTATGCAACGCTTTCTCAAAGCGATGCACAGGGGCCGGACAAAGGGAAGGCAATGAAATGTCCTGGTTAAGGTGGAAAGAAGACACCACCTTAGGGAGAAAGTCCGGAGTCGGACGGAGAACCACCTTGTCTTGGTGAAAAACCAAAAAGGGTGACTCCGAAGAGAGTGCAGCCAAATCAGAGACTCTCCTGAGAGAAGTTATGGCCACCAGAAAGACCACTTTCTGTGAAAGTCGAAACAAAGAAACCTCCATAAGAGGCTCAAAGGGGGGTTTCTGTAAGGCCGTGAGGACCAGATTAAGGTCCCAGGGATCCAAAGGCCGCCGGTAAGGAGGAATGATGTGAGATGCGCCCTGCATGAAGGTGCGCACCTGGGCCAGTCGGGCGATACGCCGCTGGAACAACACTGACAGAGCCGAGACCTGTCCCTTGAGGGAATTGAGGGATAGTCCTAGCTGCAGACCGGACTGCAGGAAGGACAGGATGGTCGGCAAGGAAAAAGGCCAAGGAGCATGGCTGGAAGAGCGACACCAGGACAGGAAAATTCTCCAAGTCCTGTGGTAAATCCTGGCCGAGGAAGACTTCCGAGTCATAGTGGAGATGACCTCGGGAGGAATGCCTGAAGCCGTCAGGATCCAGGACTCAAGAGCCACGCCGTCAATCTGAGAGCCGCAGAATTCTGGCGGAAAAACGGACCTTGTGAGAGAAGGTCTGGGCGGTCCGGGAGATGCCACGGCAACTCTACGGACAGACGGAGCAGGCCTGGGTACCAAGCTCGCCTGGGCCAGTCTGGAGCAATGATTATGACCCGACGGCCCTCCATTCTGATCTTGCGCAGGACTCTGGGCAAGAGAGCTAGAGGGGGAAACACGTAGGCCAGACGGAACTGGGACCAATCCTGAACCAGCGCGTCCGCTGCCAAGGCCTGAGGATCGTGGTTGCGAGCCACGTAAACCGGGACCTTGTTGTTGTGCCGGTATGCCATTAGATCCACTTCCGGAGTGCCCCACTTGCGGCAGATTGACCGGAACACTGCCGGATGCAGGGCCCACTCGCCGCTGTCCACGGTTTGACGGCTGAGATAATCTGCCTCCCAGTTTTCTATGCCTGGGATGTGGACTGCGGATATGGTGGACTTGGAGTCCTCCGTCCACTGAAGGATGCTTTGAACCTCCAACATCGCCAGGCGGCTGCGAGTCCCGCCCTGGTGATTGATGTAGGCAACTGCTGTCGCGTTGTCCGACTGGACTCGAATGTGCTTGCCCGCCAACAGGTGGTGAAAGGCTACGAGAGCTAGGAGCACAGCTCTGATTTCCAGCACATTGATCGAGAGGGCTGATTCGGACGGAGTCCAAGTGCCCTGTGCTCGGTGGTGGAGAAATACTGCTCCCCAGCCGGAGAGACTGGCGCCCGTGGTGAGGATCACCCAGGACGGAGACAGGAAGGAGCGTCCCTGAGACAGAGAGAGGGGCCGAAGCCACCACTGAAGAGAGCTCCTGGTCTGTGGCGACAGAGCCACTAGCCTGTGCAAGGAAGAGGTCCGCTTGTTCCAAAGGCGGAGAATGTCCAGCTGCAGAGGACGCAGATGGAACTGGGCAAAGGGAACCGCTTCCATTGACGCCACCATCTGACCCAGCACCTGCATGAGGTGCCTGATGGAATGACGGCGGGGCTTCAATAGAGAACGCACCGCCAGATGAAGGGACTGCTGCTTGACTAAGGGCAGCTTCACAAGTGCCGGCAGAGTCTCGAATTGCATCCCTAGGTACGTAAGTTTCTGGGTTGGGGTCAGAGTGGACTTGGGCAGATTGAGAAGCCACCCGAATTGAACAAGCATGGCGAGAGTGAGCGAGACACTCCACTGACAGTCTGCACTGGATGAAGCCTTGACTAGAAGGTCGTCCAGGTAAGGAACCACTGCCAACCCCTGGAGGTGCAGAACCGCAACCACTGCTGCCATGACCTTGGTGAATACACGAGGGGCCGTGGCTAACCCGAAGGGGAGAGCCACGAATTGAAAACGTTCCTCTCCGATTGCAAAACGTAGCCAACGCTGGTGTGAAACTGCAATTGGCACATGCAGATAGGCATCTCTGATGTCGATGGATGCTAGAAAATCTCCTTGGGTTATTGAGGCAATGACCGATCGCAGAGATTCCATGCGAAAGTGCCGCACCTGAACATGCTTGTTGAGAAGCTTGAGATCCAGGATGGGCCGGAAGGAACCGTCCTTTTTGGGGACTAGGAAGAGGTTTGAGTAGAAACCTCTGAACCGTTCCCGGGCGGGAACCGGAACAATTACTCCGTTGGCCTGCAAGGATGCCACGGCCTGAGAGAAAGCGGCGGCATTGGGGCAGGGGGGAGTGGACAGAAAAAATCTGTTTGGCGGGCTGGAAGAGAATTTTATTCTGTAGCCGTTGGAGATGATATCCCGCACCCACTGATCGGAGACGTGTTGAAACCACACGTCGCCAAAGTGGGAGAGCCTGCCACCGACCAAGGTCGTTGCTGGCGCAGCCAGATAGTCAAGAGGAGGCTGCCTTAGTGGCAGCGGCTCCTCCGTTCTTCTGAGGACGCGGCTTCGCGCGCCAGCTGGGTTTTCGATCCTTGGCTGAGTTAGTGGACAAGGCTGAGGGCTTAGAGGATGACCAGTTAGAGGAACGAAAGGAACGAAACCTCGACTGGTTCCTGCCCTGGACAGGTTTCCTGGTTTTAGTTTGTGGCAAGAAAGTACTCTTCCCGCCAGTAGCTTCCTTAATAATTTCATCCAGTTGTTCACCGAACAGCCGGGACCCTGCAAAGGGAAGCCCAGCAAGGTACTTCTTGGAAGAAGCGTCTGCTTTCCACTCTCGAAGCCACAAGATCCTGCGGATCGCGAGGGAATTAGCGGAAGCCACCGCCGTGCGGTGAGAAGCCTCCAGAATGGCAGACATGGCATAGGATGAAAAAGCCGAAGCCTGGGAAGTTAAGGCAACCAATTCGGGCATAGAGTCCCTGGCGAGGGAATGTATCTCCGCCAGAGAAGCAGAGACTGCCTTAAGAGCCCACACTGCTGCAAAAGACGGGGAGAACGAAGCCCCTGCCGCCTCATATACAGATTTGGCCAGAAGGTCAACCTGGCGGTCAGTGGGATCCTTAAGTGAGGTGCCATCAGCCACAGATACAACTGTCCGGGCTGAGATTCTAGACACCGGAGGATCTACCTTAGGTGAATGAGCCCACTCCTTGACCACTTCTGGTGGAAAGGGAAAACGGTCATCAGAACTACGCTTTGGGAAGCGTTTGTCAGGACAGGCCCTGGGCTTGGTCACAGTGGCCTGAAAACTGGAGTGGTTAAAAAACATACTCCTTGCTCTCTTAGGTGAGGTAAACTGGTGTTTTTCTACCAGAGAGGCTTGTTCCTCTGACACTGGTGGATTGAGGTCCAGTACGGAATTAATGGACGCAATCAAATCACTTACATCCGCATCACCCTCAGATAGATCAATAGGGTACATAGAGGTAGCGTCCGAGCCCACAGTAAAGGCATCCTCCTCGCCCTGCACTTCAGCTCGTGAATCAGAGCCGTGGGACGAGGAAGGAGAAGAATCCCTGCGTCTCCGTTTAGGAGGACGGGGTCCGGGAACAGATAAAAAATCCTCTGAGAGCTCTGCAGAGCGAGTCGGAGCAGCAGAAGCGCCCTGAGAAGGGGGCTGATGCATGGTCAGCAGAGACCGGGACAGCTGTCCCATGGAGTCGGCAAAGGACTGGGAGATAGCTTTAGAAAACGAAGCTACCCAAGCCGGGGGTTCAGCCACCGGGACTGGAGCAGCCGGAGGGACCCCTGAGGAGGCTCCAGGCTGAGGCACTACCATGTTAGAGCAGGCATCACAATGTGGATATGTGCTCGGTTCATGCAGTATGAGCTGACATGCAGTGCATATTGAGTACAGCCTTGCAGCCTTGCTCCTAGTGTGAGACATGCTGCTGAGGTGGGGGCTCTGCAGTAAAGAACACACTCCTTCAGAATGACCCCCAGAGAGTGTATAATAAAGTCCACAACCAGAGGTTGTGGCTTACCAGACCGCTTTTGTGTGCCCTCCGGATTCCACAGCTTGGACCCCCAGACAGATGCAGTAGCTGCAGCAGCCAGCGCCGATCAGTGTGTAAACGCTGATAAAATGGCGCCGGAGTGAGGAGGGGGGGCGGGGTTGAGTCCAAGAGCGGGAACCGGAGGGCCAAGGGGATATACAGGGGAGGGAAACATCTCCTCAGAGAGGAGTGTCCTCCCCTCTGCTGAACGGCCGGTGGGCGGCGCCGCACTGTTCCCCTGCATGACTGACATGCAGGGGCAGTGAAATCGAAACTAGGCCGCATCTGAAGGCGGGGCCTAGATTTTTTCCATGCGGCCGATGAGCAGGTACCCTCGGTGCGGTTCTCAGGAAAAAAACCAGAGAACCGGCCGGAAATCACAACAAAGTGAAAAAACACAGTCTCCCCACAATAAATGTACAAGGGATCCCTGAATAACGTCTCAATACTTAGCTTATGAGACGCAGGGCCAGGTCCCTGAGGAGTGAGCGCTCCGTCCGGCAGGATCCTGACAGGGCTGCGGATGGAGACTGGTCTCCTGCAAAGCAGTGAGAACCGTGATGGCTCCCACTTCAAGCCAGAGCCTCAGAGGATGGTGAAGGAGCGCGGCATGTGAAGGCTCCAGCCTTGTAAAATCAACCTTAACAGCACCGCCGACACAGTGGGGTGAGAAGGGACATGCCGGGAGTCCAGATTGGACCCGCTTTTCTTCCAAATCTTTGAAATCAAAAATCAGATGAGAATGCATGTGTGTGTGTGACCTCCTGAACACAAAGCATTGAACTGGTTGGATTTGTCATCCAGGGGGTGTATATGCTCGGAGGGAGGAGCTACACTTTTAGTGTAGTACTTTGTGTGTCCTCCGGAGGCAGAAGCTATACACCCATGGTCTGGGTCTCCCATAAGGAACGATGAAGAAATATATACTCTACTCCAGTGCCAGTTCCATCGGTGTTGGCATCCTCTCTCCCAGCAATGTGTAACAGTGTGATGTCATGCCATCCCATGGCCATTCAATGGCCGTTTCACTCTCCCCGCCTTCGGGCTCATCACAGACATCTGGAGGAAGTGAGAAAGCAACAGCGCTCAAGTCCTCCAGATGTAAGCGATTTCTTCAAAGTCAGGAAGAGTGAAACGGTCACTTAATGGCCTAGGGATGGCATGACATCACACCGTTACATGATCCCGGGAGAGAGGATACCAACACCGGTGGAACCGCACTGGCACTAGAGGACAGTATAAGCTTTTGTTTTTGTGTTTTTTTGTTTTGTGTTTTTTTAAAAAAAAGGGGGAAACATCCAGCTTGAGAAGGAGTTGTCGAAGTAGTGGAGAACCCTTTTAAATCTAATATTGATTAGATCGTGATGTAAAAGTCAAAGAAGAAATCCCTTAGAATATAAAACAGAGTATTTACATTTCTTTTTTTAATCAAATGTATGAAGAAATCCAAATATTTATAAACTGTCCATATCTACTAGTACCGTATTTTTCGGACTATAAGACACACCGGACCATAAGACGCACCCTGGTTTTAGAGAAGGAAAATAGGAAAATAAAATTTTAAGCAAAAAATGTGGTCATGACATGTTGTTATGGGGCGAGTATCTGCTGCTGACAGTATTATGGGGGTAATGTCCCCAAATTCTCTACTTAAGTACCGCATCCTGGTAATGATCCTCCTGCCTTGTGTATATATATATGTCCCTCATCCTGGTATAGCCCCATCTTGCTATATACTGCCATCCTGGTATGTACTCCCATCCTGCTCATATACGCCATCATCCTGCTCATATACCCCCATCATCCTGCTCATATACCCCCATCATCCTGCTCATATACCCCCATCATCCTGCTCATATACCCCCATCATCCTGCTCATATACCCCCATCATCCTACTCATATACCCCCATCATCCTACTCATATACCCCCATCATCCTGCTCATATACCCCCATCATCCTGCTCATATACCCCCATCATCCTGCTCATATACCCCATCATCCTGTTCATATACCCCCATCATCCTGCTCATATACCCCCATCATCCTGCTATATTCCATCATCCTGTTCATATACTCCCATCATCCTGCTCATTTACCCACATCATCCTGCTCATATACCCCCATCATCCTGCTCATATACCCCCATCATCCTGCTCATATACCCCCATCATCCTGCTCATATACCCCCATCATCCTGCTCATATACCCCCATCATCCTGCTCATATACCCCCATCATCCTGCTCATATACCCCCATCATCCTGCTCATATACCCCCCATCATCCTGCTCATATACCCCCCATCATCCTGCTCATATACCCCCCATCATCCTGCTCATATACCCCCATCATCCTGCTCATACACCCCATCATCCTGCGGCACACAAAAAAAAATAAATAAACGTTTACACTCACCTTTCCTCGCTCCACGCAGCGTCGCTCCTCCTCCTGTCTGCCAGCAGCGCTGTGTTGAGCCGGCCACGATCCCTGCACCATCGCGATGTCCTCCTGTCTGCCGGCGCGACTGTGTGAACACGTGCGAACAGCGATGACGTCATCGCTGTGAGCACCGCTAGTCTCCACACAGCCGCGGCCGGCAGACAGGAGGACATCGCGATGCTGCAGGGATCGTGGCCGGCTCAACACAGCGCTGCCGGCAGACAGGAGGACATCGCGGTGCTGCAGGGGAACGGTGAGTACATTGATTCACTGCACCCCGCGCTGATGATGATTCGCGGGGGAGCAGTGAATACAGCCGAGCATGATCACTCCAGGCTGTAGTTACAAGGGGTGATCACGCGAGCTGGCTGTTTACTATGCGTGCGTCCCCGCCCATCACCCCGCCCACCTGTAGCGCCGGCTTCAGCGCTGAGAGATGGGCGGGAAGATGGGCGTGCATATGGAATGAGCGGGCCCACAGCAGACGCTGCTGCAGCCTGCTCGTGCCGCCGATGACCCGCTCCACCGCAGCACCCTCATTCCCCGCAGCCCTATATTCAGACCATAAGATGCACCCCCCACTTTCCCCCAACATTTGGGGGGGGGGGGGGAGTGCGTCTTATAGTCCGAATAATACGGTATATGTTTATATCCAACAGGGTCTTGCCTGTGGGCCTATAGTAGAAGCAGCATATATAATGCATGGTTATTTCTATAATCTGCGGTTTAAAATTAGAAAAACATGGCTGTTCACTTCCAAATAGAGCGCGACAACTATCCAAAGGCCAAGTGCTTCACAGAATAGCTGTGGTACAGCAGCTAAGCCCCATTGACTTCAAACGGCGCTGAGCAGAAATAAGAGCCACAATCCATAGACAGTTAGGACGGTGTTTCTACAAGACAGCAGCCATGTTTTTCAAATCTGTTATAACCTATTTCACTGTACCTGTAATTAATTCTCACACTGTAAAAGTGACCATAAAAATCTCAATTGTGAGACAAAAAAGCATTGGATTTGTAACTCACAGTCCAAAGTTGCTGGTAAAACAGAGACCATGTTTCCTCGTTGTCTGTTGGTTAGAGTTGTGGAATATTTCAGTGGGCCAACTGTGAGGAAAAAAAGCAGTATTCAGGTCAAATACAATAGCTACATATACAGTATATTAGTTTTAATATTTAATGACCAAAACGTCTCTGCATGTCTCATCAAAGTGTCTTCATAACCAATCCCCAGCCTGCCAAATTAGCTGCAGATTTTTCAGATTCCCAGCAGATTTCATCCACCGGTACAGTGGGTACGGAAAGTATTCAGACCCCTTTAAATTTTTCACACCATATAATTTGCAAAAAAACACATGAAGGACTCCCAGACAATGAGAAATAAGATTATCTGGTCTGATGAGACGACGATAGAACTTTTTGGTGATAATTCTAAGCAGTATGTGTGGACAAAACCAGGCACTGCTCATCACCTGCCCAATACAATCCCAACAGTGAAACATGGTGGTGGCAGCCTCATGCTATGGGGCTGTGTTTCAGCTGCAGGGACAGGACAACTGGTTGCAATTGAAATCCAGCGTCTGGTGACAATGGCGGCGGAGAGGTGAGTGAGATCATCCTGTGACGCTGCGTATTCATTAGCAGGTAACATGATAATGGGGGCGACTAGTCGGGGAAGGACTAGTCCCCGCGCTCATTAACATACAATATAAGATCTTTAGAAATACTTTTTCTAAAGATCCCTTTTTCTATACTAGTGTATACAGGGACAGTTAGGCAGTGATTAGCAATATACACCCAGGACTGCTCGTTGTTCTCGGTGTATATTGGACCTGACAGGTTCCCTTTAATCTGCCATGTACTTTCCCAGCCTTTCATCTTTTACCGTACATGTGGGCAAAGGCTGTTATACAAAGAAAAAAAATTGCACCTAGTCACTGACCAATTGTCCATCACACTCCTCCATGAGTTCTGTCTGGAACTGCAATTCATCCATCGGAACTGAATGCAGCTAAGCTGTATTACAAGACATATGCCAAGACAAGATGCTAAGCCCAGAATCAAGGAAACCCTGCCATTATTTGTTCGCTTTTGGTCATGCATTCAATTTAGTACTCAGATTTTTTTTTATATGGTTTTATTTGGCTGAATAACACGCACTGTATTTTAATTTATTTATTACCATTTAGCTGGGTGGCCTCTTCCTCCGTGTCAGAGCCATTCTGGGTGTCAGGATAGAAATTTAGTATGACTATGCTCTCATCATCAATAGTCGGGCAGGATGCAGGATCTGCCATTGCTGGAAAAGAAGAGATAATATGTTCCTTTCAGATTAGATTATTATTATACAGGAGATCTTATATTCCTCACAGATTATAGTATTACTATTATTATACAGGAGATCTTAAGGCCCAGTCACACACAACGACTAAGGCTGCTTTCACACATCCGGCTTGAGCTCTGCGGCTCAATCCGGCTGTGCAAGCTATGCAACGGATGCGGTGAAAACACCGCATCGTTTGCATAAGTTTTTCCTTTGCGGCCAGTCCAGTTTTTGCCGCTTGCGGCATGCTACTGAGCATGCACAGTGGCAATAACCGCATCCGGCCGCCATAGGCATGCATTGACAAATGCGCCACATCGGCTGAATGCGGCACGATGCGGTTTTTTTTGCCGCACGAAAAAACGTGCCAGGCAACGTTCCATCCGGCCGCCGCATCGGCTAAATCTGCCGCATGCGGCAAAAACCAGATGGAACGCAAGGCCTTGCGGCACAATGCGGCACTAATTAAAGTCTATGCAGAAAAAACGCAACCGGCAGCAAAAAAAAACGGTTGCGATTTTCCTGCAAAGTGCCGGATTGTGCCGCATTGCAGAAACCGGAGGTGTGAAAGCAGCCTTACCAGTGATCCCGAAAACGATGCGACCTGATAGGGATTGCTGGTAAGTCGCTGGGAGGTCGCTGGTGAGATGTCACACAGTCAGATCTTACCAGCGATCCCGAAAACGATGCGACCTGATAGGTATCGCAGGTAATTCGCTGGGAGGTCGTTGGTGAGAGGTCACACAGTCAGATCTTACCAGCGATCCCGAAAACGATGCGACCTGATAGGGATTGCTGGTAAGTCGCTGGGAGGTCGCTGGTGAGATGTCACACAGTCAGATCTTACCAGCGATCCCGAAAACGATGCGACCTGATAGGTATCGCAGGTAATTCGCTGGGAGGTCGTTGGTGAGAGGTCACACAGTCAGATCTTACCAGCGATCCCGAAAACGATGCGACCTGATAGGGATCGCAGGTAAGTTGCTGGGAGGTCGCAGGTGATATTTTACACAGTCAGACCTTACCAATGATGCAGAACAATACAGATCGCAGTAGCGACCTGTATAACGATCTCAGCAGTCACTGTGACCCTGTCACACAGTGTCAAACACAGCGATGTATCCTGCCCAGCAAGACATCGCCTTTGAAGAAAATGGCCTGGACCATTCTGCAACGACTAGAGATCTCACAGCAGGGGCCTGATCGCTGGTAGATGTCACACATAACAAGATCGCTAACGGGATCGCTACTGCGTCACAGAAACCGTGACTCAGCTGCCATCTCGCTAGCGATCTCGTTATGTGTGACGGTACCTTTACATCCCTCACAGATTAGATTATTATTATTATACAGGAGATCTTATATTCCTCACAGATTAGATTATTATTAGATTTTATATTCCTCATAGATTAGATTATTGTTACAAACATCTTACATCCCTCACAGATTAGAATATTTTATAGATGTTCGTCAGCTCTTGCATCATACAAGTGTACTGCAATGAATTATACCTGAATTGAACATGAAGGGAACTGGATCCATAGTCACTGTAAACAATGTTTCTGTTTCTTTCCACTATCACTCCTATAGTCCTTCACTTCCTATTTTGCACACTAATCTTTATACCTAGTAATGAACTGGTCATCTCTCCCTCCATCCTCCCCACCCATCTGACCTCCTCAAATCTGTTCCTCCACTTTACACCCTTTGTCTCCAGACACACACGGCCCCCTCACGGCGTCTCCTGCTCCCACCTACTAACACTCTCTCTGCTTCTCTTCACTGCTGGAGATATCTCTCCTAATCATGGCCCTCCTCACCACATCCCCACAGTCATCTCTAAAGCTGGGTTCACACATAGCGACAGCGACATCACTGTTACGTCACCATTTTCTGTGACGTAACAGCGACCTTGTATGTCAAACACAGCGACGCATCAGCGATCATAACGTCGCTACATGTGCAGAGAGCAGGGAGCCGCGCACACTGCTTAGCGCTGGCTCCTTGCTCTCCTAGCCACAGTACACATCGGGTTAATTAATCCGATGTGTACTGCAGCTACATGTAAAAGTGCAGAGAGCAGGGAGCCGCGCACACTGCTTAGCGCTGGCTCCTTGCTCTCCTAGCTACAGTACACATCGGGTTAATTAACCCGATGTGTACTGCAGCTACATGTGCAGAGAGCAGGGAGCCGCGCACACTGCTTAGCGCTGGCTCCTTGCTCTCCTAGCTACAGTACACATCGGGTTAATTAACCAGATGTGTACTGCAGCTACATGTGCAGAGAGCAGGGAGCCGCGCACACTGCTTAGCGCTGGCTCCCTGCTCTCCTAGCTACAGTACACATAGGGTTAATTACCTGATGTGTACTGCAGCTACATGTGCACAGAGCAGGAGCCGGCACTAGCAGCAAGAGCGGCGGAGGCTGGTAACGAAGGTAAATATCGGGTAACCAGGGAAAGGTCTTCCCTTGGTTACCCGATGTTTACAGTGGTTACAGCTTACCACAGCTGCCAGACACCGGCTCCTGCTCGCTTCAGTTCGTCGCTCTCTCGCTGTCACACACAGCGATGTGTGCTTCACAGCAGGAGAGTGACGACCAAAAACTGAAGCAGGACATTCAGCAACGGCTGGCGGCCTCACAGCAGGGGCCAGGTCGTTGCTGGATGTCACACACAGTGACAGCGACATCGCTGCAACGTCACAGAAAATGGTGACGTAGCAGCGACGTCGTTGTCGTCGTCGCTGTGTGTGACACCACCTTAACCCCCATCAACGATCTATCACAAATCTTCTCAACCCTTCGAAGCTCATACCCATCCACCCGGCCCCCGCTCCCCCAGTACCTCTAACAGGAGCTCTATGGAACGCTCGCTCTGTCTGTAATAAACTATCCTACATCCATGATCTTTTCATCACTAATAAACTTTCCTTCCTCGCCATCACAGAAACCTGGCTCACCCCCTCTGACACTGCCTCTCCTGCTGCACTTACCCCCTGGCTCACCCCCTCTGACACAGCCTCTCCTGCTGCACTTACCCCCTGGCTCACCCCCTCTGACACAGCCTCTCCTGCTGCACTTACCCCCTGGCTCACCCCCTCTGACACAGCCTCTCCTGCTGCACTTACCCCCTGGCTCACCCCCTCTGACACAGCCTCTCCTGCTGCACTTACCCCCTGGCTCACCCCCTCTGACACAGCCTCTCCTGCTGCACTTACCCCCTGGCTCACCCCCTCTGACACAGCCTCTCCTGCTGCACTTACCCCCTGGCTCACCCCCTCTGACACAGCCTCTCCTGCTGCACTTACCCCCTGGCTCACCCCCTCTGACACAGCCTCTCCTGCTGCACTTACCCCCTGGCTCACCCCCTCTGACACAGCCTCTCCTGCTGCACTTACCCCCTGGCTCACCCCCTCTGACACAGCCTCTCCTGCTGCACTTACCCCCTGGCTCACCCCCTCTGACACAGCCTCTCCTGCTGCACTTACCCCCTGGCTCACCCCCTCTGACACAGCCTCTCCTGCTGCACTTTCTTATGGGGGTCTCCAACTCTCTCACACCCGCCGCCCCAGCAACAAGCATTGTGGAGGAGTTGGTTTTCTCCTGTCAGAAAAATTCTCCTTCACCCCAATTCCTCTGCCACCCTCCGGTACACTCCCCTCTTTTGAGGTGCACTCCGTACGAATCTACTCCCCCTCCAACTGGCTATCATTTACTGCCCTCCAGGACAAGCCACCGCCTTTTTTGATCACTTCACCACGTGGCTACTACATTTCCTTTCTGCTGACATCCCCACCATCATCATGAGTGACATCAACATCCCCATTGACACCTCCCACCTAGCTGTCTAAGCTTTTAACACTCACTTCCTCCTTTGGCCTCACTCAATGGTCCTCCACAGACCCCAACAAAGATGGCCACACACTGGACCACATCTTCACCCACCTCTGATCCCTATCTATCCTCTCAAACTCACCTCTCCCACTGTCTAACCACAACCTACTAACATTCTCTTCCCGCTCCTTGATTTGTGCATTACTTAACCAGGAAGCTGCAAAAACCCTAGAGCATACCCTTATTATCTCTCGCCTGGACTATTGCAACCTCCTGCTCTCTGGCCTTCCTTCTAACAGTCTCACACCGCTATAATCTATTCTAAACTATGCTGCCCGACTAATCCACCTGTCCCCTCGCTACTCCCCGACCTCTCCTCTCTGACAATCCCTTCACTGGCTTCCCATTGCCCAACGACTCCAGTTCAAAGCCCTAACCATGACATACAAAGCTATTCACAATCTGTCTCTTACCTACATCTGTGACCTAGTCTCCCGGTACTTACCTGACCGCAACCTCAGATCCACACAAGAATTCCTTTTCTACTCTGGTCTTATCTCTTCTTCCCACCACCGCATCCAAGATATTTCCCGTGCCTCCCCCATACACTGGAATGCTCTACCACAACATATCAGACTCTGCCTACCTTGACAAGCTTCAAAAGGAACCTGAAGACCCACCTAAAACCTGCCGTAACCCTCAGTCCGCTATAACACCACACAATCATCATCTTCACCCTCATCTACTGTACCCTCACCCATCCCCTGTAGATTGTGAGCCCTCAGGGGCAGAGTCCTCTCTCCTTCTGTACCAGACTGTGAGCCCTCGGGAGCAGGGTCCTCTCATCTGTAGACTGTGATCCCTCGCGGGCAGGGTCCTCTCTCCTCCTGTAGACTGTGAGCCCTCGCGGGCAGGGTCCTCTCATCTCCTGTAGACTGTGATACCTCGGGGGCAGGGTCCTCTCTCCTCCTGTAGACTGTGAGCCCTCGCGGGCAGGGTCCTCTCTCCTCCTGTAGACTGTGAGCCCTCGCGGGCAGGGTCCTCTCTCCTCCTGTAGACTGTGAGCCCTCGCGGGCAGGGTCCTCTCTCCTCCTGTAGACTGTGAGCCCTCGCGGGCAGGGTCCTCTCTCCTCCTATAGACTGTGAGCCCTCGCGGGCAGGGTCCTCTCTCCTCCTGTAGACTGTGAGCCCTCGCGGGCAGGGTCCTCTCTCCTCCTATAGACTGTGAGCCCTCGCGGGCAGGGTCCTCTCTCCTCCTGTAGACTGTGAGCCCTCGCGGGCAGGGTCCTCTCATCTCCTGTAGACTGTGATACCTCGGGGGCAGGGTCCTCTCTCCTCCTGTAGACTGTGAGCCCTCGCGGGCAGGGTCCTCTCATCTCCTGTAGACTGTGATACCTCGGGGGCAGGGTCCTCTCTCCTCCTGTAGACTGTGAGCCCTCGCGGGCAGGGTCCTCTCTCCTCCTATAGACTGTGAGCCCTCGCGGGCAGGGTCCTCTCTCCTCCTATAGACTGTGAGCCCTCGCGGGCAGGGTCCTCTCTCCTCCTATAGACTGTGAGCCCTCGGGGGCAGGGTCCTCTCTCCTCCTGTACCAGTCTGTGCCCTGTATTGTTTATGACTATTGTACTTGTCTATGTATACCTCTTTTCAGAGGTAAAGCACCATGGAATAAATTGCATTATAACAATAAGAATGTAACATTCTTTACACATTACATCCCCACTATCGGGTAATTTCGTCCTGTAAATAACACCTTTCTTTCTACTGGCATGGTCACCCCGAGCATGGATTCCAGGAGTCAAGCTATAGGGACCAGTGCTCTAGGGCCCTCACCCCAGCAGACATGGCACATATAGGAGTGATAATTGCAGAATATTTTCTGGTCTTCCTCTAGTTAATCCTAAAAAACAGGCATCCTTCTCATAAAGCTGGCATGGCTGATAACAGAGGACAATAGTGGTATTCAACCACATAGAAATGCACTGTAGCTGTTCAGTCCCTATAAACAGCCCTGCACACACTGCAATGGTAATGAACCCCCCCAACAATCGAGTCCGTCCACAACACCACCCACCCCGTGAAAGAATGGTCAGCATGCGTCTCATCCGTGTTCTTAAAGGCGCAGCTCCCTCCTGCTGTGCGGCATGGCAAGAGTTAAACGAGGCACAAAATCGCAGACAAGCAGCGCGCACTTCCGGGTGGGTTGATGTGAGGCGCGTTCTGATTGGACAGAACCGCTGATCTTCTGATTGGTCGGGAATAAGGTCTGTGCTGTGATTCGCCACAGTGTAGTCACATGCTCTAGTCTGTATACTTCTGTTAAATTAGGCGTCCTGAGACTAGAGTGAGCTGCTGGGATTAGTAGTACCACATGCTGGCAGCCTTTATGTGACACCCTGACTTACCGGCGGAACCTTTGCACTCGTGCTTTGTCCGGACAGCTATTTGTGACGGACCGCTTCTGTGCCGCCGAGCTGTCATTGCAGGAGCTGGTCATGGAGGAGCAGGAGATGCAGATAAAGGTGAAGAAAGGTAAGGTGGGCAGAGCTATGGAAGTGTGGGTGCACGGCCTCCCCATGGGCTGGTGTAAGCCACGTGTGACTAGTGCTCCGTCCCTTTATTGTTACCAGTGCTCCCACCAGTATAGCAACGAGCTGCTTAGCCACCATTTTTTGTCTTATTTTTTTCTCTTTCTCCCTTTCCTCCAATATCAATCCCTTTATTTTCCGTCGCCATAGAAGTGTGAATGCTGGGGGGAGGGGGTTCATGGTGGTTTGAATGCATTGTGTACAGTACAAGCACAGTAGATGGATTTATAGAACCCTCCTCCCCACTGTGCTTGTTTGTCCCACAGTGTGACCTGACCTGCGGTGCGTCTTCCCCTGATAATGTACATCACTGATCTACAGCACATTTTAGGAACTCTGATGATTTTACAAAGTAAAATGATGTAGTTAAGGCCCTGTCACACACAGAGATAATCTTTGGCAGATCTGGTTGCAGTGAAATTGTGGACAATCAGTGCCAGGTTTGTGGCTGTGTACAAATGGAACAATATATCCATGATTTCACTGCAACCACAGATCTACCAAAGATTTATCTGTGTGTGACGGGGCCTTTACACTTTAATTAGTGATGGGCAAGCACTAAAATGATTGTTCCTCAATTCAAGCAGGTCAGATGCTCAGACAAGATCAACGCTAGGAACGAGTATAGAAAGTCAATGATTGGCCTGATCTGGTCTCCACCCACATACATCCAGCCACAAACAGAGCATTGCTCTGTAGTCGTATTAAGTAGTGAAGAGCGAGCACTACCATACATGGGTTCTCCGTACTCGTATCGAGTAGTGATAAACGAGCACTACCATGCCCAAGTGCTCGGTACTCGGAACAAGTAAGGCTATGTGCGCACGTTGCGTAAATACATGCAGTTACGATGCGTTTTGTAGCGCAGCGTAACTGCATGCGTCCTGCGTCCCCTGCACAGTCTATGGAGATTGTGCAGGGGCCGTGCGCACGTGGCGTTTAAGAGCGCAGCGCTTCGGCTACTGCCGAAGCGCTGCGTAAAAAGAAGTGACATGTCACTTCTTTCCTGCGCTTTGCCGGCAGCTCCTGCTCTGTCTATGAGAGGAGCTGCAGGCAGAGCGCATGGAATCGGCGCTCACTACGGACATTTCTGCAGCGATCTAAAGTGCACATGTGCTCTTCAGATCGCTGCAGAAATGTCTGCAGTGAACTGTACGCAACGTGCGCACATGGCCTAATAATGAGCAAATGCTACTGTGCTCGGTTGTTTGTAATGAGTGAGCACTTTCAAGCTCGGTTACTCGTAGTGATGAGCGAGTACTACCATGCTTGGTACTCACTCCTGCTGCTGCCCTGTCCCAGCAGTGTCTCCTCAGTTGGGACCTAACTGTCATGTGCAGCAGCCGGCACATGATACATAAAGTCAGGCTGCAGGTGGGAAGGGGCTGCGGCAACCGCAACCCCAATCTTTGTTTTGGGTTGTTGTTGTTGTTGTGGTTTTTTTTGTTTGTTTTTTTTTGTTCCATTTCATTTGGCTCTGCTGGAACTCTCCATGGAAGAATCTCCCACAGTATGCTAGGTTGTCTGCACCCACTGGAATCCATCTTCAGTAATTGGGTTTATATAATTTTTTTTTTTTTTCTTCTCCTCCACCAAGGAAAATCCATATATTGAGAAATATCTCTCTAGTACCTGACCTGACTGGAGTGTGATTTCTCCCGGAGTAGCATGCCACTGATCAGACGCTCCAGATTCATTAAGAAGTGTACAACTCCTAATGAATCAGGAGAGTCTGTCATGAGCACAACCCCTCATCAAAAATGATGTGAACGCTCGTTTTGGTGAATTGGGCACGTAGACTTCCACATGGTAGAAGCTCTATGATCCAGGTGAAGTTGAAGAGCAATCGCATGTGCCTTAAAGGGAACCGTTCACCAGTTTTGGGGCCTGTTAGCTACGTCATCCACACTCGCCGGCATTGAGGTCCTGCGCAGGCGCACTTTGATCTGCCCTGAGCAGGGCAGATCAAAATATTGCAGTCCGCCTGTGCGGGATCGGCGAGTGTGTATGACGTAGGACACGTCATGCACTGCAGCTTCAGAAGAAGGACAACAAAGATGGCCAAAAGAGGAGGCACAGGAGAATGGAGACACCCATATGACCAAACTCCACCGCAGCGACCGTTTAGGTGAGTATTATAAAGTGAGTTTTACGTTCTACACAGTGACCTGGGCTCTTATATACAGCATGTTAGAATGCTGTGTATAAGAGCCCACTGGTGGTGGCCGCAGCTTATAGTGGCCAAATCTGCTGACGGGTTCCCTTTTAAAGGGGCGGTCCAGAGAGATACGATAGAGACACTAATAACTGTTAATACAATTACACTATATTACTTACACCTTTAGAAAAGATTAAGGGAAGAAAAATTTGTTAGAGCTTGTTTTAAGAATCTTTGTTTTCTTCTAGTAACAGACAAGTTTACTGAGAGCATGTATGTCCTCGCCAATGAGCCTTCTGTGGCTTTATATCGGCTTCAAGAACATGTCCGCAGGTCTCTTCCAGAATTGGCTCAGCACAAGGTGGGTAAGCTTCTTCTGTAGTGTAACACAGTATCTGAAAGTGTGGCTCTGACAATATACAGCATAAGCAGGATTCCAATGCTAATTCCCCACAGATCAGAATGGGATGGCAGATTCTCCAGATTCATACTTAATCACCCTAATACATTCTCTGCTGAATGCCTCTAATAGGAGTGTGTCGTACTGATAATTATGCCTAAAAGCTGCTGCAAATTATGTATTTTGCTGAAGAAATTGTTGCAGCTTACACTCATGACATCACTGTGAATTTATTTCCTTCTCTCTCCATAGTATTTCATAAACCCTATTCACACAATATTCATTTTGCAATTAAACCAAGGTAGAATTTAAGAGGCAACGTGCCTGAAACTAGTCTACTGTATTGGACATCGGCGTTATGATTGCCGCTGTCTAAACTAAGGAATCATCTTCTTGATATTGTAGGCGGATATGCAGAATTGGGAAGAACAAAGTCAAGGCTCTGTCTACACTGTGGAATACGCCTGCAGGTATGGGATGCAGCTTGTTTATATTACAGGAGTTGTGCCAAGTTCTTAAAAGGTGAACAGTCCAAAGTGATTGTGAAATCAAGCAATGTTGCATTTGATCTCCAGTCACAAGAAGAGACAGATTTGTAATTTTATAGTGTATGTTCTGTTGCCAAGGTAACCCGCCACTCCGCAGTTATGTAGTGGCTGGTTACCTAGCCAAGTAGCACATGTCGCTTGCTCTCTATCGCTTCCTTCACATGTCCCCGTCCCCAGTATGTGTGGTGTCTGTTTTCCTACATACTGTTGACACGCATACTAATTAAAACTGGTGTTGATTTTCAGGAAGTGTTTTACTAAAAAAAAATTGTGGTTTTTTTTTTTTTTTTTTATTATACTGGGTTTGTAATGGGGCTGACATCAATCCCATAAACCAGTATCCCAATTGCAATTAAGAAATAACGTCTGGAACACCATTCTAAGTCTGAACTGGGTTCAAAAACCCTAAAAAAACTTCACTACATAAAGAGAAGGGCTGCACACCAGTGACAGTGCAAGGGGAATAAATGTAAAGCAGAAACTGCTGTATGAATACTGGCATGAAAAATACAATAGCTATATGTGAGAATGAAAATATGACAATGGAATCTGCATAATTGCCATGAACTTTAAGAATAAGGAGAAATTTAGCTATTGAATTGATCAATGCAAGAGAGGATACACATTAGCTAGGGACCCCAACATAGAGAATACCGTAACGAGGTGTTGGGGCTCACTTGCATTGATCAATTCAATAGCTAAATTTCTTCTTATTCTTAAAGTTCATGGCAGTAATGCAGATTCCATTGTCACTTTTTCATTTCTACATATAGCTATTGTATTTTTCATGCCAGTATTCATACAGCAATTTCTGCTTTACATTTATTCCCCTTACACTGTCACTGGTGTGCAGCTCTTCTCTTTATATATTATCCCAATTGCCACCGCACCAGGGCAAGCTGTAAGAACCAAGGTGAAGCGCCAGAACTGGAGCATCTAACGTGATGCACCACTTCTTGGGCGGCTATGGGCTGCTATTTTTAGGCTGGGAAGAGTCCAATAACCATGCACCTTCCCAGCCTTGGAATATCGCCCCCCCCCCCTCCCCCCAGCTATTGGCTTTACTTGGCTTGTTATCAAAAATTTTAAAAAAGTAACAACCCCCCCCCCCCCATACACATTGTTGTTTTGTTTTGTTTTTTTTGTGTTTCCCCCCCCCCCCTGCTACATATCACACTGATGTCACACGTACTAGAGACACATACACACAGATGACTCACACGGATGGTCAAAACTGAACGTGCCACATGTGTGGATTTTTTTTTTTTTTTTTAAACAGACTTGTGCAGTCACCTACAGCAAGGTGTTTGCCTTTATAGCCTGTTCACATTGCTTTGAAGCTGGCCAGATCGGACCAGCCTCAGTGTCCTGTGCTTTTCCCATGCTGCAGAGGGAAAGCTGCCTGGGAGACTGCTCAGCTCTGACCAACGCTGCAGTCCATGCTGCTTGTCTGAATTGTCAGCCTTAGGCTATGTGCGCACAGTGCGTTTTTCGTGGCTTTTTTGCGTGTTTTTCGGGTGCGTTTTAGTTCAGAAAACTGCGTGACATTGCTTCACCAGCAAAGTCTGAGTTTTCATTTTAGCTGTCTGCACACAGCTTTTTTTTTTTTTTTTTTAGCTGCGTTTTTGTGGTGCCCACAAAGACGCAGCATGTCAATTGTTTTTGTCTTTTTTTCACTGTGTTTTCCACCCATTAAGTTTAATGAGATGTTCAAAAATGCAATGAAAAACGCAAATTGCAAATATAGCTGCATTTTAGTGCGTTTCTATGCCTAAAAAATGCAGCTATAAATGCAAGGGGTGGGTAGTATAGTGACATGTACAGGAAGAGAATTCCTTCTGTTGGTAAACACAGAAGCGTGAATCCTCCCAGTACCGCCACCGCTGCTTCCACCTCCCGTTCGGCGCCATGTCCAGACAGGAGGTGGAAGCAGCTGCGATATCAAAAGTGATCAGTAGGAAAAAAAATATATCATACTCGCCTATCTGAAGACTCCCGGGACACGTCTGACAGCTGCAGGACTTGCCGATGATCAGCTGATGTGGTCACCTAACGCATCAGCTGATCGTATAAGTCCAGCGGTGAGGCCAGCTTTTTACCGCCCACTATCAGCTGATGCGGTCAGGTGACATAATCAGCTGATTACCGCCGGGTCCTGCACCGATCGGACAGGAATCTGCACAAAAGTGAGTAGTTTGGTGTTTTGGGTTAGTTTTTGTTTTTGTTTGTTTTTTTTTTTTTTTTGTTTATTAGAAATTCATGGTGGCCATGTCTAATATTGGCATGACACCATGAATTTCGGGCTTAGGGCCAGCCGATAATATACAGCTAACCCTAACCCCATTATTACCCAGCATCAGGGCAGCTGGAAGAGTTGGATACCGCACCAGAAGATGGCACTTCTATGAAAGTGCCATTTTCTGGGGTGGCTGCAGACTGCAAATCACAGCGGGGGTGCCCAGAAAGCTTGGGCACCCTGCACTGCGGAGTCCAACCCCCAGCTACCTAGTTGTACATGGCTGGACTAAAAAAAAAAAAAATTGGGCGAAGACCACGTGTGCGTGGTGTTTTTTTTTTTGTTTTTTTTTATAAATTATTTCATGAAATTCCTGAAATAATTAAAAAAGGGCTTCCCTATATTTTTGGTTCCCAGCCAGGCACAAATTGGGTGCTGGGGGCAGCCCGTACCTGCCTGCTGTACCTGGCTAGCATACAAAAATATGGCGACGCCCACTTTTTTTTTTTTTTTTTTTTATTTTGGGCAAAAAACTCTGGCATACAGTCCTGGATGGAGCATGCTGAGCCTTATAGTTTATATATAAATATATCACTGCACTCTCAATGGGCAAGAATGAATAAAGATATAACTCTTTTTCTCAATGCTAATAGATTTTTAATACAGAAGGCAAGATAGCAACAATTGAAAAACATGTGACACTTGCGATAATTTTACGACAATAACGTTTCGGTCCTCCAGGACCTTGATCACATTAGTCGCTAAATTACTGTGAAGAAAAGTGTTTTTTGGGGGTTCCTTTAATGATTAACAGACAGTAGTCTCCTTACTCATAGGCAAATGTATAAAGACGTTCGTCCAGAAATCCAAAAAAAAGTGGCAATACGGTGAGGTCTTTCCTGTTCCCTCCACAGTGGAGTTCAGGGTAGGAATATTCTGTCCTTCCAGCGCAGTTAGGGAAAATTAATCGCCTGTATAGAAGTGCAGGAAGATCCTTAAAGTGAATAATGCATGTGTCTTATGAGTGGGCTCATAGAATGAGTTTGTGCTCCTAGACCCTCCGGGGTTAATGCTGTATTTGTCTTTGTATACATGTTAAAGCTGAATTGCAGTCTGCGTCCCCAGGAGTTGTAGCCATGTGTCACATGTGCATACGCTAGTGGAGAGTGAAGAACATATTGAAGAAGGAAATGACATCAGACCTTTTGTTTAAAAAAAAAAAATGCATAAAAACGCACAAACACTGTAAAAACGCATGCGTTTTTTGCCACATTTTTATTTTTGACGGGGGTGCGTTTTTGTGTTTTTGCTGCAAAAAAACACACAAACGCAGCGTCAAAAAAACTCAGCGCGTGAACTTACCCTTATTCTTCAGGAGTGATGATTGATTAACCTTCGCTTCTGATGATTAAGGTTGACAATTCATACAAACAGAAAAAGAAGCCATTTAGGAGGTTTGTATGTTTTTAGTGGAATGATCAATGAGGCCTTCTTCCCCCTTTTTTTTTTTTTTTTTTATATTCATATTTTCAGAAGTGTGTAAAATTGCTAAAGGCCTGTGTAATTATTACTTTTAGGCTGTGTGCGTATTGCATGCAATTACGCTGCGTTCTGCACCGCAGGGTAACTGTGCCCAGGACGCATGCAATCTATTAAGATTGTGCATGAGACGTGAGCACGTGGCGTATTAGAACGCAGCTATTCGGCTGCTGCCCGAAGCATGCGTTCTAAGAAGTGACATGTCACTTCTTTCGTGCGGTTTGCATGCTGTCTATAGGGAGAGGCAGCATGCAGAGCGCACGAATTCTGCAGGCACCAGGCGCTTCAGAACGGAGCTTTTCAGCTGCGCTCTGAAGCGGACCTTTTGTGCGTGGAGCAGAGCGCACACGTGCGCACAGCCTTATAGTACATTATTTTGGTTATTGGCCCCCTCTGGAGTCTTTGGTAGCCTTTACCAGCTCTTTACTATAGAGCTTAGATGTGCTGCTTTGAAGCTGGCTGGATAGTAGGCTCTGGATGAGGTTTTCCTTGGGGTGCGTGCCCACAATCGGTGTTCGCAGCATTTTGGACGCAGCATGCTTCAGCTGCATCCTTAACGCTGCAAATTACAGTGCAAGCATAGTGGATGGGATTTCTAGAAATCCTATTATGTTGTTTTTTCCGCAGCAAACACTGATCTGCGGTGCGGATTTCTGAGCCGATGACAATTGTTTGCTGCGGAGTCGCAAGCATTCTCCACAGGAAGAACAGAACAGAGAGACCTCAACTGCCCAAGCCCGGATCGTCGGCTCCTGCCGTTGTTTTGCAGAGGAAACTCATGGTCCCGCAGGTCGGGGCCTGCCACATCCAGGAAGTAGCGGGTCATGATCATGGGGACGTAGCCTTAGAGCTTATTGTTAGGTTTCAGTAGCAGTCTTGTAATTTACAACTCAGCTGATTGATGACAGATGCCACCATCCAAAATGCCATTGAAGAGTGGTTAGGAGGATAATTGTCTTCTCAAAGAAAACTAGTGAATGATGGAACTGAAATTCTGTCACCGGAGTTTTAGTCTGGATAAGGGAGTGATTGTTTCAAAGAGGTTGTTTTTTTAAGAGTCTACTGTATATTTTGTGTTGGCACAACATCTAAATATGTGTATGTTTCTATCCTCTCCTTACCCAGTGCCGTTAGAAGTATGACGTTCAGCAGTGTGCACTTCAAGAGCATTGACGGCCTCCTGAAGCAAGCTATCAATCTCAAGCATCAACTGAATGCGGTCCAGAGCCGCAGGTAGCCAAGCCATACTGGCCGACTGGTTCTCCTACTGCCTTCCTGCTCAGAATCGGAGAGCCCCAAAGGATTCCCTGTGCTCTCTGACTAAGCTCCTGTATGCATGTGTCATGGACTTTTCACACTATGAAGGGTAATACTAATTCATAATGGTGCAATTATTCCAAAACAAGGTGAAGAATTGTGTGTTTGTGTGAGGATTGCATGGTTGTTTATACTGCCATACCATTTGTGTTGTATATGGAGTTATTTTTTATTCTTATATTTTGTTCCTGCACATTTTGAGACAGCTAAATAATATGTAAAGCGGTTATGAGTAACATAAAGGCATCTGGAATATGTCCTTTTAAGCCCCTTCAGTAAAGAACACGTTGGAGGAGATGCTACTTGAAACCTCTGCCAAGGCGTTTAGGTAAGGGTCAAAGCCAAGAATGAATTCTTCCAAGAAGAAAAAGAATAACATTATTTCTAATCCGATCCTTGTTTTATGGAAATATAACATCAGAAACATAATTGTGGACTTGGCCTGCTGGGTTTTAACGTAGGTGGTCATTTATTGGATGGGCTGATTATATAATACCACAATTACCTGATGATCAAAGGAGTTAAAAAAAGAGTTGTCTTCTGGAGAATTCCACTTTTAAAGACCGATTTCTGGTATAATTTGTCAGGGATCCCTTTTTGATACAATGACCCTTTACACTGGAAGATGTTTGTATTAGCATATGTACTGTACACTGTAAGTGGCTTAATGGAGACTAACAATGCACATCTACACATACTGGTATTGTATCTGTCATTTCTGTAAATTCATTGTTCAGTTGCCTGGTTAAAGGGGTTGTCCAGTCTTCAGATAAGTCTACAATCTCTTTACGTGACTGCAGACCTTTGAATTCTTACAATATGAGCGCCACTCGCTGTTTGGATCCTCCGTTATTGTCGGCAAAAGCAGTCGGTCATGTGACCACATGTATCTTGTTTGCATATTTCCAGCCACACTCCCTCTAGACGTGCCTGGCCTCTTTCAATTAACGTGTATTGAGTGAGGCAGAGCACATCTAGTCGGTATGTGGTTGGCAGTATGCAAATTGGATACTTGTAGTCATGTGACCGATGGCTCTCTCCAACAATACCGGAGGATCCAGACAGCGTTTAGTGCTCATATTGTACGAATTCAGAGGTCTTGCAGACTTTTATTGGTCATTTGTGTGGACATGCTGATAATTCTCAATTATTGTTACGTTCCTGAGATAGATGCCGAGACGGACTGCAAGAATCGAGGAAGGACAGTCAGTTGTCTGTGGTGTGTGTGTTTTTGTTTAAGGCCGGAGTCACACTTGCGAGAGACTCGCGCAAGTCTTGCAGTGCTTCACCCGGCATGGCCGCACACTCTCCGGACAGGAGTGTCTCAGCTGCATAGAAATACATACAGCCGACCCGCTCCTGTCAGGAGAGTGTGTGGCCATGCCAGGTGATGTGATACGAGACTAGCGCGAGTCTCTCGCAAGTGTGACTCCGGCCTTAAAATGGTATTTGAAAGTACAGTGCCATTACCGGAATGATCGGTTTGTGCAAATTGACTATTGGTAAGATTTTATGTTTTGGGGTTTTTTTTTTTAATTCTCGGCTATAAAGCACTTTGTATAACAATAGCAAATATCCGCTCATGGAAATAAAATACCCTTTATTTTTAAAACTTGCCCACTTGTGAAATATTTTCTTGGTTTACAAAAAAGAAGAGATGACAGTAAATAATAACACAAAACCTTTTTTTTTTTCTTTTCATTACCTATCTATTTTCTTCATGCTATTTCTTCTGGCTGCTTACTGTTGTATTTCCTGTGTGGCAGTTTGGTCACATTTAGTTACTATGAAACACCAATGAACATTTATACATAAGTACTACAGCTCATCCAAAATCACTATTCATACAGGTCAACTAACTATAGAGAAAAATAAGTTTACAGTAGTGGAGGACACCTTTACCTTTTAGAAATGTACTGTGACCAAGTTAGCAGCCGACTTAATAATCCATGCGTATGTGTGGGACAATCAGAGAAAAGTATAATAGAAACACGGCACCACTTCTGAATTTATTACCCACTCCTGGTTTTCCCTTACAAATACAGAGGTAAGATCTCACAAAACCAGGAGTGGGTAATAAATACAGAAGTGGTGCCCGTGTTTCTATTATACTTTTCCTCTGACTGTCCCACTCCTGGTTTTCCCTTACAGATACTGAGGTAAAAACTCACAAAACCAGGAGTGGGTAATAGAAACACGGGCACCACTCCTGTATTTCTTATACTTGTCCTCTGGCTGTCCCACTCCTCGTTTTCCCTTACAATCAGAGGAAAAGTATAATAGAAACACGGGCACCACTTCTGTATTTATTACCCACTCCTGGTTTTGGCTACAAATGCTGAGGTAAAAGCTGATCAAATGCTCAACATGTAGATGTTTAACCAAGAGTCCACTTTGAGGTGAAATAAATTTGTATAATTTGGCATTTCATTGTATATTTGCTCATGTTGAAGGTTCATGCCCTTAGCCTTAATGCAGTAGCTTTTGTGTTCTGCTATCTTCTTAATTCCCCCCCCTTATCAATACTTTAAAGGGCCACTGTCACTTAAAAACTCACATCAGTGAGAGATTTATAAAGAGAACCATTGTATTGGTAAATTAATGTATTCTCTATGAAATAACAATAATGGAACGTTTTTGCGAAATCGGCGTTGTCGTTATACTGTTAAATACTCTTGTAAATTTTAAAGGGATTTTCCAGCTCCACTCTTCTGTATTGGGAGGGGAACAAGGTAATTGACATAACATTTACAGATACCTGCCTAAATGCATGTGTCTTGTAGCAGTGCTATTGTTTACAATAGGACAGGCGCTCCATACCTGCCGATCGCACATGTGTCCCTGGAAGGGACCGTGGTCTTAACTTCTCCTGATAAAGAAGAACAAATTGTAAACTGGTAATATTCAGTCGTCAATGTCCCCTGTACAGTCTGACCAATTAGACTGGAAAGTATTATACTTTATAGGGACCTAACTCTTCTGTAGCTCCCAATTTTGCTCATAAATTCTAGGAGGAACAACAATTCTAAGGAAATATGTTATTTCACGAGGAGAACAATTTTATGGTAAAAAAACATGAGTGTTGAAAGGCTGTCTATGATGGGACATGCAGTGCTTGCTACTGTCAATACCCTTGTAAACTGATGTATTGTACTCAGATACACCTTCAATATCCAATCCAGTGTATACCTAAGGGTCCCACCCACCCTCCAATATCGGCAACAACGTGTATGAAGGCATCAGCCAACTGGTGATCAGGGAAGATGTCGATCAGACATGTTGGATTTCGTTCGTAGCATTTTAAATGCTGCATAATACAGTACAAGCACAGTGGATGGGATTGGTAGAAATCTCATCTCCTGTCCACTGTGCTTCCTTTTAATGCTGTGTTAACTGACCTGTGGTCCAGGTTTCCTATCCGCGGCATGTAAATTTGAGTTTCATGCGCAGGAGAATGCAGCAAACAGCGAAAATACACTGCTTTGCAGTACACTACATAACCCTGATTATGGGCACGTACCCTAAAGGACCCCCATACCTATTAGGCCAAAGTCTGCTGAATCCGCCGTTATCGGCCAAATGTCTAATGTTTATGGGGGCCTTCCAACTATCCACTGACAGATGTCAGAGGAGAGAAAGATCTGACACATTGTATTTACAACCACCGATCCTTTTGTTCTCCAGGAGATAAGAAGCTACCAAAGAAGTCTGACCGTGGCTCTCACATGTAGAACATGAGCACTTTCACCAGCCGAGCTTTCTGTGTATGAGGATAAATGGCTCTCATCCGGCAGACCGCTATCTAATTTGTATGGGTGCTTTAACCAGTATAGATAATATAGGTTTAAATGATGTTTCTTGGTAGAGTTAAAGGTAATGATGGTCTTTATAGTTCCAGTAGGGATAAACCCCCTCACTCTAGGAACTTCAGTTCTTTATCAGTGACGTCTTTGGTTCAACATCTTTATAGTCTTAGACTATATTCAATGAATTTCTTCCACCTGCAATAGACTTGAATCATATCCAATTCAAGTTTATTGTGTATTGCACCCCAGTGACAGAGGTATAAAGGGATCATACAAGTGTGGAGTCCTTCCCAATCACTCCTGGTTTCCTTAATACCATGGTTCTCATCTCTTGCGTTCCACCATTCCATGATCTAGTGTTCGGCTGCGTGAGTCCAGACTCGACGGAAAGTGTACGTTGCATTCTGGGAATGTTGTAGCGCTCGTCCCTGTTGCTGTTGCACATACTGTCGCTCTGCTTCACTACACATTGTGCATTGTTGAATAGTGGAGAAAGAGTTTGTGGTTTGTGTTGCTGTTGTTGCTGCTGCTGTAGAAATGGTGGGTAGGAGAATTCGCGGTGGATCTCCGGATGTGGCCGCACTGGCGTCATTTCTTTATCGTTAAGGTCAGAGGAGGGTGTAGAATCATTTAGGTCTGCTTCATGGGCTGAATCATTTTCATAGAGTGTACTTGCCACCTGGTCATGGTTTTGGCAGGTCACCTGTGAGGCTTTGTGCAGCGTATGAGCCACCGTGACTATCATAAAAATGGATCCCATGCTGAGAATACAGGAACTGGCTATTCCTGTTTCTATTTCAAATAGGATTAACATGTAGAGTGAGAGGGCTGTAGAGAGATTAAAAATGTTACAAGAAGTTACATAAGATTATATTTAGGTACATACATGGGCAGATTCTACATAGTTTCAATAGGTTTATAGAATGCTTTCCGTGATAAACGGCTAAGATTAAAGCTCCCTTTAGAAACATGCTACAACCCTCTCATATTTTTTTTTTTTTGGAGCAGTTAAATGAAATTTGTGTGTGCATTAGCGTTGATGAGAATTTTGGAACATCCCATTCCATTGGCCAGAACAGTGGTCTATGGCTGTTACACTATATCGGGAGTACTACCTCTTGGCACTTCTTTCTATTAGCTGGCCTGGTGTGATGTCCTCATTGTGCTGTGACATTGTCAAAGAAGAGTCGCGGATGGCAACAGTTAACAGTTGGTGACCCCGCTTCCATGCAGTAGCCTCAGACTTCTGTCATTGGCAATGGAATGACTCAAGCTAATCGATTCACACCAATTCTAGCAGGCATGCATTTTGCACAGACAACATAAACACAGGCAGCCTGAATCAGACACTGGCTGTGTTATGCAACTGTGTATAGTTTACTCTGAAATAAAAACATAGTCTGAAATGCTGGCTGGGGTCTATCCATCTAAGATGACTAGTCTTGAGACAGTTCCCCGGCGGCTTCTATGTGCCCCACTTTGCACAAATAACAGGTCTGTCCATGTACACATACATATTGAGAGTCCTGAAGATGTAATTAGGGGGAGATCGGGTGTATACCACGCTATCACCAGAGGAAACAATGTTGATTATTTCATCTTTATTCCTTGTTCAGGTCAACGCGTTTCAGAGAGCACGGTCTCCTTGATCAGGACATCAAAGAAAAAATCAACAGTGTGTGCTTCTCTTCCACAGTTATTGCTATGTATATTGAGAGTCCTGTCAGTCTTTGGGATCAAGGTGGGAAGAAGCCTCTGGAGAACTGCCTTGGGCTAGTTATGTAGTGCCCGGTCAGTTATTCAAAGTGTGTTTGCTCTGAAACGCCATGGCTGTAATACCAAAGAATGAGTTTCCTGACCAGTTCTTTTTAATATTGTCCCAGTTGAGCTGTAAGGCTATGTGCCCACGGGAGTTTGTACCTGCGAATATATCTGCGGATATATCCGCTGGTTTCCCGCAGCTGCTTGCCGGAATCCGCAGCTATTTTTAGCTGCGGTAGTACAGCAAAATAGCTGCGGTAAACCTGTGGACATTCGTGCAACTTACCTGCGGAAGTCCCGGAGTATATCTCCATAGTGGAGGGTCGGGATTTCCGCTGGTAATTCCACAGAAATAATTGACATGCAATTACGTGCGGCTGCGGGACATCCGCAGCATGTTCCGCAGCCGTACGTATCCGCAGCATTGACACAGCACTCCCCATGTCCCATAGGATAACATGTGGAGTGACTATACATGCTGAAACCTGCGGATTTATCTAGGAAATCCACTGATTTTCCGCAGATAAATCCGCAGGTTTAATTTCCCATGGGCACATAGCCTAAAGATGGACAATATAATGCCATATTACTTGATACAAACAAAGGAATACTAAGAAATTCTTACCTGCCAAGTACAGAGAAAGTCCAAGGCAGAAGAGGCAGACTGCGGATTGCCGTATACTCCGGTTATCTAGCAGAAACCATTCACACCTACATAGAGAAGAATACATTATTGGGCCACCATAAGAGAACAATAACATATGATGGATTTAGTGAGGCTTCTTTGGATCGACTGGTTCCCTGCTACCTGGAGTCATGTGCCTACAGTGGGTGTCCTCAGTAGTGACCGCTCATAGTGAAGTGTATTATAAACTGACTCAATCTAATGTATATTGCATTTAAAATCCTAGTGCATTATTTCATTGCCCTCTATAGAGATGACATAATCAATAAAGGTTTAAAGAAATATCAACCTTTGTAGCCAATATTTCTCCAATAAAAAAAATGAATCATCTTGGCAAAAATTCTTAATTTTGTGTCTATAAATCCCACACAGACCTCTTCATGGAAACAAACCCAGTTTAGGCTGACCCTGCAGTTATGTATTTACAGAATGGTAGAACATTTATTTTAGCTGTATTGGATTAATAAAGTTTACATAGTCTTAAAAGCCCGTTATAAACGGCCAAATAGAAAATACAACAATCAATTCGACAGGGAGTACAAGTCCCCTCCCCCAAGGACCATTCATGTCCATTTTAAGCATATATCCAAAAAAAGTTTACTACCCAACAATCCCAAATTATGTTTGCACTATCTCTGCACTGCTTGCGTCTGGAAGTGCCACTGAGTATCAAAGGTGGACAACCAGCTGTTCACTAAGAGACATCCAGATTTCATGAGATCCAGAGGTGTACTTTCTTCTTTGTAGTAACCAGTATACAGTGGGGAAAATAAGTATTTGATACACTGCCAATTTTGGACGTTTTCCCACCTATAAAAAATGGAATCTGTAATTTTTATCCTAGGTACACTTCAACTGTTACAGTATAAAAAAAGAAAAAACAAGAAAATCACTTTGTATGAGTTTTAAAAAAAATTACTTATTTCATGCAATAAAATGCAAATTATTTGATCACCGACTAACAGGCTAGAATTGTGGCTCTCACAAACCTGTTTTTTTTTCTTGAAGTGGAATCTGTCACCAGGCTTTTGACAACTAATCTGAGAGCAGCATAATGTAGAGACAGAGATCCTGATTCCAGTTGTGATTCACTTACTGGGCTACTGTGTAGTTTTGATAAAATCACTGTTTAATCAGCAGTAGATTATCGTTAGAGGACTACTTTGCGTGCTGCCAGGTAGTGCAGCATATTCATGATTTCTGTATAACTGCTAGATCTGCAGCAGAAAATATATTCATTTTATCAAAATGACAGCAAGTACCCCATTAAGTGACACATCGCTGGAATCAGGGTCTCTTTCACTATATTATGCTGTTCTCAGATATGATAGCAAAACCTGGTGACAGATTCCCTTTAAGAAGCCATCCTACTATGCATGCATTACCTGTATTAATTGCACCTGCTTGAATGCGTTACCTGTATAAGGGCGCACTCACACTTGCGCTATTTTGACGCAAACGGAATCCGTCACTAATGTAGTACAGTTCATTTATTTACAGTGGAAGCGCGACATCGTGTGGACACAAGCGGTTACTGCATGACACACACACGCACCATAGTAACGCGCTTCCACTGTAAATAAATGAACTGTACTACATTAGTGACGGATTCCGTTTGCGTCAAAATAGCGCAAGTGTGAAACTAGCCTAAAAAAGACACCTATCCACACGCTCAATCACACTCCAACCTCTCATCCTTTGCCAAGACCAAATAGCTGTCTAAGGACACCAGGGACAAAATTGTAGACCTGCACAAGCTTGGATGAGCTATATGACAAAAGGCAAGCAGCTTGGTGAGAAGGCAACAACTGTTGTTGCAATTATAAAATGGAAAAAACACAAGATGACTGTCAATGTCACTCGGTCTGGGACTCCATGCAATATCTTGCTTTGTGAGTAAGGATGATTTTGAAAAAGGTCAGGAATCAGTCCAGAACTACACAGGAGGGACCTGGTCAATGACCTGAATAAAGCTGAGACCACAGTCTCAAAGATTACAGTTAGAACCACACTATGCTGTCATGGATTAAAATTCTGCAGGGCACGCAAGGTCCCCCTGCTCAGGCCAACACATGTCCAGGCACGTTTGAGGTTCGCCAATGACTATCTGGATGATCCAGAGGAAGCGTATGGTCAGATGAGACCAAGAACATTTTGGAATCAACTCCACTTGTTTGGAGGAAGAAGGATGAGTACAACTTCAAGAACACTGTCCCAATCATGAAGCATGGGGGTGAAAACATCATACTTTGGGGTTGTTTATCTGCAAAGGGCACGACTGCACCATATCGAAGGGAGGATTAATGGGGTCATATATTGCGAGATTTTGGCCAACAACCTCCTTCCTCAGTAAGAGCTTTGAAGATGGGTCATCGCTGGGTCTTCCAGCATGACAATGACTCAAAACATAGAGCCAGGGAAACTAAGTAGTGGCTCTGTAGATGCATTTCAAGGTCCTGGAGTGGCCTAACCAGTCTCCAGACCTGAACCCAATCAAAAATCTTTGGAGGGAGCTAAAACTCAATATTGTCCATTGACATCCCCGAAACCTGAAAGATCTGGAGAATATCTTTATGAAGGAGTGGGACAAAATCCCTGCTGCAGTGTGTGCAAACTTGGTCAAGAACTACAGGTTACGTCTGATCTCTGTAATTATAAACAAAGGTTTCTGTACCAAATATTAAGTTCTGTTTTTCTATTGTATCAAATACTTATTTCATCCATTTAAATGCAAATTAATTATTTAAAAATCATGCAATGTGATTTTTCTGGAATTTTTTTAATTCTATCTGTCACAGTTGAAATGTACCTACGATAAATATTACAGACCTCTCCATTCTTTGTAGGTGGAAAACTTGCAAAATCGGCAAGGTATCAAAGACTTATTTTCCTCACTGTACATTACTGCAGAAACTTATTTGAACCACATGGTTGTAATAGCATGGACAGAATTTTTAAGTGAAACCTCCCCTTTAAGTCATCATCTCACAACAGATTACCTTGGTGAGTTACACTTCCCTGTAAAATAGAAATAAATATCTGGAGATGTAAGAAATTATTTGTTTGATTTGGATACCAAAGGATTCGTAATTGTAAGTTGTTATGTTAATTAGCATATGCCATACTTTTAAATTAAAACTGCCTTTGATGGGACTGTTCCCATGTTGGCTGTGAGGAGTTAATGGTCATGTGTCAGTTTAACAAGCTGGAAGCAGCTCCTTGCTGGGACATTGTTTTCAGGAACAAAGGGCCAGCATCAGAAAACTAGAGCAGAGACTATGGAGGCAAAGAGGAGATTGTTGAAATGCATGGTTTGAGCGTGAGCTACATGTAATCAGGAGGTTGATGGAGGCCACTGTGTACTGTGCTGGGACATTGTGTTGATGTATCATTATAATAGGGTTGTAATAGGTCTACCAGTGCATTTTACGTTATTGTATGAATGAACTCACCTTCTGGAATCTGGGTCCTCACGACAAACCTCAGCAGTGAAATACGAATGGAGCAGACACAGCAAGAGGCAACTGGTATTGAGGGCAAGACACAAGGCAGCCAGTACTGCTGAAGCCGGCAGGAGGATCCTACCCGCTGCAGGGCCTAGTCCCGCAATCAGCTCCCCTTGTTTTGTAGCTGTTTGAACTTGGAAGATTAGGATAACTGAAAGAGAGGCCATAATGGCCGCCAAAATGCCAAAAAGTGCAAGGACTATAATGGACTGATGGCTGTAGTGAGAAGGCATTTTTCACCTTTTTGCTACGGTGTTTTAGGATATAACCTACAGCGTTTTCTACCCGACTACTGGCAGTCTAAGGAAATTCTACCAACTAATACTGTACAGAAAACAATCATTGAGTCCAAGGAAATCCCTAAAATGACAATACCTTAGTACAAAATAAGCTTGTAGCACATGTTAAATTATCTATAAATATTATAATAGACAACAGTTAGCTTCTTACAAGTCATTGCTATGCCATGTCATATCAGCAGCATGATGTACCGAGCAACTAAATATTGCTACACTATACAAAGATCAAAGTCATTCTAGAGTTTAGGCTTCTCTAGCCTTTTGTCTACACACTAACTTACTAGTATAAAACTATTAACACAAATAAGGACTACTTTTGTTAAATAAACATAAAGAAACAAGATGCAAAAACGGAGTGAAAAAAGTAGCATATACATAAAAATACAAAAAACTGGGTACAGAATAACACCCGTGCAGAAACTATTATACCAAGACTATATATAGCTGTATTAAAAATATCTAAACAATTATATTACAGAAAACCAAACCTTCTAAATCTCTGCACCTGCAGCCAGACATTGCCTGGGAACATCTAAAAGCCCACCAAAGTAGTGAAAATCGTTACGCATGATACTATACCACCATATCAATCTGTCTCAGAAGAGAAAGTCACAATTCCTCTCTTTTACCTTACTCCCTGCAAAGAACCTGCCTTTTACCTTCTTGATGGTCTCCTGAAAATAAGCTCCTGCGTTTGTTTGCCATTTAGCGAGAGAAAAAATATATCAAATTTGGACAAAAAAATGAGAGTTGTGAAAAGATTGCCTCGTTTCTCTGATTCTTGGAAACTCTGGGGTTTCCAACAGGATAAAAGAAGGAATCTCTGAATTGTTTGGTCCATGCACAGAAGGAGGGGGCATGGGCGGGAATTTCAACCGTCTTTTTAACCTCTTCCCTAACTAGAAATCATTGTGGTAACAGGGGGGGTTAAAGCTGTCACTTAGTGGGATGCGGAGCATTTCCAATTCATTTTACAAATAATCCAAAATGTCCTGAATAGTAAATATAAGCTATTGTTTGTTTGGTTGGTTTAGGATTTGCTGTTTTTCTAGAACTGTATTACCATATATTATTATTTACTAATTTAACAATGGATTTTTGGAGTATATATACATCATGGAGTATATATCAACTATATACAGCAGATATGTGCACCCACAATGATATGTACTGTGCTAGATCTATGACATTGTCTAGTTCAAGTTGTTGGACATTTTATGAGATGAAGTTTCACATTTTAAAATTGTGGCAGCTTTTGTCAATGTTGGAACATGTCAGAAAAAGGACACTGTTTATACATGACCCTTGAAGACTGTGAGTAGCAAGGAATCTTAGGACATCTGGATAGTTTTCTAATTAAAATTCTGAAAAACAAACATATCCTTTTATGTAGAAATGATTGGCTGATATTGAATAGACTATTCAAAAGGAAGATGGAGTAGCGGGCCAGCACTCAATGTCAGTTACCCATCTGCTATCTTTTCTTCTCTTTTCAAAAGTCCTATTTTGACCTATCCATCACACTGCTTTTCAGACAAAGATGTGGATTATCTTCAGCGATCTTCAAGGGAGGTAAAAGTGACTTAGCTATTAACATTGATTATAACTGAAACTGAAACATTTTATATTTCAAGAGGTGTCAATGCATATCTCTGAAAACTGCTTTTTAGTAACATTGAGCAAGTAAAAAAATTCAATAAAAATGATGCAGTTTCCTATAAATTTCCTATAAATTTTGAGTGTCTAAGATCTCTGAATATCAGTAGTCAAAGGGAATGGGTCCCACACACCCCTATATGCGTAGTTTGCACAATACATTTTGCTTGTACATAGAAAACGAAGTCAGGTTTTGATCATTCATAAAAAAAAACAACCCAGAGTATTATTACTTTTAATTAGGGATGATCGAATACTTCGATTATTCGGCTTCGCGAATATTTTCCGAATACCTCGGCGCTATTAGACTATTCGCGAATATTCAATGCGCAATGTAAGTCTATGGGAAACCCGAATAACAACTATTCGGAACTATTCGGGCTTCCCATAGACTTACATTACGCATTGAATAGTCGAATAGCGTCGAGGTATTCAGAAAATATTCGCGAAGCCGAATAATCGAAGTTTTCGATCATCCCTAATTTTAATATGTAGAAGTACAGGTACTTTGTTTTGTGAATGATAGTAATTAAGTATTTGCAAGTAGCTGCACAATGGTCCCTCAGAGTCAAAGATACTGGTGGGCCTTTGGCCTCCTAGTTCAATACTGCATCTTATCTGTACTGTATGCATACAGTACCTTGAAAAAGTATTCATACCCCTTGAACTTTTCCACATTTTTACACATTACACCCGCAAAATTAAATGCCCAAGCTCTCAATTTCATGGAGCCCTGCTCAATCCATCATCCAAAAATGGAAGGAGTACAGCAGAACAACCTACCAAGACGTGGCCGTCGACAAACTGACACCCCAAGCAAGGAAAGCACAAATTAGAGAAGCAATAAAGGGGCCGATGTTCATGCAAGAGAATCTTATCGCAGTAAATGACACTCGACTTAAACTCTGATCAGAGCTGGAGCCGTGTGTCATTAGCATAATTGGGCCTATTCTTTCGCATGACAGAACATACACTCTTGTGATCCCAGCCTTAGGGGTGCTTCACACACAGCGAGCTCGCTGCCGAGATCGCTGCTGAGTCACGCTTTTTGTGACGCAGCAGTGACCTCATTAGCGATCTCGCTGTGTGTGACAATGAGCAGCGATCTGGCCCCTGCTGCGAGATCGCTGCTCGTTACACACAGCCCTGGTTCGTTTTCTTCAAAGCCGCTCTCCTGCTGTGACACACAGATCGCTGTGTGTGACAGCAAGAGAGCGACAAATGAAGCGAGCAGGGAGCAGGAGCCGGCGTCTGACAGCTGAGGTAAGCTGTATCCAAGATAAACATCGGGTAACCAAGGTGGTTACCCGATATTTACCTTAGTTACCAGCCTCCGCAGCTCTCACGCTGCCTGTGCTGCCGGCTCCGGCTCTCTGCACATGTAGCTGCTGTACACATCGGGTTAATTAACCCGATGTGTACAGCAGCTAGGAGAGCAAGGAGCCAGCGCTCAGTGTGCGCGGCTCCCTGCTCTCTGCACATGTAGCTGCATTACACATCGGGTTAATTAACCCGATGTGTACTGTAGCTAGGAGAGCAAGGAGCCAGCGCTTAGTGTGCGCGGCTCCCTGCTCCCTGCTCACACTGGTAACTAATGTAAACATCGGGTAACCATACCCGATGTTTACCTTAGTTACCAGTCTCCGCAGCTTCCAGACGGCGGCTCCGTGCAAGCGCAACGTCGCTTGCACGTCGCTGCTGGCTGGGGGCTGTTCACTGGTCGCTGGTGAGATCTGCCTGTTTGACAGCTCACCAGCGACCATGTAGCGATGCAGCAGCGATCCTGACCAGGTCAGATCGCTGGTCGGATCGCTGCTGCATCGCTAAGTGTGAAGGTACCCTTAGTCTTGTATGGCCCAAATCTAGCCTTTTAAGGAAGAGTGGTAAGAAGAAAGTCATTTTTGAAAGCAAGCCATAAGTCCAACTTGCAAAATTCCCTATAAGGTACACAGCTAGCATGTAGAAGAAGGTGCTGTGGTCAGATGAGACCAAAGTAGAACTTTTTGTGCTAAATGGAAAAACTGTGTGGCGAGAAACACTGTACATCACCCTAAAAATGCCATCCCCACCAACAAACGTGGTGGCAGCATCATGTTCTGGGAAATCTTTTCTTCAGCTTCTTCTTTCTTCAACTTTTTTTAGTGCCTGAAAAAGACTTGAGAACGGGGCATAGGTTCATCTTCCAGCAGGACAATGACCCTAAACATACTGCCAGAGCTACAATGAATTATTTAGATCAGGGGTGGGGAACCTATGGCCCACGTGCTGCATGCGGACCACGATGACCTTTTGTGCGACCCCCAGGCAGATTCCCAGGGGTTGCAGTGCTCAGGCCGCCGCCGTGGTCTTGCTGACCGCCGGCCATTTAAATCCCCACATGCGCTGTGTGCACATACTAATAGGTCCTCATGGCCAGTGTTCTCAGGACTTACTACCTTTGTGGTCAGGATTATGGCTCTGCGTTTCCATCCCACAGAAGAAGAGCAGCAGCTTCACTGCTTCTAGCGGTGTGTGCCCATCCTCCAGTTCTTTGTGCTCCCTCCAGTGCTGTGTACCATCCCAGTGCTTTGTGGCCCCCCCTAGTACTCTTGCCCCCTCCACCAGTGCTGTGTGCTCCCTCTAGTGCTGTGTGCCCCCCTAGTGCGGTGTACCTCCCCCCAGTGCTGTGTACAATCCTCAGTGCTCTGTGCCCTCTTTATGCTGTGTATCACCCCAAGTGTTGTGGTCCCCCCAGTGCTGTGTAGCCCCCTCAATACTATGTACCCCCCAGTGATGTCTGTGCCCCCTAGGGATGTCAGTGGTCTGCAAGTGCTGTGCTGGCCCTCTAGTGCTGTGTGCCCCCTCAGTGCTGTGTGCCTCCCCGTAGTGCCTTGTACCCCCACCCCTGTGCTAGTGCTGTGTGCCCTCTAGTGCTATGTGCACCCCTAGTGATGTGTGCACCCCAGTGCTGTTTACCACCCTCCAGTGCCATGTACCACCCCCCGTGCTGTGTATCACATTCAATGTTGTGTCCCCCCCAGTGCTGTGCACCTCCCAATGCCGTGTGCTATCCCCAGTCATGTATGTGCCCCCTTGTGATGTCTGTGCTCCGCAAGTGCTGTCCGCCCCCCTAGTGACGTCCGTGCCCCCCTAGTGATTTCTGTGCCGCCTAGTGATGTCTGTGCTTCCCCAGTGCTGTCCATGCCCCCCTAGTGCTGTCTGCTCCTCGAGTTATGTCTGTGCCCCCCAGTCACGGTATGCCTCCCAGTGATGTCTGTGCCCCAGCTCTTCTTGTGATGTATATGCCACAGCATCTCATGTGATGTGTATCCCTCAGTGTCTCCTGTAATGTGTATGCCCCAGCCACATCACATGAGATACTGGGAGCATATACATCACTGGGACATACACATCACTGGAGGGGCTGGGGCTTATATATCACATTGGAGATGCTAGGAGCATATACATCACAGGAGGGGATGGAGCATACACATCACATTGGAGATGCTGGGGGCATATACATCACATTGGAGTCGCTGGGGCCATACACATCACAGGAAGGGCTGGGGGCATATATATCACAGGAAGAGCTGGGGCATATATATTACAGAAAGGGCTAGGGCATATACATCACAGGAGGGGCTGGTGGCAAACACATCACAATAGGGGCTGGGAGCATATACATCACAGAAAGCGCTGGGGGCATATACATGTCCCCAGCCCCTCGTGTGATATATGTACCCCCAGTGTCTCCTGTAATGTATCTACAGCAGTCCCAGCATCTCCTATATAATGTATTTACATCAGTCCCAGCGTCTCCTATGTGATGTATATGCCTCCAACCCCTCCAGTGATGTAAGTGCCTCTAGTGTCTCCTGTGATTTACATACAGCAATCCCAGTGTCTGTTATGTGATGTATATAGTTTACCAATGTTATCACAAATAGTTGACTGCGCTCAAGACTGAGATAAACCTGGAAAAGCAGTTGTAAGAAGCAACATGATCAACCGAAAATTAACCACCGCACCAAAGAAAAGCAGCTCCAGCCACCATAGTAGTGCTGAGTAAATTAATTGTTTGACCAAATATAGCCTGGTAATTTTCACATTGATAATTTTGTGCAGCCCTGAAGGTTGAAGAAATTTCCAAATGGTCCTTGGCAGAAAAAAGGTTCCCCAGCTGTGATTAAGATAAAAGCATATTCATGTGTGTGAATGGTGCAGTCACAGTCTAGAACGAAATCCCAATGAGAATCTGTGGTAAGACTTGAACATTGCTGTTCACAGACTATCTCTATTCAATCTCACTGAATTAAGGCCCCGTTACACGCAATGACGTATCTAACTATATATCGCCGGGGTCACAGATTCCGTGACGCACATCCGCCGTCGTTAGCAAAGTTGTTGTGTGTAACAGCTCCGAGCGAGTATTAGCGATCAAAAATACTCACCTTTATCGTTGCTCGTCGACACGTCGTTCATTTTCATAAAATCGTTGCTGTTGCAGGACGCTGGTTGTTCATCGTTCCTGCGGCAGCACACATCGCTACATGTGACACCGCAGGAAAGAGGAACATCACCGTACCTGTGGCCGGCCACAATGAGGAAGGAAGGAGGTGGGCGGGATTTTACGCCCGCTCATTTCCCTTTCTCCGCTTCTATTGGGCGGCCGCTTAGTGACGCCGCTGTGACGCTGCACGAGCCACCCCCTTAGAAAGGAGGTGGTTCGCCGGCCACAGCGACGTCGCTAGGCAGGTAAGTCCCGTGTGACGGGCCCTAACGATGTTGTGCGCCACGGGCAGCGATTTGCCCGTGACGCACAACTGACGGGGGGCGGGCGCTTTCACCAGCGACATCGCTAGCGATGTCGCTGCGTGTAAAGCCCCCTTAAGAGTTATTTCGCAAAGATGAATGAACAAAAATTTCAAGCTGTAGATGAGCAAAGAGGGTAGAAATATATCCCCAAAGACCTGCAGCAGTAATTTGAGAGAAAGGTAGTCCTTCAAAGTATTGACTCAGGGAGGGCCGAATACAATTGCATATCACAATTTTCAGATTTGTATTTTGAAATATTTCGAAAACCATGTATCATTTCCTTTACAGTTCACAATCACTTGCTTCCTAGTGTTGGCATATCAGATAAAATCCCATACCGTAATTTTCGCTTTATAAGATGCACCAGATTATAAGACGCACCCCAAATTTAGAAAAAAAAGGGAGTCCGTTGTATAATCCAGCGGTGTCTTACCGGGAGGGAAGGGTGGAAGCGGTGGTGAAGCGGGGTCACAGGACGCAGTGGCGGTGGTGGAGTACGGCGATACTGCAAGTGGTGTGGAGGGTGTCCCGGATGCTGTGGGTCCTGTGAGACAAGAACATCCAGAAACTGTCGGCAGTGTGGGCTTTTAAGAAATAGGGCGGGGAGTCGGCACATGTGCAAATAGAGCTGTCAGCTCAATGACAAACGGAGATCTCATCTGCTCACACGCAACATCTGGGCGCCACTTTCCTTAAGTCCGCTGCTGGTAGATCAATGGGTTGGATGCGGCAAGTGTGCAGATGAGATATTGAGCAGAGAGCTCAATCCGCGCTTATTATTTGAAGCCCACGCTGCTGATGTTTTCTGGATCACCCCTGCCTCACATGGCACCACCCACAGCACACCGCCTGCAGCATAGCATGCCTCTGCCTCCTGTGACCATTCTCCACCACCCTGGTAAGCTATTGTAACACCCATATCGGCGTCCCCGTGCTGTCCTGTTCCCCTTTCCTGGCTGGGACGTTGGTTCTCTCACCTGCCCGGTTGTTCTGCAGAGGCCGTCCTGTCCCCCAGTCCATGCTGCCATATCCCAGAGCCTGTGTACACCTCCCAGTCTTCCTGGTTCTGTCCAAAGGGTGCGTGCAGCCACGACCCTTTTCTTAAAGGGCCAGCACACCCTGACTTTAGGTCAGCTGAGAGGTTGCAGGTATTTAAGGCACCTCCCCCTTAAGGGAAGTACCTGCGCAACAACTTAGTAACGTTGCTAGTTCTCAGGTCCCTTCATGCTGCTACTGTCATTGTGCTTAGTGCTGCTGCTGTCATTTAACTATAGTTCGATGCTGCGCCAGTTTGCTGATCTGCTGCTGCTACCATCCACACCAGTTGGCTACCCTGATACCCTCCACTGCAAGTATCCATGCCGGTTGCTGCTGACATGTCCATCCATCCCTCCATCCATCTATCCCTCCATCCATCCATCCCTGACAGATCCACTAATCTGCCTGTCACTGCTGCCGTTTCTACTAGAGACTTCACTATGTCCATGGTGCTAGCTGCGGGGGGTACTACAGATCCCCTGGGGCTGCCCTCTGCCGGCTGTTTACCATCGTGTGTACCTGTTTCCACCGTCAGTGGCAGGTCCAGTTCGCTCCCCCAGGCAATTGAACTGTACCTTTGGTCCAGTGGGCCCACTAATACAAGCGCTCACCCTGCAAGCAAAACAGCTACAATCGGCTTATAAGACGCACCCCTCATTTTCCTCTCAAATTTTTGGTAGGAAAAATGCGTCTTATATTCCGAAAAATATGGTACATTTAAGTTTGAGGGTTTAATGTAAAAAAAAATGTGGAAAAGTTCATAGGGAATAAATACTTTAAGGTACTGTAAATAGGATCTACAGACATTTGGTAAAAAACTGGTCTGTATGATAACTGTATACAGTTAGGTCCAGAAATATTTGGACGGCGGCCAAGTCTTCATGATTTGGGATCTGCATGCCACAATTATTTTTTTAAAAATAAAACAGCTAAGATGTAATTGAAGTGTAGACGTTCAGGTTTAAAAAAAGGGATTGAACAAAAATATCCAGTGAAACCCTTAGGAATAGCAGCTATTTTTCTACAAATCTTGATCATTTTATGGGCTCAAAAGTAATTGGACAAATTAACTTTGTCATAAATAAAATGTTTATTTTTAATACTTTGTAGAGAATCCTTTATGGACAATGACCGCTTGAAGTCTGGAAGCCATGGACGTCACAAAACGCTAGGTTTCCTCTTTGTGATACTTTTCCAGCCTTTACTTAGGCTGACTTCAGTTGTTGCTTGTTTGTGGCTCTTTCTGCCTTAATTTTAGTCTTAATCAAATCATCAATAAACACTAGTGACCCAGTGCCATTGGAAGCCATGCATGCCCATGATACCACACTGCCGTCACCATGTTTTACAGAGGATGGGCCATTCCAAGTCTTTTCCATACTTCTCATCATTCTGATACACTATGATCTTAGTTTCATCTGTCCAAAAATAATTTCCATAACTGGGTGGCTTTTTTAGATGTTCAAAGTCTAATCTAGCGTTTCTATTTTTAAGATGGATAAAATGGTTTGCACTTGTGGTGAATACTCCATCTTTGCTCTCATGAAGTCTTCTCTTTACGGTAAACTTAGATACAGAAACATCTACTTCCTGTAGAGTGTTTTTCTTCCATTGCTTTGTTGCTAATCAGGTGTTTATCACTTTCCTATTTTGTCTCTGTCCATTCTCAGCTTGGGTAGGGCTATTTATACTCATGTTACACCAGCCTTCTTTGCTGGCTATATTCCTAGGTGGATTACTGCTAAGGAGCTCCAACCCCGCAAATAAGGGTTTTTGCCTGCTAGACTGAGAACAGTTGTTACTGCTCTGTGTTTGCTCATTTACCTTCCCAACACGTTTTCTCTTTCCTCAGTTAGGTTGGTGAGAGGTTTGCCTTGCAAATGTTACATCTGGCATCAGCTCCAGACCTTTTACATGCATAATTGATGATCGATCAACATGGTAATAGCCCATGCAGCCCATTAAAGAGCTTTTGAAATAATTGTCAAATTTTAGTTCCTTGAAACGAAGCAGCTACATATTAAAGATCTGTAATTCCTAAACCCTTACTCCAATTACTATGTTAATTCCTTCTAATTAAAGCTGTAAAGCTGAGAGTCTGCAGTTTAAGCCTATATTGATTATATACCTGTATCATGAATATGTTTTGGTAAACAGCTAAAATGCCAAAACTTGTTTCACTATCCAAATATTTGTGGACCTTAATGTATCTATAGTTAGATATGTGTTTGTGCGTTTGTATCATTTTTTTAGGGTAAATTCCTTCCAATAACAAAGCCATATTTGTAATAGAGCCTCCCATCAAGGGAAGCAGGTGTGGGAAACTAAAAAGTGGGCCTGAGTGCTAGAAAATGTCAAGACTGAATTTCAACTAAAGTCAGACTCTGACAGTACCTGTAATTATAGTGTGCCCATGACATGGCCAAGATTGATTTGGGACATTATAGGACATTTTAACTAATATGGTTGTACATGCAGCTTGGTGAAAAATGTGTAAAAAAAAATTGGTGCATATTGGTGCATGAAGTTGCATCAAGTCTTTAGATACCTTTTGTGCCTTACTTAATAAAAGGCAAGTGGCTCAGACGAATGGGGATATGGTTGTAAATATGACAATGTGTGCCAAATTGTGCCAAAATTTAGGTGAAAAAATGGCACAAATTCAAGCAATCAAATGATGCAAAATTATAAAAGATACAACAAATCATGCATTAACGAAGGTGATACATTTGGCTCATTTTCAGACAGTCTAAATATTGAACAAGATAAAATCTGCACCATTAAGGATTACTATCCAATGTGAAGAAACAAAGTCTAGCTCATTATTATTGCCAAAGCCCAGCTCTGTCTTAAAGGGAACCAATCACCAGGACTTTCCTATATAACCTAAAGCCAGTGTTATACTGGCACTATCAGGCTGATTCTATACATACCTGTAGTGGTCACCATGGACGTTTAGGTTTTGAAATCCAAGAAAGTAAAGTTTATAAAATCATCAGCTTCTTGAGTGACAGCAGCTGAGGATAAGATAATATCTGGGGGTTATTCATAATTATCCCCTCCCCCTGTTAGAATTAGCATAAGTATTATACAATCGATTTAATTTTTGACTTGCAGGACCTGTGTTGATGTCAGACCCATGTGACCAGAAGGGGCGGGGCCTCAGCCAACAAAAAAATTTTGCTTCCTGGTATCTGCTATGTAGGCTGAGGTCCCGCCCCTTCTGGTCACATGGGTATGACCTCAGCACAGATCCTGCAAATCAAAATGTAAATAGATTGTATAATACTTATTCTAATTCTAACAGGAGGAGGGGATAACTATGAATACCCCCCAGATATTATCTGATCCTCAGCTGCTGTCACTCAAGAAGCTGATAATTTTATAAACTTTACCTTCTTGGATTTCAAAACCTATACATCCAAGGTGACCACTAATGGTATGTAGAGAATCAGCCTGATAGTGCCAGTATAGCACTGGCTTTACCTTATATACGAAAATCCTGGTGATTGGTGTGCTTTCATGGCAAAACTCTCGAAACTGAAAGCCAGCTCCGCGGACATAAAAATCTTTTTTATTGAAAAATATTAAAATTCCAAATAACATCCATAACAGCTTAGAGTGATAAAGAAAACACTTGTCGGATTTTTTTAGCTGTCTAAGCCGATATGAATGTTATTTGGAATTTTAATATCTATCAATAAAAAAGATTTTTATGTTCATGGAGCTGAATCTCTCCATTGACAGTAAGTAAACACCTTCAAGCAGTGCACAGTGGATCCACAAATAATGCAAGAAAACTGCAGAACTTTGTTTTTCAGTACACAACTATAAGCTACCGAGTTTTTGTGGAAATTAGAATGAACAGTAAATGATAGTAGCCTGTCACTATGATGTTCAGGTTTTTACTCTGCAATGCATCAGCACATAGGCTGTTAATAAGTGATTAACGAAGAACAAGTGGACAACATTAATAAACATTACCTGTAATTATGCATAGAACATGTAAGTGAAAGTTATTGATAAACTAGAACTGCTGTGGTTAAGAGGTCAGATAAAAGTCACAAAACAGCAGATGAACTGGTTCAGAACTGGTACTTTTCATCCTGTTTCCACATTCTTCATGGTACTGTTGTAACTATTCTGAGTTTTAATGGGAATTAAAATGCATTCATTATCTCCTTTGCTTTAAAAATGTGTCCTAAGCTTAGTGTATCCATAGGAGTGTACATGCATCTATCTGGTATGCTCCAACTACTACCCAGCTTTCCCAACATACGATCTCCTTTGCCTCTGCTGCCTGTACCCATCTATCTGGTATGCTTCAACTGACCACAGCATGACCCCCTCCCCACTTATCTTTATGGCCCACACGTTTACTCTGTGGTATCCCACATCTGGGCTCAGCTTTGATTTAAGTGATCAAGATGAGTCCAGGCTGCTCCCCTCTGCTTCACACCTGAATGCACCCCTAAGCATATATAGTGGAAGCATCTAGTCTGCTTAAATTTTTGTCTGTTTGAGCACCATCTAGGTTCATCTATAAGTGTACTATACTGAATTAGACCAGAAGGGAAGTGAAGGGAACTGGATACATAGTCACTGCAAACAATGTTTCTGTTACTTTCCACTATCACCCAAATAATACTCATCTTTCTAACTCCCCCAATCCCTACACCTAGCAATGCAATGGTCATCTCTCCCTCCATCCTACCCATCCATCTCATTTTCTACTCAGATCTGTTTCGCAACATAAAATCCTCTGTCTCTGGACACAAACAGCCCCCTCATGCCCTCTCCTGCTCCCACCAACTAACACTACCTCTGATCCTCCTCACTGCTGGTGCTATCTCTCCAAATCTTGTCTCTCCTCACCAAATCCCCACTGTCATTTCTAAGCCCCCGTTCATGATCTATCATGAATTTCCTCAATCTTTCTAACCTCATACCCATTTACCCCATCCCCCAGTCCATCAAACAGGAGCTTTATAGAACGCATGATCTGTCTGTAACAAGCTTTCACACATCCATGACCTTTTTATCACTAACAAACTTTCCTTGTTTGGCATCACCAAACCTGTCTCACTCCCTATGACACAGCCTCTGCTGCTGCACTTTCTTATGGTGGATTATATCTTTCTCACACTCCCCGCCCCAGCAACAAATGTGGTGGAGGAGTTCCGTTTCTCCTATCGAAGAACTGCTTTTTCACCCCAATTCCACTGCCCCCCATTTTTACTTTCCCATTACACTTTCCTCTCAGCTGTCGCTAAGCTTCTAACACTCACTTCCTCCTTCAGCCACTCAATGGTCCTCCACAGCCACCCGCAAAGATGGACACACACTGTATCTCCTCCTCACCTGGCTCTGTTCCCAATCTAACCTCATCCTCTGTGTGATCACAACCTGCTTACATTCTCTTCCCTCTCCTTTCCAAGTACACAATCCCCATCCAGCTCTCAAACTTACACACCCTCGCTGATATCTAAAACACCTTGAATTACACTCACTTTCTGAGTAACTTCTCCCTCTTACGGACATAGGTTCCCTACACAATACAGACATTTCTGCAGCTTTATATAATATAATAATAGTTGCAGCTCTCAAATCGGTCTCCCCCCTCATGCACACCAAAACTCGCACAATCAACAGGCAACCCTGGTACACCAGACTGCCTAAAGGACTGAGACAGGCTTACAGGGTTGCTGAGCGGCGAGGGAAAGGATCTTATTCCAACAAACACATTATCACAGACAAACAGTCTCTCACCACTTTGAAGTCCACCATCACTGCTGGAAAACAAACCTACTTCTCATCTCTCATATCCTCCCTAGCTCACAACACTAAACAGCTATTCAACACCTTCAATTCTCTCCTTTGTCCCCTGGCATCTCCTTTCTCACCTCTCATCTAAGCCAAAGACTTTGCCTTTTTCTTCAAGCACAAGATTGACCCCATCAGAGGAAGCTCTGCCCTACAGTCCCCACAGCCCCTCCTCATAAATTTTCAGCCTTCTTCCTCCAAAACTAGTTTCTCCTCCATTACAAAAGAGAAACTATCCTCTCTACTGTCTGGATCACATCTCACCACCTGTGCACATGACCTGATCCTGTCACACCTCGTTCCTCAACGTCTCCACTGTTATCACCCCAACCCTAACCCATCTTTTCAACCTATAAATAACAACTGGTGTCTTCTCCTCATGCTTTAAATATGCCTCGATTACATCCATCCTCAAAAAGCCCTCCCTTGACTCATCCTCTTTATCTGGCTATCACCCCATATCACTTCTCCCCTGTTTCTCGAAACTACTGAAACAGCATGTCCATCTTGAACTGCTCTCCCACCTCTCCTTCTGCTCCCTCTTTGACCAGTTGCAATCAGGTTTATGACCACTTAATTCAACTGAAACTGCCCTAACTAAAGTCACCAAAGACTATCCGCCAAAGTCAAGCACCAATACTCTGTCCTCCTTCTCCTTGACCTGTCCTCTGTCTTTGACATAGTGGACCATTCCCTCCTACTACAGATTCTCTCATCTCTTGACATCACAGACTTGGCCCTATCTTGGATCTCTTCATACCTAATCGACTGGACATTCAGCATCTCCCACTCTCACAATACCTCCTAATCTTGCCATCTATCTGTCGGTGTCCCTCAAGGTTCCATTCTTGGACCCCTCTTCTTTTCCATCTATAGCTCATAGAGTTTCATGGCTTTCAGTATCATCTCTATGCTAATGATACGCAGATTTACCTCTCTGGAGACGATATCACATACTTACTAACTAGAATCCAAAAATGTCTGTCTGCAATTTCATCCTTTTTCTCTGCTCGATTTCTAAAACTTAAGGTAGACAAAACAGAATTCATCATCTTTGCCCCATCTCACTCAACTCACCAACAAACCTATCCATCATAGTCAATGGCTGCTTACGTTCCCCAAGCTCGCAAACTCGCGGCCTCGGGGTATCCCTTGACTCTGCTCTCTCCTTTAAGCCACATATCCAAGACCTTTCCACCTCCTCCGACTCCAACTCAAAAATAATTCCTGGATACGTATATTCCTTAACCAAGATTCTGCAAAAACACTAGTCCATGCCCTAATCATCCCCCACCTCGATTACTGCAATCACCTGCTATGTGGCCTCTCTTCTTGCACCCCTTTAATCTATCCTAAACTCTTTTGCCAAACTAATCTATCTCCCCCACTATTCCCCAGCCTCTTCACTCTGTCAATTCGTTCACTGGCTTGCCATTGTCGAAAGACTCCAGTTTAAAACCCTAACCATGACATACAAAGCCATACACAACTTATCTCCTCCATACATCTGTGACCTAGTCTCCTGGTATTTACCTGCACAGAACCTCCGATCCTCATAGGATCTGCTTCTCTACTCCTCTCTTATCTCTTCTTCCTACAATCGCATACAAGATATCTCCCGGACATTCCCCATATTTTGGAACTCTTTACCCCAAAATATCAGACTGTCGCCTACCATAGAAACCTTCAAAAGGAATCTGAAGACTCACCTCTTATGACAAGCCTACAACATGCAATAACCTTCAGTCCACTACACTACTGCATGACCAACTCTAAGCTCACTTACTGTATCCTCACCAATTCCCTGTAGACTGTGACCCCTCGTGGGCATGGACCTCTCTCCTCCTGTACTAGTCTGTGCCTGGTATTGTTTATGAGTATTTTTTTTATTATGTATACCCTTTTTCCGATGTAAAGCGGCATGGAATAAATGGCGCTATAATAAATAATAATAATTATACAGAAGAGGGAGGCTAGTCAAGGCATGCTTGGAGTGGTTATCCAATAAAATATGGTTATTAGAAGTGAAACAACCTCTAAGCATTAGTCATTTCAGAATATAAATTAATTAAAACATGCTATGTGCAGAAAACAATCACATTGATATAGGTGGTAGCACCCACTAGGTTTATCCTGTGTCCCAATATGTGCATTCATCTACAATTGGCAATCGTGGGCACACACACTTTTGTTGTCCTTCCACCTTGGGCTTGGCACTAGTTTTCTACTTGCCAGAGGAGAAGCAGAGCATCTGCAGTTGCATCCTTCTTCTTAAGGGTACTTTACACGCTGCGATATCGGTACCGATATCGCTAGCGAGCGTACCCGCCCCCGTCGGTTGTGCGTCATGGGCAAATCGCTGCATGTGGCGCACAACATCGCTAACACCCGTCACACGGACATACTTTCCCTGCGACGTCGCTCTGGCCGGCGATCCGCCTCCTTTCTAACGTGGCGGTTTGTGCGGCGTCACAGCGCCGTCACACGGCAGCCATCCAATAGCAGAGGAGGGGCGGAGATGAGCGGCCGGAACATGCCGCCCACCTCCTTCCTTCCTCATTGCCGGTGGACGCAGGTAAGGAGATGTTCGTCGTTCCTGAGGTGTCACACATAGCGATGTGTGCTGCCGCAGGAATGACGAACAACATCGTACCTGCAGCAGCAACGATATTTGGAAAAGGAGCGACGTGTCAACGAGCAACGATTTTTGACGTTTTTGCGCTCGTTGATCGTCGCTCCTTGGTGTCACACGCTGCGAAGTCGCTAACGGCGCTGGATGTGCATCACTAACGACGTGACCCCGACGATATATCGTTAGTGATGTCGCAGCGTGTAAAGCACCCTTTAGCCTACAAGGAAAAAAGGACAAACAAAAAGAAAAAGAAGCGATCAATAGGTCAAAAATACAATTTAAATTGTATTTTTGACCTATTGATCGCTTCTTTTTCTTTTTGTTTGTTATTGTACTTGCGATTTGGTCTCTATATTAGTCCTATCAGTCTGCAGATTTTATATATATATATATATATATATATATATATATATATATATATATATATATATATATTTATAAAAATATATACATGTCCTCTTTACTAACATGCAGCTAACTTTAACACCTATATTTATCAAGGAAATAATGAGTAGAAAACTTTTTTGGCTTGTCAATGGAAGGGAGACTATGAAATGAAGCTGATATTTAGGGGCGTTAAAGAGGTTGTCCAGTCTAAATCCATAAGTCTGCAGACACTGTATGTGACTGCATGAATCCTCACATCGGAAGCACTGTGCGTTGTGAGGATTCACCGCTGTCTGAGCCAGGATTCATAAGTTTGGTGTCACATAGAGGGTTTGCAGACTTATGGCTTTAGAAATGGCAATCTGCTCGGTTTTACTGCATTTTTGAAAGAAGCAGCATGTCAATTGTTTCTGCGTTTTTGCTGCTTTTTTCATCATTGAAAGCAGTGAGAATAAAAAAAAAGAAAAATGCAACTGCGTTTTTTGCTGCCTTTTTGCTGCTTTTTTTGGTGAATGAAACTAACTTTATTTAAACATGTATATAGACAAATGACACCGAAAGTGCAGCAAAAAATATAGCTTCTTTACTGCCAAGAGATCAGGTTTTGCTGCCTAAAAAACTCCCTAAAACGCCCTGTGTGAACATAGCCTAAGAGAAAACAGCTTATTGTTAATAAAGAACGGTCTGGCAGAAAATGTCGCTTCTACACTCTTTTTTTGTTGCCTCTCCTTGTTTTCATATAAAAGGTTTAGTTATGTTGCATCATTCTAAATATCATTTGGGAGGAAATCTACAGGGACGTATCACGGCATTGTACAATAACAGAGATCAAATCTGATACTGAGACATCACATCATGTACTGTTAGATTTTTTCCATATACCCTCATTACCAGATGCAGGCCAGAAGTGTGTTTTGTGGCCTACATCTAGCTAGTATGAATCTCTATCAATCTGTATACCATTTATTTAACTGTATAGAAAAGCACAGAAGACAGCACTTTCCTAAACAGAGAGCCACCACTAAACCGAGGCATCATCCAGACTATGGTCAATCGAGATTATTCCTCCATAGTGCATATGTCGTCGCACAGTGGCTACAAATGCTATGTACCCTTAGCCTAAGAAGATCCCCCCTTGTGTCATAGCCCTCAACTCCCCAATAGATAGGAATATAATATTTGATATTCATATATAATGTAACTTTTTCTATAATATATTTTTAATCCTCAAAGAAACATGTATAATTCCAAATACTCAGGCCCTTTTCACACGTCTGTGATTCTGGTACGTATGTGACAGTTTTTATACGTACCAGAATCACAAACATACGCTGACCCATTAAAATCAATTTGGTCTGCACACACATCAGTGATTTTTCACTGACCGTGTCTCCATGCAGTGTACACGCATGTCCGTGATTTCCGCACGGAGACATGTCCATTTTTTTCTGGTATCATTGATGTCACTCGGAACACACTATGGTGTGATCTGTGAAACACATACCATAAAAAAAGTAGATTTAAAATAAAAATATTTTTAAACTCACCAGTCTCCAGCGACGCTGTCTTTGGCAGTTGCTGTCTGCTGCTTCCAAGGTGGCTAATTATTCTCATGTATATGCACTGCACAGCCGACCCAGAAGTAGCTGCAGAGGGGAGACAGCAGTAGCCAGAGACAGCAGAGCTTGAGATTCAGCACTACGGACAGCAGGAGCGGGGATAGGTAAGATTGGAATACCTGATCTCCATGAGCTATCACGGATCTAGGATAGCTATGTAGAACACACGTGTGCCGTGAATCATGGCACACAGAGGGATATATACGTTTTTAACACGTCAGTGAAAATCGTCTGTGTTTTTCACTGACATGTGAAACAGGCCTCATACTCACAATTTCACTTTTGTCTTCACCTCCAACATCTCCCTTTATAGACGCAATTCCAAGAAATTATCTTGATGCACACATTGTGCCACAAATACCCCATATCACAATATGTTATATAAGTACATAGTTGCAGGGGTGCCTGTATGTGGAGGGGGCTTAGTAGCTGAGCTCTCTATGCACGTGGTAGAGGCCGGCTATGTTACCAGAACTGATCTAAATTCACTGCTATTAGCCACTTAAATGCTGCTTGTAAGTCTCTGACTGTGGCCTTTAAATGGAGCAGTCACGTATCGACACCATTGGCCCCTTTATGACACAATGTGTTATTACAGTATATTGTATAGTAAAAGCAATAAGACAATCACAGGTTCACGTTTCCTAAGGAATCTAAAAAATAAACAAAAATATACAGTATATTTTTTTATATATAGAGATTTGCATTAACCTGCTTTTCCTCCTTTAAATATAAATAAAGGTAAACATTTGATATCACCACATCCAGAAAAGTTTGGTCTATGAAAATAAAAAATGAATTAACCAATATGGTAAATGTGGTAATGAGATAATTGTGATTTTTCTTTCACCACCATATAATCAGAGTTATAAAATTTAATGTCCCATATAAGGACTAACTAAAAGAAATATTTAAAAAAGTTAAATAAATCTGGAGCTCTGCTGGGGGCTGGTGATAGCTGCAGGCGGCAGCGTTTGATCTCCTGCTCCCACTCATATAATATACACAGCCGCTGTCCATCACCATGGTGCTGAAACCGCACCGCGGCGATGGGCTGGGGCAGCGGCGTATATTATATCTGCCTGCACCTTCCTTTGATCGCACATGCCCCCCCTGTGTTAGCTATGGCCCCCATGCTGCTGCCCATAGTAAAATAAAACACTCTTTAATCACCTCCTCCAGCGCTGATCTCCTGGTCTCCCTCCTGGTGCTGTGATCATGCACGCAGAGATGATATCACTCTGCTGTGCCGATCACATGACCGGCACCGAGAACCAGGAAATGCAGGAGGCCGGAGCTCAACCCCAAGGAGGGAGTCACGAGACAGGACAGTGCTGGAGAAGGTAAGGAAAGAGCTTATTTTACTAAAAGCAGCAGCATGGGGGCGATATCTAACACAGGGTAATGTGTGCCAGCCACAGGGGGCCATGTGCATCCACAGGGGGCCATGTGCAGCCACAGGGGGCCATGTGCAGCCACAGTGGGCCGTGTGCAGCCACAGTGGGCCGTGTGCCAGCCACAGGGGGCCATGTGCATCCACAGGGGGCCATGTGCAGCCACAGGGGGCCATGTACAGCCACAATGGGCCATGTGCAGCCACAGTGGGCCGAGTGCCAGCCAGAGGGGGCCATGTGCATCCACAGGGGGCCATGTGCAGCCATAGTGGGCCATGTGCCAGCCACAGGGGGCCATGTGCATCCACAGTGGGCCGTGTGCCAGCCACAGTGGGCCGTGTGCCAGCCACAGGGGTTATGTGCCAGCCATAGAGGACGTGTGCCAGCCATAGAGGATGTGTGCAGCCATAGGGGACATGTGGCATCACTGGGGGACGAATGCCAGCACAAGGGGGCTATATTCAATATAAGGTGGCCATATCCAGATTAAGGGGGCTAATTTTAGGATGGGGGGGCTGTGAGGGACATATACACTATATGATTTGTTAGACGGATACTGGCATTATAAGACGGACCCCATTTATTAAAAAATTCTCTATTCCTTCACCAAATTTGGGGGTGCGTCTTATAATCGGGTGCGTCTTATAAATCGAAAAATACGGTATAGTTATGTAAAAACAAAAACAAACAAGAAAATACACATATTTGGTATCGTCACGTCTGGAACAACCTGATCTATAAAACTGTCACACTATTTAACCTTTTCAGTAAACACTGTAAACAAAATAAAAAACAAGGCTAAAAACTATTCTTTATCATAACCATAAAGTGGAATAAAACACAATCAGCACAAATGTAAATAAAAATGGTATAGCTGATAACATCGTCTTGTCCAACAAAAAACAAGCCACCAATCGGCTCCATCAACAGAAAAATATGCATAAATTATTTTTTCTATAAAATACTGTAGTTTGTATTGTGTAAAACCAGAAAAATATAAGATACAAATGATACAAGCATGGTATCACTGTATGGCTTTGTTCACACAGGGCGTTTTTGCTGTATATTTTTTGCAGCAAAACATCATCTCTTGGCAGGAAATAACCTGCATTTTTGTACTTCTTCATTGATTTTTATGGATCAAAAACTGCTGCAAAAACGGTGAAAGAATTAACATGCTCAATATTTCAAAACCACAGCAAAAACCAAAAGGTTGACTACATTTCAGTTAGGAGAAAAAAAACAAGTGTCTTGTGTGTGTGTGCCTGCAGAGCCGCTATCAGGGCATGACAACCATGACTGGTGTGTCAGGCCCAGTGAAGAGAGGGGCCCGGCCAGCCTGGGGTAATTACTTAGCTTTATTAAGCCTTGGCCGGCCGATGCCCCCCTCTTCAGTGGGCCCAAATCACAGCCACAGCAGAGAGGCCCAGTCTTGTTGCTTCTGCTACTATACATGGCTAATTTGCATGCGTATGTGCAGCACATGCAAATTAGCCATGTGTGGGACTGGTGGCAGGGTCACTGGTGAAGAGCAGGGTGTCGGCGCATCATCCCATGGCCCAGTGTGCATCAGCATGATGAGGTCATCAATCTGCGAGTAACAGAACCGTGGAGGTGGTGAAGGACAGGTAAATGTGTGCCGCCTCCGCGTCAGCAGCCTGCTGCCGCTGCTCAGATCCATATCCGCGGTGGCTCAAGGGTTCGCCGGACCCGGGGGTCGGGGTCGCGCAGCCACTGGGAATATAGGGGGTTATTTACAGGGGATTGAATGGACAGTTTGTGACGCCACTCGTGGTGCGTGGTAAGATGGAATACCACCACTGCAATGGGGAGTACCCAGTGGCGATGGTGTGGGCACCCAGATGTGTAACCCCTCCGTGGGTTTGAGGAATGCCCCGGGACTCGGTGTAGGTGACAGGGAGGTACCATTGGGATGGTTAGGGATCACTTTAGTACTCACTCAGTCCAATAACGCTGACACCGACAACCATGGTAAACAAAAGTTCGTAGTACTGCTGCAGCAGGAAGGGAACACGCCAGGATCCCGTGCCCATTGGTGTTGCTTGCTAGCCTGTGGCCTTTTCCGTGGCACCTTACTTCTAACTGATTCCTCTAGCATAGAACTATCGGGTCCCGCTCACCAGTATGGCTAACTGGGTGAGCTTGCTCTCAGGGTTCACTCTTGGGATTTTCTGGACTATGTAGTGGGAAAGTCCTATCCCCCACGTTGCGCTAGTACCCCGATTTTGGAGCGGTTGGAGAACTGATCTTGAAGGCTCTGTCCTCATCGGGTAAATTGTCTAGACGCTTGAAGCTCCTTCTCGACCTAGGGTCCACATACCCTGTTGAGCCCTGACCCCTGCCCTGTGATGGCACAAGGCTGCCGGCTGTCCTCCTTGACAGTCCGTGCCACTTGTCACGATCCCCCTGTGACCGGGGTCCAGCTCCTACCAGGCCCAGACCAATGTCTGCCACCTAGTACACCAAGGAGCCCAGCTCCTGACCTCCTCTCACTTTCACCTAAAACACTACACTGTCTCCTGACACTCCTGACCTCCCCTTAACCAACCCCCCAAGTGGACGACCCTATTCCCTTCAGGTAAGCCACTGGTGTGTCTGGTGGGTGTGGTGCAGAGTGTTCCTAGGATTTTGATTAGCCTGTTCTTAGCAACACCAAAGGTCAGGGACCTGTAACCAAGGAGGAGGTGGATACTGTGCAGAAGGGCAGATTGCACAATACCCTGTGACGACATGATAGGCCAGGACGTCACAAGTGCTCAGTCAGCTGAAGACGATCAACGGGAGGTGGGGGCCCGCCAACCCCAGCCCCTGCCTTGCTTCAGCTGGATACACGTCGGAGGGTGCACATCCAGCTGAAATGCATCACCGCTTGGCGTGGGAGGATGCCGCTTGGCGTGGGAGCTGGGGAGGGTGAGTAATTTTTTTTTTCTTTTTGCAGCACACAAATATGCCATATAGGGGACATATATACCAGAATGTGACATATATACCAAGAAGACCCTGGGATGGAACATATATACCGGGAAAGGGATAAATACACAAGGTTTGGGACATATATACCAGGATGGGCCCAGGAGGGGGACATATATACCAGAAGGAGGACATACATAGCAGGAAGGGAAGGGGATAGATACCATGAGGGGGACATTTTATATTTTATATATATATATGTAAATATATATATATATATATATATATGCCGCCCCTGGAGCGGATTGAACCACTCGGATACGGGGGTGGTGATTACTCGTGGCTCGAGGGACTCCGCGCCCGGGGGCTAGGGGCCACACTCAATTGGAAAAGGGGGTATTTACAGGGGAGGTATAGTTCATGACACCACCCGTGGTATACGGTAATTGAGAGTACCACCGCTGCCGTTGGGAGTACCCAGGGTGATGGAGTGGGGCAGCTAGATGACGTTACCCTCCACGGGTAGGGGTAGGCCCCGGGATTCTGGATGGTGATGCGGGGGTGCAGTGCAGGGGTCAGTCGGGTACTCACTCAGCAATGAAGCAGACGCTGACAACAGGGTAAACCAAGTCTCTGACTGCCGTTGCCTCTCGAGGGGAGCTTGTCCGAGTCCTGTCCCCTGCAGCACTGCCTTGTGGTCCGTGACCTGCCTCTTGGCACAGAATTTAGAGTGTCCTTTGTGGCCCGTTAGCTTGGAGCTTTCCGGGACCCGCTCCCCACTATGGCTAAGTGAAGGAGCCTGCTCTAAGGAGCTCACGCTTGGGATTTCAGTGAGCCGCTTGTTTGGAAAGCCCTATCCCCCTCGTTTCGCTAGTGCCCCCGATCTCTGAGCTTCTCCGCAGTTAATTGCCAGGTCACCTGAAGCTTCTCCCCGACCTGGGTTCCGTGTACCCCGACGTGCCTTCGGACCCGGACCGGTGATAGGACCAGGCTGCTTACCGTCCTCTTTGATGGGCTCCAGGCACCTAGCCTTAATCCCCTGCGACCGGGGGTCCGACTCCTCTAGGTCCAGACCATCATCTGCGACCTAGTCTGCTTCTCCCCTGGGAGCTACAAATCCCAGCTTCCTCAAAGCTCTTCACAGCTCGAGGGTTCCTACTCGACTTCCTTGACACCTCCTACCTCCCTTTCTGACCCCTAGGTGGGCAGCCCTATTCCTGCTTAAGCAGCTCACTGCTGTGGCTGACAGATGTAATGCAAAGTGTATCTAGGACTTGTGAATGCTGGTGGAGGCAGTACTGCAGGTTAGGTTCCCAGAACCATGGGGGTTTGAGTCCTGCACGAGAAAGGCTGATTGTGTAGAACCCTGTGACGACCTGAATAGTCCAGGGCATCACATATATACACTGTGTATATATATATATATATATATATATATATATATATACACACACACGCACCGTGTGCTGAATTATTAGGCAAGTTATATTTTAGAGGATTTTTTTATTATTGATCAACAACTATGTTCTCAATCAACCCGAAAGACTCATAAATATCAACGCTTGATATTTATGGAAGTTGGAGTGTTGTTTTTTTTTAGATTTGGCTAACTTAGGAGGATATCTGTTTGTGCAGGTAACTACCGTATTACTGTGCAGAATTATTCGGCAACTTAATAAAAACCAAATATATTCCCATCTCACTTGTTTATTTTCACCAGGTAAACCAATATAACTGCAAAAAATTTAGAAATAAACATTTCTGACATGCAAAAACAAAACCCCAAAAAATTAGTGACCAATATAGCCACCTTTCTTTATGATGACACTCAACAGCCTACCATCCATAGATTCTGTCAGTTGCTTGATCTGTTTACGATCAACATTGCGTGCAGCAGCCACCACAGCCTCCCCAGACACTGTTCCGAGAGGTGTACTGTTTTCCCTGTCTGTAGATCTCACATTTTATGAAGGACCACAGGTTCTCTATGGGGTTCAGATCAGGTGAACAAGGGGGCCATGTCATTATTTTTTCATCTTTTAGACCTTTACTGGCCAGCCATGCTTTGGAGTAGTTGGATGCATGTGATGGAGCATTGTCCTGCATGAAAATCACGTTTTTCTTGAACGATACCGACTTCTCCCTGTACCACTGCTTGAAGAAGTTGTCTTCCAGAAACTGGCAGTAGGGGAGTTGAGCTTCACTCTATCCTCAACCCGAAAAGGTCCCACAAGTTCATCTTTGATGATACCAGCGCATACCAGTACCCCACCTCCATCCTCTGGCGTCTGAGTCGGAGTGGAGCTCTCTGCCCTTTACTGATCCAGCCACTGGCCCATCCATTTGGCCCATCAAGAGTGACTCTCATTTCATCAGTCCATAAAACCTTTGAAAAATCAGTCTTAAGATATTTCTTGGCCCAGTCTTGACATTTTATCTTATGTTTCTTGTTCAAAGGTGGTCGTTTTTCAGCTTTACTTACCTTTGCCATGTCCCTGAGTTTGGCACACCTTGTGCTTTTTGATACTCCAGTAACGTTGCAGCTCTGAAATATGGCCAAACTGGTGGCAAATGGCATCTTGGCAGCTTCACCCTTGATTTTCCTCAATTTATGGGCAGTTATTTTGCACCTTTTTTGCCCAACACGCTTCTTTCGACCCTGTTGGCTATTTGCCATGAAACGCTTGATTGTTCGGTGATCATGTCGCGGGTGGGTCGCGCAGCCGGCTGCAGTGTCTCTCCCCGGACAGGTAATGGCAGCTGTCTTTCCCTGCACCTTGATGTACTTGATTGACTACTATGGATCCCCAACGGTAGTCCGCTTCCCGGTGTATGGATGCCAGAGGAGCCCGTTTGCCCGCAGGCGCTGGCCCTTGGGTTTCTAGCCTTAGGCGGTAGCTGTATACCCTCACGGTGTGGGCGGTTGCCTTCTATCGGGTCTTTGCCTGTTAGGAAACCCCTGGGGTTCCGGTCACACTCGTATTTGACTATTGTCGGCGGCTCCAAGCCTGGTCGGGGTCCAATGGCCCTGCCTGTGTGTGCTGGCTTCACTTCGCTCCCCGGTCGGTACCAGCGGGCCAACGCCCGACCCCGGTCCTACGGTTCCTCGTTGCTTCTCCACTCCTGCAGACAGCCACCACCGTCTGCCAACCTTGCTGTCAGTGCCTGGGCCACAAACCCAGACACTCAATTGCTTGCTCCTCTCACTTCAAACTCCTACACTGTTCTGTCACTTTTCCCGCCTCCAGGCCTGTGAACTCCTCGGTGGGTGGGGCCACCCGCTTGGCTCCGCCCCACCTGGTGTGGACATCAGACCCTGGAGGGAGGCAACAAGGGTTTTGTGTTTGGCTGGTGTCACTGTCTAATGGGGGTGGGGGTGTTTGAGTGTTATCTGTGATGACCTGGCTAGTCCAGGGCGCCACAATCACGCTTCAAAAGTTTGGCAATTTCAAGACTGCTGCATCCCTCTGCAAGACATCTCACAATTTTGTACTTTTCAGAGCCTGTCAAATCTCTCTTCTGACCCATTTTGCCAAAGGAAAGGAAGTTGCCTAATAATTAAGCACACCCTATATAGGGTGCTGTTGTCATGACACCACACCCCTCTTCATTACAGAGATGCACATCACCTGACTTACTTAATTGGTAGTTAGCTCTCAAGCCTATACAGCTTGGAGTAAGACATGTATAAAAAGTATCATGTGATCAAAATATTAATTTGCCCAATAATTCTGCACACATTGTGTGTGTGTGTGTGTGTGTGTGTGTGTATATATATATATATATACAGTTAGGTCCAGAAATATTTGGACAGTGACACAAGTTTTGTTATTTTAGCTGTTTACAAAAACATGTTCAGAAATACAATTATATATATAATATGGGCTGAAAGTGCACACTCCCAGCTGCAATATGAGAGTTTTCACATCCAAATTGGAGAAAGGGTTTAGGAATCATAGCTCTGTAATCTATAGCCTCCTCTTTTTAAAGGGACCAAAAGTAATTGGACAAGGGACTCTAAGGGCTGCAATTAACTCTGAAGGCGTCTCCCTCGTTAACCTGTAATCAATGAAGTAGTTAAAAGGTCTGGGGTTGATTACAGGTGTGTGGTTTTGCATTTGGAAGCTGTTGCTGTGACCAGACAACATGCGGTCTAAGGAACTCTCAATTGAGGTGAAGCAGAACATCCTGAGGCTGAAAAAAAAGAAAAAATCCATCAGAGAGATAGCAGACATGCTTGGAGTAGCAAAATCAACAGTCGGGTACATTCTGAGAAAAAAGGAATTGACTGGTGAGCTTGGGAACTCAAAAAGGCCTGGGCGTCCACGGATGACAACAGTGGTGGATGATCGCCGCATACTTTCTTTGGTGAAGAAGAACCCGTTCACAACATCAACTGAAGTCCAGAACACTCTCAGTGAAGTAGGTGTATCTGTCTCTAAGTCAACAGTAAAGAGAAGACTCCATGAAAGTAAATACAAAGGGTTCACATCTAGATGCAAACCATTCATCAATTCCAAAAATAGACAGGCCAGAGTTAAATTTGCTGAAAAACACCTCATGAAGCCAGCTCAGTTCTGGAAAAGTATTCTATGGACAGATGAGACAAAGATCAACCTGTACCAGAATGATGGGAAGAAAAAAGTTTGGAGAAGAAAGGGAACGGCACATGATCCAAGGCACACCACATCCTCTGTAAAACATGGTGGAGGCAACGTGATGGCATGGGCATGCATGGCTTTCAATGGCACTGGGTCACTTGTGTTTATTGATGACATAACAGCAGACAAGAGTAGCCGAATGAATTCTGAAGTGTACCGGGATATACTTTCAGCCCAGATTCAGCCAAATGCCGCAAAGTTGATCGGACGGTGCTTCATAGTACAGATGGACAATGACCCCAAGCATACAGCCAAAGCTACCCAGGAGTTCATGAGTGCAAAAAAGTGGAACATTCTGCAATGGCCAAGTCAATCACCAGATCTTAACCCAATTGAGCATGCATTTCACTTGCTCAAATCTAGACTTAAGACGGAAAGACCCACAAACAAGCAAGACCTGAAGGCTGCGGCTGTAAAGGCCTGGCAAAGCATTAAGAAGGAGGAAACCCAGCGTTTGGTGATGTCCATGGGTTCCAGACTTAAGGCAGTGATTGCCTCCAAAGGATTCTCAACAAAATATTGAAAATAAAAATATTTTGTTTGGGTTTGGTTTATTTGTCCAATTACTTTTGACCTCCTAAAATGTGGAGTGTTTGTAAAGAAATGTGTACAATTCCTACAATTTCTATCAGATAATTTTGTTCAAACCTTCAAATTAAACGTTACAATCTGCACTTGAATTCTGTTGTAGAGGTTTCATTTCAAATCCAATGTGGTGGCATGCAGAGCCCAACTCGCGAAAATTGTGTCACTGTCCAAATATTTCTGGACCTAACTGTATATATATATATATATATATATATATATACTGTATGTATAAACTTGGCTGTTATTGATACAAAACATATAAGGCTCACAAATACAAAGGTCTATTGACTTACTGCCACATTACCTTTAAGGTGAAGCTCTACAGCCACATATTGTGTGTTTTGGGATTATATTATTTATCTGCGGATACTGCCTTGCTTATATATTTATTGTGCATTCTATTATCAGTGCCCTGATACTTCATCGGGGATAATCACAGGACTATTATGTGTATCCGCCTATTTCATCCATTTTTTTTCTCTTGTCAATCATGTTTTCAACCTTTGTTTTTGTCAGTTTGTCAGCCTTATATGTTTTGTGTCAATAAAAGCCATGGTTATTTATGAATAGCTGGATGTGCACATTTTTACTATGCAGCTTTTTTCCTCTCATGTTACAATTATTTTTTGGCATAGTTTTTGTTAGCACCTCTCTCTTTATTTATATTTGTTACACCACTGTGGTGCTCTCGACTTCTTTCTTAACAAAGTGTTGCAAGGAACAGTGTGTGGGGGTGGGTGAATATTATACAGAAGGGCAGTGTGTGTGAGGGGGAATATTATACAGAGGGACAGTGTGTGTGGGGGGATGTTATACAGAGAGATAGTGTGTGAGGGTGGTGATAAACAGGAGCAGTGTGTGGGAGGATGTTAAAAAGAGGGGCAGCTTGTGTGGAGGATAGTATACAGAGGGGCAGGGAATGTGAAGGATATCATACAGAAGGACAGTGTGTGGGGGGATATTAAACAGAGGGGCAGTGTGTGGGGGGATATTGAATATAGGGGCAGTGTATGAGGGAATATTATACAGAGGAGCTGTGTTTGGGGGATATTATACAGAGGGGAAATGTGTGTGGGGAATATTATACAGAGAAGCAGTGTGTGGGGGAGAGATATTATACAGAGAGGCAGTGTGTGGGGGGATATTATACATAGGGTAAGTGTGGAAGAGATATTATGTAGAAGTGCGAAGTAGTGGGTGTATTTTCTAGAGGTTTTATTATGGAGAGCAGCAATGTAGGAGGTGTATTAAGGAGAGGGGCAGTGTAGGGGGTGTATTATTAATTTTCTGAGGGAAATACTTCATTTTCTGGACTAATGTCAAGGGCTCTAACATTTTTGGCCACGACTGCGTGTGTGTGTGTGTGTGTGTGTATATATATATATATAAATATATATATATATATATGTGTGTATATATATATATAGTGCGTTGCAAAAGTGTTTGGCCCCCTTGAATTTGTCAACCGTTACCAACATTTCTGGCTTCAAACATAAAGATAAAAAAAATTCAAATTAATGGTGAAGAATCAACTAGTAGGTCACAATTGTGAAGTTGAACGAAATTTTTTGCTTATTTTAAACCTTTTTTAAAAATAAAAAACTGAAAATTGGGGCATGCAATATTATTCGTCCCCTTTACAGTGCAGCAAACTCACTCCAGAAGTTCATTGAGGATCTCTGAATGATTCAATGTTGTCCTAAATGACTGATGATGATAAATATAAGCCACCTGTGTGTAATCAAGTCTCCGTGTAAATGCACCTGCTCTGTGATAGTCTCAGTGTTCTGTTTAAAGCACAGAGAACATCATGAAGACCAAGGAACACAACAGGCAGGTCCGTGATACTGTTGTGGAGAAGTTTAAAGCCGGATTTGGATACAAAAAGATTTCCAAAACTTTAAACATCCCAAGAAGCACTGTGCAAGCGATCATATTGAAATGGAAGGAGTATTATACCACTGCAAATCTACCAAGACCCGGCCGTCCCTCAAAACTTCCATCTCAAAACAAGGAGAAGACTGATTAGTGATGCAGCCAAGAGGCCCATGATCACTCTGGATGAACTGCAGAGATCTACAGCTGAGGTGGGAGAGTCCATAGCACAACAATCAGTCGTACACTGCACAAATCTGGCCTTTATGGAAGAGTGGCAAGAAGAAAGCCATTTCTCAACGATAACCATAAAAAGTGTTGTTTACAGTTTGCCACAAACCACCTGGGAGACACAACAAACATGTGGAAGAAGGTGCTCTGGTCAGATGAAACCAAAATTGAACTTTTTGGGAACAATGCCAAATGATATGTTTGGCGTAAAAGCAACACAGCTCATCACCCTAAACACACCATCCCCAGTGTCAAACATAGTGGGGGCAGCATCATGATTTGGGCCTGCTTTTCTTCAGCAGGGACAGGGAAGATGGTTAAAATTGATGGGAAGATGGATGGAGCCAAATACAGGACCATTCTTGAAGAAAACCTGTTGGAGTCTACAAATTACCTGAGACTGGGACGGAGATTTGTCTTCCAACCAGACAATGATCCCAAACATAAAGCAAAATCTACAATGGAATAGTTTACAATTAAACGTATCCAGTTGTTAGAATGGCCAAGTCAAAGTCTAGACCAAAATCCAATCGAGAATCTGTGGAAAGAGCTGAAAAATGCTGTTCACAAACACTCTCCATCCAACCTCACTCAGCTCGAGCTGTTTGCAAAGGAAGAATGGGCAAGAATTTCAGTCTCTCGATGTGCAAAACTGATAGACACATACACCAAGCGACTTGCAGCTGTAATCACAGGAAAAGGTGGCACTACAAAGTGTTAACTGAAAGGGAACATATAATATTGCACGCCACAATTTTCAGTTATTTATTTTTTAAAAAGTTTAAAATAAACAATACATTTCGTTCAACTTCACAATTGTGTCCCACTTGTTGTTGATTCTTCACCATAACATTAAAAATTTTTATCTATATGTTTGAAGCCTGACATGTGGGAAAAGGTTGAAAAATTCAAGGGGGCCGAATACTTTCGCAAGACACTGTAATATATGTTTTATCAAGAGTGTCAGAAAGACTGTGCAAGGTTTGAAGGGTGGAGATAGAGGTGGAGCTGGGCTGGTGCCTGGGCAGAGTTTCAAGGAGGCTTGAACATTTTTCCAGTATGGGGCCTTGAAATTCCTAGTAGTGGCTCTGTGTGCCTGAGATTTCTGGAATCTCATAGGTTTTTATGGAACTGTGAAGGCAGCGTTATATTAGCATGAATTTACATAAAACCAAGGCAAAATCCATGAAAAAAACACTGGAAAAAGACCTGTGTGAACATACCTCAATCATACTGACCCAAAGAATAAAGCTGTCTTATCACTTTTACCATGTTGTGAAGTTTGAACGGCCTAAAAAAAAGACAATTCCTAAATTGATGTTTTATGTTCATTCTGCCTAATAAAAATTGGAGTAGAAAGCGATCAAAAAACATTATTTGCCTGAAAATGGTACCAATATAAACAGTAACTCGTCCCGAAAAAAAAAAACCTTCATGTGATTTTTTGACAGAGATACAGTAAAAATTATAGCTAGCAAAATGTGGCATTGCAAAAAAAGGGTTTTCTGTGTGATAGTAGCCAAAAAAAACCCCAATATAAATCTGGTTCCAAAAAAGGTAGAAGTCAGGGGGCACTCAGCCTTCAGTCCAAGATTTATTGTTGAAAATGGAATAACATGAACAAAGTAAGGGAGGGGGAGCGGGGAGGGACAGCTCAAAGGACAACGGCCGTTTCACGCAAACGTGGAAGCGCCTAGTTGGCGTGAAACGCCTTTTGTCCGTTGAGCTCTCCCTCACCGCTCCCCCTCCCTTGCTGTTATTTTTTTCATGTTATTTCATTTTGAACAATAAATCTTGGACTGAAGGCTGAGTGCCCCGTGACTTCTACCTTTTTTAGAATCTGCCTTTAATCCTGAGACTGTAACCTGCCTGCAATGGGAGAGCAGGGAGTGGAAACGAAACTCAAGAGCCTGCGAGCATTGGGGTAGCGGGGGGAATGACACTCAGGAACCTGCCTGCAACGGGGGAGTGGGAGGATGACGACACACAGGAGCTTGCCTGCAATAAGAGGGCTGGGAGTAAATGACAATCAGGAACCCTCATGCAATAGTTGAGCAGGGAGTGGATGACACTCAGGGGCCTGCCTGCAATGGGGGAGCAAGAGGGGACACGACACTCAGAAGCCTGTCTGCAATGGGTGAGCTGGGTGGACGACGCTTAGTAGCCTACCTGCAATGGGAGAGTAGGGGGACAAGGACACTCAATGCAGGGTGCCAATACTCTCGCCCATGACTATAACTATATATATATATATATATATATATATATATATATGCACAGACACACACACACACACACACACACACACACACACACACACACTCTCTCTCTCTCTCTCTCTCACTCTCTCTATACAGCCAGCCATCTAAATTTGAACTTCAATGGTGCTCCTTCTCTTTCAAGCCTTGCACTGTGACTCAAAAGTTTTTAACCACATATGGGGTATTGGCAGACTCAAGAAAAATTGTGTAAAAAATTATACACCCTGTTGTCTTCTATTACCCTTTTTGAAAATTAAAACTTTGAGGCCAAAGCAACCTTTTAGTGGAAAAAATGGTATCTTTTTGATTTCACAGCTCAATGTTATACAATTCCTTGATTCACCTAAGGGTTAAAAATTCTCGCTATACCTATAGATTAATTATTTAGAGAGGTGTAATTTCCAGAATGGGTTCACTTATTGAGATGAGCGAACCTCCCAAGGTTCACTTCGGTTCGTGTTTGCCAAATTTACCTGTGTTGGACGAACAGTTTGATGAACATATCCAAACCCCATTGAATTTAATTAGAGGCAAAATATATGTGTTAGTAAGGGTTAAGGGGGCTGGTGTTAATAAGGGCTAGGGGGGCTGGTTTTAGTAAGGGTTAGTGGGGTGGCATGAGAAAGAAAATAAAGCAGGACCGTAATACTTACCAACTTTCCCCGCAGCTTTAACACTATTTTGGGTCTGATGATTAGCTCTCATATATATTCACTGCTTCTCCCACCTACCGGCAATCCCAGCGTCTGTGATTGGTTGCAATCAGACAGTGCCCCCACCCTGTGTGACAGCGTCTTTGATTGGTTGGAAGCACACATGCTGTCTGGTTCCATATAGTGGTGGAAAAATAAATAAATTAAAAAATGATATAGGGTCCCACATATTGTGATAACCAGTGCAAATAAAACAGATGGCTACAGGCTGCAGTGACCAACCGTGTGCTTTATCTTGGCTGTTTATCAAAATAAGAGGGATCTCATGTGTTTTTTTTTAATTATGTAAATAAATAATAAAAAAAAAATGATATGTGGTCTCTCCCAAGTTTGAAACCCAGCCATGATAATGCCAACAGCTGGGGGTTGGTATTCTCAGGCTGTGGAGGTCCATGGTTATTGATCCTCCTCAGCCTAAAAATAGCGGCCGCCCAGAATTGTCGCCTTCATTAAATGCAATAATACTTACACTTTACCTCGCTCATCCCCATTGCCCTGGTGCAGTGGCAATCAAGGTAGCATCAGGGCATAAGATAATGACAGCTGTGACCACATGCCGTTTTTGTAAATTATTTATTTAAATAATTTTTTTAAAAGCCGCCTGGAGTCCCACTTATTTTGATACACAGCCAAGATAAGCACACAGCTGGGTATTGCAGCCTGTAGCCATATGCTTTATCTGTGCTGGGTATCATAATATGGGGGAATTCTACATCAGTTTCTTTATTTACTTATTTATTTTTACAGCACTATAGAGATGCAGACAGCTTGTATGATTCCAAGCAATCAAATACGCTTACACACAGGGTGGGGGCGCAGTCTGACTGCAACTAATCAGAGACGCTGGCACTTCTGGTGGGTGGTGGAAGCAGTGAATCTGTATGAGGGTAATGAGGAGCCCCGGAAGTAGTGTTACAGGCGTGGGATACTCAGTAAGTATAACGCTCCTGCTTTAATCCCTATTTTCTCTCTTTTTCCTTTATTTTTTTTTTAATTATCTGGGTAGCCGGATCCAGATAGTTACACAGAGTTTCCTGAGAACTCCATGTCCGGGGTCGGTGCAGTGATACTAGGTATCCGGTACAGATCCCGAATTCTTTGGTTTGGGTTTGCCCATCACCAATTGTGAACAATTAAACAAGTTGAATATGAAATGATCTCTAAAAGGCATAAAGTTAAAGATGATACATTTCCTTTGTATTTTAGGCAAAAAAAATAAAATATTTTCATCTTTTACATTTTTAATTGAACAAAAAACAAAAATGGTCTAATGCAAGAGTTTGGGCATCTTGCATGGCAAGTACCGCAGCTTGTACACACTTTTACTTAAAGTGTTTTTCAATTCTTGTTTAAGGATTGTCATTAATGAAAAGTCTTCCAGTTCTGTGAGATTCCTGGATCGTCTTGCATGCACTGCTCTTTTGTGGTCTAGCCACAGATTTGCAATGATGTTCAGATAAGGGGACTGTGAGGGAAATTGTAAAATCTTCAGCTTGCACCTTTTGAGGTCGTCTGTTGTGGATTTTGATTTTGATCATTATCCATTTGAACAAGCAATCCTGGTTTCAATTTCAGCTTTTTTACAGATTGTGTTATGTTGGCATCAAGAATTTGTTCAAATTGCATTAAATCCATTCTTCCCTCTACCCATGAAATGTTCTTTGTGCCATTGGCTGCAACACAACCCCAAAGCATGATTGATCCACTCCCATGCTTAATGTTTCGCGAAACGTTCTTTTCATGAACTTCTGTGCCATTTTTTTCTCCAGTCATACTTTTGATCATTGTGACCAAAGAGTTCTGTTTTAACCTCATCGGTCCACAGGACTTATTTCCAAAATTCATCAGGCTTGTTTATATGTTCTTTTGCATACTTCTGACTGACTTTTATGGTGAGGACTCTGGAGAGGTTTTCTTATGATGACTCTTTGAAGGCCGTATTTGTGCCATGGTGTAATATTTGGGTGTAGTGATGTAGTATATGGGAATGTAATGATGTAGTTTTACAGGGGCAGTATATAGTGCTGTAATGCATTACAGGGGCAGTATATAGTGTTGTAATGCATTACAGGGGCAGTATATAGTGCTGTAATGCATTACAGGGGCAGTATATAGTGCTGTAATGTATTACAGGGGCAGTATATAGTGCTGTAATGCATTGCAGGGGCAGTATATAGTGCTGTAATGTATTACAGGGGCAGTATATAGTGCTGTAATGCATTACAGGGGCAGTATATAGTGCTGTAATGCATTACAGGGGCAGTATATAGTGCTGTAATGCACTACAGGGGCAGTATATAGTGCTGTAATGCATTAGAGGGGCAGTATATAGTGCTGTAGTGTATTACAGGTGCAGTATATAGTGCTGTAATGTATTACAGGGGCAGTATATAGTGCTGTAATGCATTACAGGGGCAGTATATAGTGCTGTAATGCATTACAGGGGCAGTATATAGTGCTGTAATGCATTACAGGGGCAGTATATAGTGCTGTAATGCATTACAGGGGCAGTATATAGTGCTGTAGTGTCTTACAGGTGCAGTATATAGTGCTGTAGTGTATTACAGGTGCAGTATATAGTGCCGTAATGCATTACAGGGGCAGTATATAGTGCTGTAGTGTATTACAGGGGCAGTATATAGTGCTGTAATTTATTACAGGTGCAGTATATAGTGCTGTAATTTATTACAGGTGCAGTATATAGTGATGTAATGTATTACAGGGGCAGTATATAGTGATGTAATGCATTACAGGTGCAGTATATAGTGCTGCAGTGTATTACAGGTGCAGTATATAGTGCTGTAGTGTATTACAGGTGCAGTATATAGTGCTGTAATGCATTACAGGGGCAGTATATAGTGCTGTAATTTATTACAGGTGCAGTATATAGTGCTGTAATTTATTACAGGTGCAGTATATAGTGCTGTAGTGTCTTACAGGGGCAGTATATAGTGCTGTAGTGTCTTACAGGGGCAGTATATAGTGCTGTAGTGTATTACAGGTGCAGTATATAGTGCTGTAGTGTACTACCGGTGCAGTATATAGTGCTGTAATGCATTACAGGGGCAGTATATAGTGCTGTAATGCATTACTGGTGCAGTATATAGTGCTGTAGTGTATTACAGGTGCAGTATATAGTGCTGTAGTGTATTACAGGGGCAGTATATAGTGCTGTAATGTATTACAGGTGCAGTAAATAGTGCTGTAGTGCATTACAGGTGCAGTATATAGTGCTGTAATGCATTACAGGGGCAGTATATAGTGCTGTAATGTATTACAGGTGCAGTATATAGTGCTGTAGTGCATTACAGGGGCAGTATATAGTGCTGTAATGTATTACAGGGGCAGTATATAGTGCTGTAATGTATTACAGGTGCAGTATATAGTGCTGTAATGCATTACAGGTGCAGAATATAGTGATGTAATGCATTACAGGGGCAGTATATAGTGCTGTAATGTATTACAGGTGTAGTATATAGTGCTGTAATGTATTACAGGTGTAGTATATAGTGCTGTAATGTATTACAGGTGCAGTATATAGTGCTGTAATGTATTACAGGTGTAGTATATAGTGCTGTAATGTATTACAGGTGTAGTATATAGTGCTGTAATGTATTACAGGTGCAGTATATAGTGCTGTAATGCATTACAGGGGCAGTATATAGTACTGTAATGCATTACAGGTGCAGTATATAGTGATATAATATATTACAGGTGCAGTATATAATGCTGTAATGCATTACAGGGGCAGTATATAGTGATATAATATATTACAGGTGCAGTATATAATGCTGTAATGCATTACAGGGGCAGTATATAGTGCTGTAATGCATTACAGGTGCAGTATATAGTGATATAATATATTACAGGTGCAGTATATAGTGCTGTAATGCATTACAGGTGCAGTATATAGTGCTGTAATATATTACAGGTGCAGTATATAGTGCTGTAATGTATTACAGGTGCAGTATATAGTGCTGTAATGTATTACAGGTGCAGTATATAGTGCTGTAGTGTATTACAGGGGCAGTATATAGTGATGTATGTGTGTGTATATATATGTGTATAATATAATATATATACAGTATTGGGTAGAATTGAGTTAAGTAGATCAGTCCGGCCCTCTAAAAGGATCCCAAGTTCTCATGCGGCCCCATGAGAAATTTAATTGCCCACCCCTGCAGTAGAACAATGTACCACAACTCCAGAGTCTGATAAGGCCTTGTGCGCACGCTGCAATTTTTGCTGCATGTTTGCACATTTTTTGGGTGCAGTTTTGGTCCCAAAACTGCCTGCATTCCTTCACCAGCAAAGTCTATGAGATTTCATTTTTGCTGTCCGCACGTTGCAGCTTTTTTTTTTGGCTGCGTCTTTGTGGTGACCACAAAGATGCAGCATGTCAATACTTTTTGCGTTTTTACCAGCGTTTTTAAGCCCTTCCAGTCAATAGATTTGAGTTAAAAAACACACTGGGCAAAAACGCTGTAAAAAAAATCACAGTAAAATGAGGCAAGAAATGCATGCTGAGGGAGCGTTTTTTGGGACAAAAAATGTGCATCTTTGTGGTCACCACAAAGATGCAGCGTGCGCACAAAGCCTAAATTTTCCTGAAGGTCTCTTGCACTTAAGCAGGGGTTCTGATTTGCCTCTCTAAGGTCTCATGCGCACGTTGCGTCCTGTCCATTGCTGAAATAAATGCACCCTCTGGCAGACTTGACACTGCGTTTTGACAAAAAGAATGCATCCAAAATGCATGTATTTTGGATGCATTTTGCCTGCATTTTACATGCGTTTTGGATGCATTTTTGTCAGTACGGTCCCCCGGCAATTCAGCTCTTCTACATACTTGCTGACAACAGACACAGACAGAGCTGGGCGATGAGAATGAACTTCACCCGACTTCATTGTCATCCCGCGGTTTTGTCTGTGTGTTGTAATGAACTCAGATGAACCTCCGAGGTCAGTGCCAGGACACAGGAGTCTGCAGTAGTGACGTTAGAGCTTCACCCCATTTCACTGACATCACGCTGAACTCTCTCTCTGTGTCGCAGCCTGATTTGCGGTCACACATGAAGGACTCACCTGTGACTGCAAATCCTCTGAGTGACTGAATTGAGCAGCGCGATCAGCGGTGCCGTCACTCAGGTGACCCGCGGCCACAGCTGGAGTCCTCCACCTGAGAGTGGTGGCCGCGAGTAACCTGAGTGACATCATCGCTGATCACGCGGCTCACTTCAGTTGCTGCATGGAGCTGACACAGAGCGGTCGTGGTCTGTGGCCGCTCGCTGTCACCTTCATGTAGCAAAGCTGAAAGCGTCGTGGGACCTCATGTAGATTACGTCGGACCTGGAGGGGTATTTGGGGATTAATAAAGTGGTGAAAGAGGATTTTTTTTGTCTTTCATTCCAAATAAAGGATTTTTTGGATGTGTGTGTTTATTTTCTTTAACTTACAGGTTAATTATGGAAGGTATCTCGGGGAGACGCCTGCCATGATTAACCCAGGACTTAGTGGCAGCTATGGGCTGCTGCCATTAACTCCTTATTACCCTGATTGCCATCGCACCAGGGCAATTCGGGATGAGCCGGATAGATTCCCGAGAATGTCGCATCTAATGGATGCGACAATTCCGGGCGGCTGCTGGTTGATATTGTTAGGCTGGGGGGCTCCCCATAACGTGGAGCTCCCCATCCTGAGAAAACCAGCCTTCCGCAGTGTGGCTTTACCCTGGCTGGTATCAAAATTGGGGGGGGGGACCGCATGTTGTTTTTTTTTAATGATTATTTTTTTTTTACTGCACGATATAGACACGCCCACCAGCGGCTGTGATTGGTTGCAGTGAGACAGCTGTCACTCAGCGCGGGCGGTTGTCTGACTGCAACCAATCATAGGCGCCGGTGGGCGGGGGAAGCAGGGAATACGAGATGGAATAATGAGCGGCCGACATTTTCAAAAGAGGAGAAGCCACCACAGTGTGAACGCCGTGCAGTACCGTGCCGGTGATCGTGGATCGGTGAGTATGAGAGAGGGGGTGGGAGGGAGAGACTCACAGAGAAAGGGACAGAAAGACCTGCGCTTGTTATGTCAAATAAACATGTAGATCGCAACAAAAATGCAGTGCAAACGCACTGCTTAGCATTTTGGGAGCGTTTTTCTACAACTCAATGATTTTAATGGGTGTAGAACGCTGCCAAAACACTCAAAAGAAATGACATGCTACTTTTCTAAACGCAGAGATTTTGTCAAATTTTTGACAATCAAAACACTGCGTTCAAAAAAGCATCGTGCGCATGGATTTTGCATGATTCTCATAGACTTTGCTGGGGAAGCAGAACGCATGCATTTTGACAATGTGACGCTGCAGCTTAAAACGCTGCAGAAACGCAAGAAACAACGCAACGTGCGCATGACCCCTACAAGCTCTCACAGAAATTTTGATTGGTCTTCCAGACCATATCTTGCTCTTAGGCCATGTGCGCAAGTTGCGTTTTTTCATGCTTTTCCGCAGAGTTTTCAGCTGCAGCGTTTTAATGCAAAAATGCATGCCTTTTGATTTCCAGGCAAAGTCTATGGGAAATAGGGCTTTCTTGTGCGCACGATGCTTTTAAAAACGCAGCGTTTTTGGTGTCAAAAATTTGTCAAAATCTCTGCGTTTGAAGAAGCAATATGTCAATTGTTTTTGCCATTTTCGCTGCGTTTTGCTAACATTGAAGTCAATGAGAATTATCAAAACGCATCCTTAAAGAAATTTGTAGCATTTTACATGCTTTTTTGATGCTAAACGCTTGCTTTTTTGTCATTATAGTGAGGTCAAGAGGTTTCCTTTTGCCCTCACATCCGTTCCGACTTTAAACAATGAGTCAAACAATACTTTTACTTTATTTTGAACATAAATATTAAATCTCATTAATCATTTTCTGTAAATTATCGTTATAGTGTTTGATTTAAAGGTTATTTTTTTTTCTTCATTTTTTTCCTACTGTTTGAATGTTCAAACTTTATTTAGTTGTTTATTTGTTTTGAAAACGCTTTTAAATTTAAGCAATGAAAATGCATGTAAAACGCGGTCAAAACACGGCAAAAACGCTATAAATACAATTATGTATTTCCTGCGTTTATGTGGTCAAAACCAAATTTGACAATGACAAATTCTGCCAGAGGATGCGTTCATTTCTGCAAGTTACTGAACGCAACGTGCGCACATGGCCTAAACTTATCTTATGTTACCTTAACTGTTCCTGTTAACTGCCATTTTTTAATCACATTTCGAACTGAGGACAGGGCAACTTGAAACCGCCTTCTTCTGCTTTGTGGGCCTCCACCATTGTGGGCTTTTCAAAACTATGATAGTGAACAAGCCATAACCTTAAGTGGCTAACTAAGGTCTGAAACCTTGGTCAAAGTTATCTGACCACAGGAATCTCCAAACGTTTGCATTGGCCCATTTTCCGTTTAGTAATTTTTTCCAATTTAAAGTTTTAATGAGTTTTAAAGAATGCATTAAAGGAACATGGATCCATGTTATAACTGACAATGCGAAACCAAAGTCTATGCTGCACAACACATTCGCAAACGCTTTTAGTAATTTTTAAAATGTAAAAAATAAAAATTATTATTATTTTTTTTTTGCTTAACCCCTTCACGACCATGGACGGATATATCCATCATGGAGCATGTCCCCTTAAGCCCTGCCCCCTCCCGCGGGCAGGCGTCGGCGGTCGGCACACATATCAGCTGTTTTCAACAGCTGACATGTGTGCCTGCTAGCCACGGGTGGAATCGCTTCCACCCGCGGCCATTAACCCCTTAAATCTTGCTGCCAAAGTCTGGCAGCAAGTTCTAAATGCGCGTGGCCATGTTTTTTACTTACCGCCGCCCCCACCGGAAGTCACGTGCGTGATCACGTGACTATCGGTGGTTACCATCGTAGCACAGGGTCATGTGATGACGCCTGCAGCTATGATGTTTCACTTTCGTTTTCCCTCGGCCGATAGCAGAGGGAAAAAGAAAGTGACTGTATCTGCTGTTTACAGCTGTATAGCTGTGATCAGCAGATAGATAATAGCGATCGGATTGCTGATCGCTATAGCCCCCTAGGGGGACTAGTAAAATAAAAAAAAAGTAAAAAAAAGGTTTAAAAAAAAACAAAAACAAAAAAAACCCTAAAAGTTCAAATCAACCCCTTCCCCCTCATTGAAAATTAAAGGGTTAAAAAATAAATAAATATACACATATTTGGTATCGCCGCGTTCAGAAATGCCCGATCTATCAAAATATAAAATCAATTAATCTGATTGGTAAACGGCGTAGTTGCAAAAAAATTCCAAACGCCAAAATTACGTTTTTTGGTCGCCGCAAGTTTTACGCAAAATGCAATAACAGGCGATCAAAACGTAGCATCTGCACAAAAATGGTACCATTAGAAACGTCAGCTCGAGTAATGCATTACAGGTGCAGTATATAGTGCTGTAATGCATTACAGGTGCAGTATATAGTGATGTAATGCATTACAGGGGCAGTATATAGTGCTGTAATGTATTACAGGTGTAGTATATAGTGCTGTAATGTATTACAGGTGTAGTATATAGTGCTGTAATGTATTACAGGTGCAGTATATAGTGCTGTAATGCATTACAGGGGCAGTATATAGTACTGTAATGCATTACAGGTGCAGTATATAGTGATATAATATATTACAGGTGCAGTATATAGTGCTGTAATGCATTACAGGGGCAGTATATAGTGCTGTAATGCATTACAGGTGCAGTATATAGTGATATAATATATTACAGGTGCAGTATATAGTGCTGTAATGCATTACAGGTGCAGTATATAGTGCTGTAATATATTACAGGTGCAGTATATAGTGCTGTAATGTATTACAGGTGCAGTATATAGTGCTGTAATGTATTACAGGTGCAGTATATAGTGCTGTAGTGTATTACAGGGGCAGTATATAGTGCTGTAATGTATTACAGGTGCAGTATATAGTGCTGTAATATATTACAGGTGCAGTATATAGTGCTGTAATGTATTACAGGTGCAGTATATAGTGCTGTAATGTATTACAGGTGCAGTATATAGTGCTGTAATATATTACAGGTGCAGTATATAGTGCTGTAATGTATTACAGGTGCAGTATATAGTGCTGTAATGTATTACAGGTGCAGTATATAGTGCTGTAGTGTATTACAGGGGCAGTATATAGTGATGTATGTGTGTGTATATATATGTGTATAATATAATATATATACAGTATTGGGTAGAATTGAGTTAAGTAGATCAGTCCGGCCCTCTAAAAGGATCCCAAGTTCTCATGCGGCCCCATGAGAAATTTAATTGCCCACCCCTGCAGTAGAACAATGTACCACAACTCCAGAGTCTGATAAGGCCTTGTGCGCACGCTGCAATTTTTGCTGCATGTTTGCACATTTTTTGGGTGCAGTTTTGGTCCCAAAACTGCCTGCATTCCTTCACCAGCAAAGTCTATGAGATTTCATTTTTGCTGTCCGCACGTTGCAGCTTTTTTTATTGGCTGCGTCTTTGTGGTGACCACAAAGATGCAGCATGTCAATACTTTTTGCGTTTTTACCAGCGTTTTTAAGCCCTTCCAGTCAATAGATTTGAGTTAAAAAACACACTGGGCAAAAACGCTGTAAAAAAAATCACAGTAAAATGAGGCAAGAAATGCATGCTGAGGGAGCGTTTTTTGGGACAAAAAATGTGCATCTTTGTGGTCACCACAAAGATGCAGCGTGCGCACAAAGCCTAAATTTTCCTGAAGGTCTCTTGCACTTAAGCAGGGGTTCTGATTTGCCTCTCTAAGGTCTCATGCGCACGTTGCGTCCTGTCCATTGCTGAAATAAATGCACCCTCTGGCAGACTTGACACTGCGTTTTGACAAAAAGAATGCATCCAAAATGCATGTATTTTGGATGCATTTTGCCTGCATTTTACATGCGTTTTGGATGCATTTTTGTCAGTACGGTCCCCCGGCAATTCAGCTCTTCTACATACTTGCTGACAACAGACACAGACAGAGCTGGGCGATGAGAATGAACTTCACCCGACTTCATTGTCATCCCGCGGTTTTGTCTCTGTGTGTTGTAATGAACTCAGATGAACCTCCGAGGTCAGTGCCAGGACACAGGAGTCTGCAGTAGTGACGTTAGAGCTTCACCCCATTTCACTGACATCACGCTGAACTCTCTCTCTGTGTCGCAGCCTGATTTGCGGTCACACATGAAGGACTCACCTGTGACTGCAAATCCTCTGAGTGACTGAATTGAGCAGCGCGATCAGCGGTGCCGTCACTCAGGTGACCCGCGGCCACAGCTGGAGTCCTCCACCTGAGAGTGGTGGCCGCGAGTAACCTGAGTGACATCATCGCTGATCACGCGGCTCACTTCAGTTGCTGCATGGAGCTGACACAGAGCGGTCGTGGTCTGTGGCCGCTCGCTGTCACCTTCATGTAGCAAAGCTGAAAGCGTCGTGGGACCTCATGTAGATTACGTCGGACCTGGAGGGGTATTTGGGGATTAATAAAGTGGTGAAAGAGGATTTTTTTTGTCTTTCATTCCAAATAAAGGATTTTTTGGATGTGTGTGTTTATTTTCTTTAACTTACAGGTTAATTATGGAAGGTATCTCGGGGAGACGCCTGCCATGATTAACCCAGGACTTAGTGGCAGCTATGGGCTGCTGCCATTAACTCCTTATTACCCTGATTGCCATCGCACCAGGGCAATTCGGGATGAGCCGGATAGATTCCCGAGAATGTCGCATCTAATGGATGCGACAATTCCGGGCGGCTGCTGGTTGATATTGTTAGGCTGGGGGGCTCCCCATAACGTGGAGCTCCCCATCCTGAGAAAACCAGCCTTCCGCAGTGTGGCTTTACCCTGGCTGGTATCAAAATTGGGGGGGGACCGCATGTTGTTTTTTTTTAATGATTTTTTTTTTTTTACTGCACGATATAGACACGCCCACCAGCGGCTGTGATTGGTTGCAGTGAGACAGCTGTCACTCAGCGCGGGCGGTTGTCTGACTGCAACCAATCATAGGCGCCGGTGGGCGGGGGAAGCAGGGAATACGAGATGGAATAATGAGCGGCCGACATTTTCAAAAGAGGAGAAGCCACCACAGTGTGAACGCCGTGCAGTACCGTGCCGGTGATCGTGGATCGGTGAGTATGAGAGAGGGGGTGGGAGGGAGAGACTCACAGAGAAAGGGACAGAAAGACCTGCGCTTGTTATGTCAAATAAACATGTAGATCGCAACAAAAATGCAGTGCAAACGCACTGCTTAGCATTTTGGGAGCGTTTTTCTACAACTCAATGATTTTAATGGGTGTAGAACGCTGCCAAAACACTCAAAAGAAATGACATGCTACTTTTCTAAACGCAGAGATTTTGTCAAATTTTTGACAATCAAAACACTGCGTTCAAAAAAGCATCGTGCGCATGGATTTTGCATGATTCTCATAGACTTTGCTGGGGAAGCAGAACGCATGCATTTTGACAATGTGACGCTGCAGCTTAAAACGCTGCAGAAACGCAAGAAACAACGCAACGTGCGCATGACCCCTACAAGCTCTCACAGAAATTTTGATTGGTCTTCCAGACCATATCTTGCTCTTAGGCCATGTGCGCAAGTTGCGTTTTTTCATGCTTTTCCGCAGAGTTTTCAGCTGCAGCGTTTTAATGCAAAAATGCATGCCTTTTGATTTCCAGGCAAAGTCTATGGGAAATAGGGCTTTCTTGTGCGCACGATGCTTTTAAAAACGCAGCGTTTTTGGTGTCAAAAATTTGTCAAAATCTCTGCGTTTGAAGAAGCAATATGTCAATTGTTTTTGCCATTTTCGCTGCGTTTTGCTAACATTGAAGTCAATGAGAATTATCAAAACGCATCCTTAAAGAAATTTGTAGCATTTTACATGCTTTTTTGATGCTAAACGCTTGCTTTTTTGTCATTATAGTGAGGTCAAGAGGTTTCCTTTTGCCTTCACATCTGTTCCGACTTTAAACAATGAGTCAAACAATACTTTTACTTTATTTTGAACATAAATATTAAATCTCATTAATCATTTTCTGTAAATTATCGTTATAGTGTTTGATTTAAAGGTTATTTTTTTTTCTTCATTTTTTTCCTACTGTTTGAATGTTCAAACTTTATTTAGTTGTTTATTTGTTTTGAAAACGCATTAAAATTTAAGCAATGAAAATGCATGTAAAACGCGGTCAAAACACGGCAAAAACGCTATAAATACAATTATGTATTTCCTGCGTTTATGTGGTCAAAACCAAATTTGACAATGACAAATTCTGCCAGAGGATGCGTTCATTTCTGCAAGTTACTGAACGCAACGTGCGCACATGGCCTAAACTTATCTTATGTTACCTTAACTGTTCCTGTTAACTGCCATTTTTTAATCACATTTCGAACTGAGGACAGGGCAACTTGAAACCGCCTTCTTCTGCTTTGTGGGCCTCCACCATTGTGGGCTTTTCAAAACTATGATAGTGAACAAGCCATAACCTTAAGTGGCTAACTAAGGTCTGAAACCTTGGTCAAAGTTATCTGACCACAGGAATCTCCAAACGTTTGCATTGGCCCATTTTCCGTTTAGTAATTTTTTCCAATTTAAAGTTTTAATGAGTTTTAAAGAATGCATTAAAGGAACATGGATCCATGTTATAACTGACAATGCGAAACCAAAGTCTATGCTGCACAACACATTCGCAAACGCTTTTAGTAATTTTTAAAATGTAAAAAATAAAAATTATTATTATTTTTTTTTTGCTTAACCCCTTCACGACCATGGACGGATATATCCGTCATGGAGCATGTCCCCTTAAGCCCTGCCCCCTCCCGCGGGCAGGCGTCGGCGGTCGGCACACATATCAGCTGTTTTCAACAGCTGACATGTGTGCCTGCTAGCCACGGGTGGAATCGCTTCCACCCGCGGCCATTAACCCCTTAAATCTTGCTGCCAAAGTCTGGCAGCAAGTTCTAAATGCGCGTGGCCATGTTTTTTACTTACCGCCGCCCCCACCGGAAGTCACGTGCGTGATCACGTGACTATCGGTGGTTACCATCGTAGCACAGGGTCATGTGATGACGCCTGCAGCTATGATGTTTCACTTTCGTTTTCCCTCGGCCGATAGCAGAGGGAAAAAGAAAGTGACTGTATCTGCTGTTTACAGCTGTATAGCTGTGATCAGCAGATAGATAATAGCGATCGGATTGCTGATCGCTATAGCCCCCTAGGGGGACTAGTAAAATAAAAAAAAAGTAAAAAAAAAGGTTTAAAAAAAAACAAAAACAAAAAAAACCCTAAAAGTTCAAATCAACCCCTTCCCCCTCATTGAAAATTAAAGGGTTAAAAAATAAATAAATATACACATATTTGGTATCGCCGCGTTCAGAAATGCCCGATCTATCAAAATATAAAATCAATTAATCTGATTGGTAAACGGCGTAGTTGCAAAAAAATTCCAAACGCCAAAATTACGTTTTTTGGTCGCCGCAAGTTTTACGCAAAATGCAATAACAGGCGATCAAAACGTAGCATCTGCACAAAAATGGTACCATTAGAAACGTCAGCTCGAGACGCAAAAAATAAGCCATCACTGAGCCATAGATCCGAAAAAATAAGAACGCTACGTGTTTCGGAAAATGGCGCAAAACGTGCGCCACTTTTATTGGACAAACTTGTGAATTTTTTTTAACCCCTTAGATACAAGTAAACCTATACATGTTTGGTGTCTACAAACTCGCACCAACCTCAGGCATCATACCCACATATCAATTTTACCATATAGTGAACACCGTGAATAAAACATCCCAAAAACTATTGTGCCATCACACTTTTTTTGCAATTTTTCTGCATTTGGAATTTTTTTGCTGTTTTCCAGTACACCATATGGTAAAACTTATGGTTTCATTTAAAAGTACAACTTGTCCCGCAAAAAACAAGCCCTCATATGGCAAGATTGACAGAAAAGTAAAAAAGTTACGGCTCTCGGAAGAAGGGGAGCAAAAAACAAAAACGCTAAAACGGAAAGTGCCCCGGGGCTAAAGGGGTTAAAATACAAAGGGAAGGTGTCATGTTTAAATGTATGCCTTTTAGAGATTGTTTCATATTCAACTTTGTTAACTGGTTATAATAACAGTAATTTTAACAAGGGGTGCGCAAACTTTTGCATGACACTGTAGCTGGTGGTACACTATACTTTATATAATATTATTTTCCATTTTTTACTGACATATATCTGCACTACAATGAATCCACATGACTCGGATATGTCATCAGGCAATTAACAGGTTAAGATGACTGTTTTATAGTGAGACTCCCAGATGCATGGCTGTAAGTAACATGGGAAAAAAAGGATTAGCATCCAGGATGTAGGAAACTAAGAAGGCTCCCTAGTGTAGAATGCAGTGAGACACATTATAGCAAATGAAACATGTGTATCCTAATTAGAGAGTATGCTTCCATTTAGTCGTAGTCACAGGAGAAGGATACTGCATCTAACATTTTCAGGTGAGCGTGTAGCATTATTTCTTAACAAAGGATTTATGTCACAAAAGCAAGTAATTACCTACTATAGAATTTGAGACAGTTAAATGGGTTTTCTGATTTTATATTACTAAATTTTATTTATTGTATAATACAATTTTTTGTAACTTTCTAATATCCTCAATGTATATACTTATGTAGACTTCCAATCAAACCCACAATAAACCGATATATTGGTCTCTTAGTGACTTGTCCATATTAATAGCCTGTTAACCTCTTCTTCCATAGAACATCACATCCCAACACAGTGCAAATCTTAATTAGATTTTAGATAGTCTTGGAAATTAAGTCCGGTAACTGAATCGCAGAAAGGCAGATTTATCAGTACTGCCTAAGCTTCTGCAGAAAGAAGTTCACTGAAAGAATATCACCAACAAGCGTTCTTCAGTAAACAGGCTGTTGATTAAATGATGAATTTAGCAAAATTTCATCTAGTGAAACAATGTTTTTCTAAGTGTAACAAATTATTGTTCTTGACAATTCATCATCAAGTGTAAACAGGACTCGCACTACCGAGAACAATGGCAGCCTATTGGCATTTAGCAATCTATTAGAATTACAGACCGCTCAGTGCCCATTCAAAGGTGAAGTGGAAGGTGAAATATGGAGCCTAAAAGTAAAAAGTTCAAAACATTGTTACCCTTTTGCTTATATGTGTATATACACACTGTGCATATGCTTTTATGTTTTTGGTAAAACGTTAACTAAGTACTTCACATTTTTTACATGTATAGTAATAGTGGAATTCGTGTGTTCATTAAAGGAATTCTCCAAGAATGAGATAAAAATGGATTCCTTAGTAGAATTCAGGCTGTAAAGACAGGCTGCAGGCTGAAAATATACAGCTTCCAACACTTGTGTCTCAACTGACAAGTGCTGTATCAAAAATACCTCAGTCGGAGCAATGTTGTGATATATAAAGAAATATGTTTGAACCTATGTTGCACATTGCCAGGAGATCTCCATTTCATCTTCCTCACTCAGTCTGACAACTTTATAGCAGTGCATATGTGACACCCTGGCCTATCAGGTCGTCACAAGGGTGCCGTGCAATCTGCCCTTCTGCATGGTACCCGCTCCTCCTTGGTTACGGGTCCTTTCCATTTGGTGTTGGTAAGAACAGGTATACACCAATGCTGAGGAACACTCTGCACCACACCCACCAGACACCCATTGGGCAGCCTGAGGGGAATAGGGCCGCCCAGATGGAGGGATGGTAGGAGGGCCAGAAGCATCAGTTAGTGAGAGAGTTCGAGTGCAGCAGTGACAGTGAAAGGTCACGCTGCAGAGCTGGGCTCCTGTACCCATCCCAGGTGCCAGACGTTGGCCTGGCCTGGAAGGAGCTGGAACCCCGGTCGTAGGGGGTAGTGACACGGGGCACGGTACTGCCATGGAGGGCAATTCGATGGCCTTGTGCTACAAGCGGGCAGGGGCCAGGGCACGACAGGGTACACGGACCCTAGGCTGGGGAGTAGCTTTATGCAGCCCAATAATTCACCCAACAAGGACGGAGTCTTCACGAACTGTTCTCCACCCGCTCCAAAATTGGGGTACTAGCACAACGAGGGGGATAGGACTTCCCAAAATTGTCCAGAAAATCCCAAGCGTGAACCCTGAGAGCAAGCTCACTCCAGTAGCCACGCGGGTGAGCGGGACCTGAGTAGTTTAAGGCAACAGGGATCCACAAAGAGTAAACACAGTGCCAAGGAACAAGGCTTCAGACCAACCAGCAACGCCAAAAGGGTACGGACCCAGCGTGCTCCAACAATGGCTACAAGGCATTCAGGACTTTGGTTTACCCGTTGTCGGTGTCAGAATCTCTGGACTGTGTGAGTACGTTGTGTCCCTCTCCTCTCGACGGGTCCCCAACCTTCCATCACAGAGCCCCGGGACACCTTCCCCCTGCCCACGGAGGGGTTAACATCACAAGCTGCCATCCCTTCGCTCCCGGGCGCTCCCATGAACGTAGCAGCGGTGGTATCCCACATTACCACGACCCATGGGTGGCATCACGAACTTTTTTTTCTACATCTCCCTTGTAAATACAACCCCCCTTTTTATTTCGAGCGGCCGTGCGACCCCACCTCGGGTCCGGAGGCCCCTCGAGCAACTGCGGATCCGGATCCGAGCAGCCCGTCGGCTGTTGCGGGGGCGGCACACATATAGGTTGGAAAACAAATATACTTTGGGAAGGATGAAGCTGGAGATATTTACTGCTCTCTTTACATACAAGAGCTCTACTCCCAGCCACTGACTGAGGTATGTGTAATACAGCTCTTGTTCCTTGAGGCACAGGTTTCTGGAGCCATATGTCTTCAGTTGTCAGCCCGTCCTGACATGTGACTAGGAGGGGCTGCAGTTTGAATTATATCACAGTGTCATTTTATCTCATTCTTGGAAAACCCCTTTAATTGAAGGATGCTGACTCACAGGGTATTTATATGTTTGTACATTGGTTACATTGTGCTTTTGTACACCTGAATATTAATTTACCATAATACTATAGGTGTGTGGGTCATTTTATGGATTTTTTTTGTATGCATATTTATTTTTTACACCATTTCTGTGACACATGAGATATTCTTAATTTGTGTACTTTATCACAAACCTCATCCCAGTTAATGACAAATCCTTTCGGATATTATAAAAACATAAGAAAATCTGCCTCCAAGTGTTACTAAAATTGAGTAAGGAAAAGGATTATCAAGAAAGAAAAGAGGCAACATATAGAATCCTCAGGAGAGGGATACATTCCTTCCTTGTGTCTCAATAACTTTCTTGATAGCATCAGTATTTATTCCCTATAGGTGCATAATTTTTTCTCAAACTGATTTTTCTTTTCTACTGGAAAGGTTTAGTTAGTATATAATTCAAAAAGTACTAGTTTTAGTTGTATTGGACAATATGAAACCATATCTCAGTTAGAAGGCTAGTATCTATTTATAATTCAGAATCACATTTATAGATGTAAAGTTGTAAATTTAGTAATTCCCTATGGAACCCTGCCTATCGACGATGTGGTCAACGTATGAAGAGAATGACGCTTGTGATGTGCTGTCACTCTACTTAGAGGTTTGGTCCACTACTGGACAATGCCACCTTAATAATTGCAGAACCCTAATTAAAATAAAAACAGTGTATACTCAGCTCCTTCAGCAGAGCTGTTCCAGCGAGGTTACATACAGGCTCCAACCAACGAGTGGCAGCTTGTCATTCTTCTATTTCATTAGAGCAGATGTCCACCTTGGTGGCATATTGGTGAGTTGCAGACAAAAATGGCCACTCATTGGCTGCAGTCTACACATGTCACTCTCCGGGAACAGTGGCACCAACACCAGTGTAATAGCAAATCTGCAGGAGAAGATTATATAATGTTTTTATTTGAAATGGGCTCTTGAAACGGTAAAACTGAGAATGTGCAGCAGTGGACAAGCCCTTTACTAGTTGCACAGGTAGACATAAAGTTATCTGACTTGGTCCAAAGAAGCAAAGTCTATCCCTGAAATGCATATGTAGCGCCCCACGGGGCAGGTGGTCAACCTACTCATTGTCAGGCCTTTGAGGGTCAGGTCAGGCGATGTCACGGGTGGCCCTGCCCGATTCCGTTGCCTCGAGGCGTACAGCAAATGAATGGAAAGTGGGGTGATTGGGAAAGTTTGTTGTGACGCCACCTGTGGTACGCGGCCAGAGATTAGCTACCACTGCAGAATTCCTCACCGGGGCAGGTGTTATGACAGTCGGGATGGTGTCACTCTCCACAGGCAGAGCGGGCCCCGGGAGGATGATGGAGGGAGAGGATGTGGCCGTCAGCGCCAAAGTGCAGGGCGGCGATGCCGGTAAGGACAAGCCGATGCAGTCTCTGCGGGTTCAAGATGTCTTTTACTCACAGCTTCAGTTGCCAGCCCAGTAGTACCGGTCACCGCTGTGATAGGCTCCAGCCAATCCTAAGCAAGTAAGGGGCCACCACCGGTGTTTGAAGAGAGAGAGAGAGTGTCCTTTTCTTAGGATGTCCCCCTCAGTAGTTAGGAACCCGGGCTGAGCTCCCGCTCCAAGCTCCGGGCCTAGTCAAGGTCAAAGAGTTCCAAAAGTGTCTTGTCAGAACTATGGTCCCGACTTGTCTGTTTGTAGTGTTGCGCATACCTCTACCCCCAATGGTAACTGCCGTCTGCCCCAAGACAACTGCCCAGTGGGAAAAGCACCTGACTGTATGTGAGATGAAATGTGGTGACACCGATGGTTAACCCCCCCCCTTACCTGAGATGGATACCACACCTTAACTGAGGTGCAGTACCCTGTGGTGACCAGAGCGCCAGGGGCGCCACACATACCCTGCCAATGTATCTCAAATAAAGGGTTAATTTAACAACTCCCTACCGGGGAATCTGTTTAGTGGAGTGATAGTGCCAATGAAAGCATCATTTTTTTTTCATACACTGACGTTTCATACACTGAAGTACACATACTCCCCTGGAAAAAGAATCTGCTCCAAAGATGCCAGACCAAGAAGTCAAAACTAGATTGATGCAACTGTAAGGAAGAGGTTAATAGTGTCTACTCATGGCTCTTTATTAACTTCAATCCCGAGAAGGCTGCACCATCTATTAATTTCATTATAAGGCAGATAAGGAGGACACATAATTTACTGCAGCACTTTACTTCCTCCCTGCTGATGTAAGTTGCAGTTTCTAAACTATAAGGCCATGTGCACACGTTGAATATTTGGTGAGATTTTTATCTCAATATCTGTAAGCCAATTACCTCAGTATCTGTGGGACAATCAGAGGAAAAGTATAATAGAAACACGGGCATCACTCCTGTATTTATTACCCACTCCTGGTTTTGTGAGGTTTTACCTCAGTATCTGTAAGCCAAAACCAGGAGTGGGATAATCAGAGGAAAAGTATAATAGAAACACGGGCACCACTCCTGTATTTATTACCCACTCCTGGTTTTGTGAGGTTTTACCTCAGTATCTGTAAGCCAAAACCAGGAGTGGGATAATCAGAGGAAAAGTATAATAGAAACACGGGCACCACTCCTGTATTTATTACCCACTCCTGGTTTAGTGAGTTTTTACCTCAGTATCTGTAAGCCAAAACCAGGAGTGGAACAATCAGAGGAAAAGTAAAAGGCTCCTTTCACATTGCGTTTTGCCTTAGGTTCACAGGTCCCATCGGGGCATTCGTCCTAACCGCCCCTCCCCCACCCTGCAAAGCGTGTTTCGGACAAATGCGCCGGCAGGGTCATTGACTGTAATGGAGCACACTACGTTAGCGTGTACTCTGTTTTGTACCATTTTTGCACATATATGTTTTCTGCAGATGGACACCTGAATGTAATCAACTAGTGTCGACTAGAGTGGAGCAATCAGAGGAAAAGTATAATAGAAACACGGGCACCACTTCTGTATTTATTACCCACTCCTGGTTTTGTGAGTTTTTACCTCAGTATCTGTAAGGGAAAACCAGGAGTGGGACAATCAGAGAAAAGTATAATAGAAACACGGGCACCACTTCTGTATTTATTATCCACTCCTGGTTTTGTGAGTTTTTAACCTCACTATCTGTAAGAGAAAACCAGGAGTGGGATAATCAAAGGAAAAGTATAATAGAAACACGGGCACCACTCCTGTATTTATTACCCACTCCTGGTTTTGTGAGTTTTTACCTCAGTATCTGTAAGGGAAAACCAGGAGTGGCACAATCAGAAGAAAAGTATAATAGAAACACGGGCACCACCCCTGTATTTATTACCCACTCCTGGTTTTGGCTTACAGATACAGAGGTAAAGAAACTCACCAAATACTCAACATGTGCACGTGGTCTAAACGGTGTTCATATATCAATTTTTTGTTTCATCCAAATACATTATAATGTTGTCTCATTAGTAATATCAGTTGTTTAACTGTTTTGCTACTCCCAATACTAAGAAAGTTGGTAAAATTAAATTTTTGTATTCATCTCCTGGTAAGTGTATGTGCCTTTCAAATATGTCCCTATCACTTATGTGACATGAGTTAGTTAATAAAACTGTGTTCATTTCCTGTTTTACAGTTTTAGAAGACTGTTTACATTGAAAATCCCAGAAAGAAAATCCACATGGGTCGAAAAAAAATCAAAATTGCCCATATATTAGACCAACGCAGCAGACAGGTATTATTATTATGGTATAAATGTAATGATGTAGGTGGAAAGCAGGAGACAGATGCTCCTAGACTTGCCCTCCGGCTAGGGGTCCCTAGCTACACCTAATCCTAGAGTTACCACTGATAGTGAGGATGTTTGGGCCGCCTTTCTTGCCCTGCTCCTGACAAGCCCAGATCTTGTACTCCCTCCCCTCAACCTCTGGGGACGACAGAGGCAGGAGTGATAAAGCCAACAGAAATCGACAAACAGGGGAAACCAAATCTCTATCTCAATAAGAAAAAAACTAGTACGAGTACTAGTAATCCATCCGCGCAAACAGATTTATACTTTGGGAAAAATTTATTCAAGGAAAAAATGGTTTTCTACCATATAAAATAAACCGCACTTATTAATAGGATTCAAAAATCTGTGATATTATCGATTACAAATGAATACATGTGTACACAGATTATTTAAAAAACAAATGTGTTACTTATGGCAATAAAATAGAATTATTGCACACTAGAAATTGCCCTGGCCGGTGGCTAACTGGTTAAAAAATGTTTAAAAATTATATTTAAAAATATATATAAGATCAATTGATAGTCCACCATAGAAAAAATAAACTTCAATGGATAGTCAATATCCTTCTTGCTCCTTGTGTGATAGAGCGCACGGTCTAAATCAATTCAATGGATAAGGTGTATATAAGCGCTTACCCTTGACAATGCGAAGATTTTCCGTGTCCCTGCTGCTGTTTATACCATATGCCCCACACTCTACGGTGTAAAGACCTGCAGTATCTCACCGGGGTGTTCCTTTGATAGAAGGATTTAAAACAAGAAGCTCTCCGGTATTGAAATAGCCGCAGGGAATCTACCGCTTCACACCGCTTGATCTCCGGTTTGAATTTACCGCTCATGCCCTGGATCCTAGCTGCAGATTGAACTGCTTGTCCACAGGTTAATAATGAGGTTGATCCTCCTGGAGCAGGATTTTGATAGATTCCATTGCCACCTAGGGCGTGGATCAATGTCGGCAGAGTAACTGTTAGTTTATTTCGCTGGATGTAAATGTCCGTAAATGTCCGTACTACATCAAATAGACAACTGTTTTACAGAATAAAGCATAGGAAAATCTCTGACGCACATTTCGGGTGACTTTATTGGTCCCCTTTCTCAAGGATAGCCCAGCTTTAAAATTTGTCCCCTTATATAGGGTCCTCTCTTATTTAATAAATTATCCAGAAATTTTCTACATCTGTATATATAAGGTGCACATAATCCACTAAAAACTGAGTTGTGAGCATGTCATTGTATAACCATTGTAAATCAAAAGTCACTAATTGCATTCTATATATACATTTCACCGAAAAATTATATATATATGTGTATACAATATACAAAAATACACAATACACAAAAATGAGAGATTTAAAGGATTCCACTATACAGTATACCCCGGAAGCGTGATTCAGGAGAATCTGTTCCTCTGGCGCAGGTTCATTGACGACATTTTGTTTATATGGGCTGGGGATAAGTCATCATTACAAGAGTTCTTATGTGACCTTAATCATAATGAATACCATTTACAATTCACCTCCACCTTACATTCAGCGAAATAAACTAGCAGTTACTCTGCCGAAATTCATCCATGCCCTAGATGGTAATGGAATCTTTCAAAATCCTGCTCCAGGAGGAGGAACCTCATTAGTAACCTGTGGATTAACCTTAGGATCCAGGGCGTGAGCGGTAAATTCAAACCGGAGATCAAGCGGTGTGATGCGGCAGATTCCCTGCGACTATTTCAATACCGGAGAGCTGCTTGTTTTAAATCCTTCTATCCCAGGAACACCCCGGTGAGATCCTGCAGGTATTTACACTGTAGAGTGTGGGGCATATGGGATAAACAGCAGCAGGGACACGGAAAATCATCGCATTGTCCAGGGTAAGCGCTTATATACACCTTATCCATTGAATTGACTCAAAAAGTGCGCTCTATCACACCAGGAACAAGAAGTATATTGACAATCTATTGAAGTTATTTTTTCTATGGTGGACTATCAATTGATCTCATATATATTCTTAAACATCATTTTTAAACATTTTTTAACCAGTGAGCCACCGGCCGGGGCAACTTCTAGTGTGCAATAATTCTATTTTATTGCCATAAGTAACACAATTATCTTTTAAATAACCTGTGTACACATGTAGTAATTTGTAATCGTAATATCACTGATTTTTTAATCCTATTAATAAGTGTGGTTTATTTTATATGGTAGTAAACCATTTTTCCTTGAATATTTTTTTCCTAAAGTATAAATCTGTTTGCACAGATGGATTACTAGTACTCATACTAGTTTTTTTCTTATTGTTTAATTAATCAAGCAATAGAGGAGTTTTACCCTCATTCCAGCAGCAACAGATAATTAGGGCTGGTTGTATCTGTATATCCTATACAGATTTTTTAGTTCGCAAATCTCTATCTTACACACACACAAATGTATAAGACAAAAAGAGCTTAGGAGGAAAATAAGAACAGGAAAGAAACAACAAGACAACAGGAGAGTTCCACAAAAACTCCATGCCCAAAGTAATACAATCACTAGCAGGACTGGGATACAATAGCACACAGACCAGTTTAACAAAAGCTATACTTGGCATGGGAAGACAGGCTCCACCATCTTAAAAAGGCTGGAAATGACTGTGATAGGTCTCCCACAACATGTGATACAAGAGGTAATTAGCAGGCTAACAGAAATTAACTCCAGAAAGCCCGATCACTAATGGGAACACAGCTGGGTGACGCCCAAGCCTGTCTTTGTAACTCAGAAGCATCAAAGGAGGCATAGTGTGGAGTGTCAGATTCTGCAGTGTGAACAGCGTCAAATGCCACCATGACACTCGGCAAGTTTAGAGCCAAACACTGTGTAACAATAAAGAGCACTAAACTAGAGATGAGTAGACCCGTGAAAGTTCGGGTTCGCCGGATGCATCTCGACTTGACAACGAACCCCAAACTTGACCCCAAACCCCATACAAGTCAATGGGGACCCGAACATCTGTGAAGTAAAATGGTTGTAGTAAGGGATAGGGGGCTGCAAAAAGGGGGTAGTTGCCATGCAATCATGTAGATACGGAATAAATAAATAAGAAATGGTGTGGGATCTTGCCTATTTTTATAACCAGGGCAGGTAAAACAGACAACTGCGGGCCGCAACCACCAGCTGTCTGCTTTACATTGGCTGGTTATAAAAAATAGAGGGGATCTCAATAAAAATTGTAAAAACCGTCTTGGGATCCCCTATAATTTTGATAACGAGCAAAGATAAAGCAGACAGCTGAGCGTTGCAGACTGCAGCAGTCTGTTTTACCTGCACCGATTATCAAAAATAGGCACAAGCCCATGTCATTTTTTTTAAATCATTATTGTTCACAGCAGCATAAAGTCATATTCTCAATAAAGCTTCTTGATTGGCTGCACTGCAGCCTTTCAACAATCTTTATTAACATACACACAGTACCTGAACTCTGAACTTGGACAATGACTTTATTAAAAAGTTCGAGTCCGAGCCCCAGACATTTGGCGTCTGATACGAACCCCAAAATTTACTGTTTGGGTTCGCTCATCCTTACACTAGACTCAACATTTTTGTTGTATGTGCATTTAAAGGGAACCTGTCACCAATTTTTTGGCCTATAAGCTGTGGCCACCACCACCGGGCTCTTATATACAGCATTCTAACATGCTGTATATAAGAGCCCAGGCCGGGGGTAATACATAACAAACACTTTATAATGCTTACCTAACGGTCATGCGGTGGGCCTAATGGGCGTCTCCGTTCTCCTGTGCGGACGCCTCCACTTTCGGCCATCTTCGTCCTCTTTCTGAAGCCTGGGTGCAAGACGCGGCTACGTCATACACACTTGCCGGTCCTGCGCAGGCGCACTACAATACTTTCATCTGCCCTGCTCAGGGCAGATCAAAGTGCGTCTGCTCCGGACCTGAATGCCGGCGAGTGTGGATGATGTCAGACCCATCATGCACCGCGGCTAGAGAAGGAGAACAAAGATGGACAAAAGAGGCACCGGACAACGGAGACGCCCATTAGGCCCATTGCATGACCTTTAGGTAAGTATTATAAAGTGTTTTTTATGTTATACCCCCGGCCTGGGCTCTTATATACAGCATGTTAGAATGCTGTATATAAGAGCATGGTTGTGGTGGCTGCAGCTTATAGGGTAAAAAAGTGGTGACAGGTTCCCTTTAACATATTTAGGACATACTGTATTTGTAAGACAACCAATGGAAAGCACTGAGACTCTCAAGTAAAATATGCATCTTATTATTTTTCTTAATGTGCTATTGTGTAGGTTACATTTAACAAAAGGAAGTTTGGATTGATGAAGAAGGCATATGAGTTAAGTGTCTTATGTGATTGCGAAATTGCCCTTATTATCTTCAATGGATCAAATCGACTTTACCAGTATGCTAGTACAGACATGGATAGAGTACTTCTTAAGTATACCGAATACACTGAATCACATGAGAGTCATACAAATTCTGACATCCTTGAGGTATGTGATTTACATTGCAATAAATCAATGTTAAACTTTTAATACATTTTATTTATCTATATTACAATATAATCCAACTTTTTGAACATATGGATCAAGTCCCCTAGCAATAGCAATGAAGAAATGTAACATATCCATGAAGCTACACTAATGATAATACCACAAAATGTACTTCTATATAGAACTGGTATAAGTAGGAAGAGAGGTGAATGTGCTAATTCCCTGTTATAATTAGCTATTTTTAAGTGTTATATCCAATTTGTAAGACTATATCATAATATCACATTTCTAAACAGACTCTGAAACGAAAGAGACCAGGACTGGATTCTGACAATATTCTCCAGCAGAAGCAAAGTTTGCAGACGTTGGATGAGAAACTAACTTTCTACCCATATAGGTCTCCTGTAAGTAATGACAGTAAAATATTACATGGACAAGACAATAGCATGCATTATAAGACCTAGCACACAGCGAGAAAAACGGTGCGAGTAGAATGCGATAAAAAAATTGCATTCCACTCGGACCAATATTACTCTGTGTCAGCACCCATGAGCGATTATTTCCTCAGCCCTAATCGGACCGAGAAAACAATCGCAGCTTGCTGTGACTGTAATGTGAGCTTGTTTCACTCGCACCCATTCAAGTCTATGGGGCGAGAGAAACATTGCACTGCACTCGCGTTACACCAGTGTAATGTGAGTGCAGTGCGAGAATCGCAATAGTCGGGAATGGAGGAGATAGGGAGATAGATCCCTCCCTCTCCTCCGCAGCGCCGGCCCTCCTCTCCGCAGCGTTGCCCCCCCTCTCTGCAGCTGTGGTCTGATCGCATGATCGAACCACAGTCACCTGACCCTCACATGACACTCGGTTCCTGCTGTGCTGCGAGCGTGAGCCGAGTGTCATGTGATGACTCGCACATAACCCCGTGTGGCCACAACCTAACTAACACAACAAGCAAAATGGATATTTAAGTTTGGTGAAAGTATGTTGCAATTTTAAAAGTGTGATTATTCAATCTCTTCACATTACAACTACAAGCATTTAGCACTTTCTGCATTTAACAAAGTCATATATGTTTTAGTATTCCATCTGTTTTCATGCGTCTAGAACAGGACTGGGCAGAGTGGGTGTGTATTCCAGTGGGTGGGTCCCGCGGATTGAGACAACCGAAGGGCTAAAAACAGTGGACCATGGGTCACACCATGCCCTCTGCTGCCGCTCGCTTTTTGATGTCACCGCTATTCGCACTCATAGGATGTAGATAGCAGTGAACACATTGGTTGAGCAGGTGCCTCTGGTTCCGTCTTTCACCAATCAGCATGAGGCTCAGCAGATGCAATGATGTCACATCAAGTGTGCTGTGCTGAACATCAATGCATCGGAGGCTGCTGCAGAGCTCTGGAGGAACAGGAGGGAGGTTAGGCCCCTTTCACATTACATTTTGACCTCCGTTCAGTGGTCCCGTCGGGGCTTCCATCCAAACTCCCCGCAAAACGGGTTTCAAACGCATGCACTGACGGGGCCATTGACTATAATGGTGCAGACGTAGTCACCATGTGCTCTGTCATGCATCATTTCCTGGAGTATACTTTGTCTACAGGCGGACACCCAGACACAGTCTACTACGTCTGGGTGTCCACCTCCAGAAAGCGTATAATCTCAAAAATGGTGCATGACAGAGGACACAGTGACTCTGTCTGCACCATTATAGTCAATGGCCCTGTTGGGGCATGCGTTTGAAGCCCGTTTTGCGTGGGGGGGGGTGGACGGAAGCCCCGTTGTGATTACTGAACAGAGGTCACAACGCAGTGTGAAAGCGGCCTTAGGCTTGTGGGGTTTTTTTTTTCATGTGTATGGGATATTTCCATGTACTGTATGTAGATGGCTGTGTGGGGGCTCATGGTGTATACAGGCAGCTATATGGGTGCACAGAGATGTATATAGGAGGCTATGTGTGTGATCATGCTGTATACTGTATATAAACGTACCTGGGGCAGTAGCCATGGGCAAGTGCTGTATTTTCTGCACCCTGGCACGCTACGGAAAATTGTATTGTATATGTGGGAGCATAACCCATTTGTGTAGGTACATCTAGGTTGGAGACCTTCATCTTGTTCTCTGCTGCACATAGTGCGGTACCGCTGCGTCTTGCATTTATATTAAAGAGTCTAAACCAGATTTTAAAAACTTTAATTTCTTTGTATTTATTTGTACTCAAGTACAGGATATAGCAAGTAATACATTGTCCATTTTACACTCTTACATAGACCAGCTCTTCCAGGAGGGTTACAGACATGATCTTATTCTCTTCGACAGAGGCTACCTGTTTCTTCTGTATTCTACCAATATACAACCATATAGGTCTCCGTTTTGTCGTGGCTATGATATCCCAGGTACTGCTATGCATACTTCCAAAGTCTGCTCTTACAGTTATTGTACCAGTGCCATTGTCCTTCAATAGGGTGTCCCATTTTCACTAAGATCCCCTTTTCCATTGGCCTGACAATGTTTCTGCCCTTTTTCACAACACTTGCCTGGTAGGAGTCCCCCTTTGCTCAGTCCGCGTCTGGAGAGTTCATCTGCATCCCGAGCCGCTCTACTCTTCCACCTGCTTTACATGTCTCTATTGCTTCCACTACACAAGAACCACTAAAACAGGGACAACACTTTTCTTGAGCTCTAACTCTCTTCCACCTGGCTGACTCAATATTTACCCTGTCTTCCCTGGTCCAACAGCTGACAGAGGAATTCTAAGCATATGAATAGGGAGACAATGACCTCTTGTGGCCAGGATTAGTACTGCAGCCCACATAACACTATCCATCTTAAGCTTACACTATTAACTACAGCTTATATGACACACTTGCATTAAAACAATTGATGGCCTTGGGGAAGTGCATATGACTGTACATTTGACACTTTGATACAATATAATGTAGTCTTTGTATAGCTTGTATAAAGGTGTAGATTTGCTGTGCCCTCTAAATAATGCAACACACAGCTGTTAATGTTTAAATCACAAAGGGACAAACAAAGGGAATACACCCACTAAGTTAAAATGGCCAAATTGTTCCCAAAGTGTCAATATTTTCTGGGACCACCAGAGATGAGTGAATCTGAGGTTCAGTGTTCTGTGTTTGGTCTTTTATAAAAAAAACAACAGAGTTTCGGTGCTTTACATACAAACACCACTCTCTTGAGCAGCATCGGACTGGCTACCGGAGGAATCTCCAGTAATGCCAGGCCTGGAGTCAGGTACCTGCATTGCACTCCGGAGCTCTCACCTGAGATCCAGAGTGCAGCCGAGACTGTACCGCGAGCGCCGAGTGATTGATTCCCCGGTGATTGCGGTTCAGTTCATCTCAGCTGCAGACAGGCCGGGGTGATCTCCGGTGCTCTCATCTGAACTCTGGAGATCAGCCCGGCCTTTCTGCAGCTGTCATGAACTGAACCGCAATCACCGGGGAATCAATCACTCGTCGCTCGCGGTACAGTCTAGGCTGCACTCTGGAGCTCAGGTGAAAGCTCCGGAGTGCAATGCAGGTACTTGAATCCAGGCCTGGCATTACTGGAGATTCCTCCGGTAGCCAGTCCGTCGCTGCTCTTGAGCATCGCTGTGGTTGGGTACACTCAGTGCTCAGCCCAGTGTGACCCTGGCCTGAGCAACTTGCACTGGGGTTAACAATATGATCGGATGTAGTGTGCACCTCTGTCATTCAGGGCTATGGAGTACTTGGTCCCGGGCCGTATATGTACGGGGATGCTGTGTCATGGTTGTGTAAAGTCCAATGCCTGGTTCTGTGACCCTGGGTACGCTTTTTAATTGGGAATATATACAGCGGAGTTGAAAGAGTTTGTATTGTGACGCCACTTGCGGGTTGCGGTTATGATGATGGAACCGCTGCTGCACAATCTGTTACTGCTGGGGCTGATGGTGGTGGCAGCCTGGATGGTAGGCCCTCCATAAGTAGGGCCGGGCCCCAGAGAGTGGATGGTGGGATCCGGCGCAGAAAGAAGGGAGACCATACAATGGGGATGCAGCGCAACGTCTGTTTTACTCACAGTACTGTTGAGCTTTAGCACTGAGGACGGCTGGTTCAGACCCCTGATCCCTTTTGTCCCAGTGCCGGTGTGGTGACTTGATAGTTTCTTTCCCTGGCACCTCTCACTGGTTAGTAGTACCCCATAGCCTTAAGCGTTTGTGGGTCTCTTATTGTCTGTTGGCAGTCTCTCATCCGTACGGCAGGCAGTGTGAACCCTGTAGGGTCGGTGTTCTGTTACGGTCCCTGGCTCAATCTTTACTGCTGTTGCCCCCGGATTCTTGGGTCAGTGAGGTCTGTGAAGGTCCCCTCACTGTGCAGGTATTTGTTTGGTTGCCTAAGGCTGTTGCCTGACCTAGGGTCCTGTGCCCCATTGGTGCTCTGGTTCCAGAGGTACCTGGCTGTACCCTCTCTGGTAACCACTTTCCTTTGCCACCAAGGTCACTGTTACACGACCCCGTCTGGAGACACGTCCGTCCGCTTCAACTGTCACTACCGGACTCCTTGTCTTTCCGTCCGTGTTTGTCCCCTCCCACCGGGTTGCCATCTAGTGGACTGGACTGGCTCCGCCTCTGGGTGGTCATCCATTGGGTCCCGAACTAGTCAATCATCCCTAATGGGGAGTGGGAAACTGGGGATGTTATGTGTTTATAGGTGATACCGGCACTGGCCTTCCAGGTCCCTGGGGGTAGGCCCTGCATCTTTGTCAGGATGCAGTACCTAGTAGTGCCCTGAGGGATTCCGGGGCGCTACACATCTCCCCAAAAAATGTAAATACCCCACCCACTCACCCCGGAAGGGATCTGTTTATGGCTGGCTTCATGTGGGCGGAGACCTGAACTGTCCAATTATGGACTTCCATTGGTGTTCAGGTCAATTTCAGGCCCCAAACCAAACTTAATTTAAAGTTCAGCTGACCCTGCCAAACCAAATGTCCATGAGTCTGCTCATTTCTAGTGGCCACCATTATTTTCAAGCACTGCCTTAACTATCTTGGGCATGGAGTTCACAGGTTGACATGGGAATCCTTTTTCATTCTTCCATGATGATATCACGGAGATGGTGGATGTTAGAAACCTTGTGCTCTTTCACCTTTCATTTGAGGTTGCTCCACAGGTGCTTATGTAGCACCCAGGGATATGGGGTACTCTGTTCCGGGCAGTGTCTCTTTTGGGAATGTCACAATGGTGGCCGTCACCCGGTTCCATGCCCTGGGCCTTTTTTGTAATGGGGATATTTACAGGGGATTTGTGAATAAAGTTATTCATGACACCATTTGCGGTGTTGCGGCTAAGTGTAGGGAGCCGCCGCTGCAGTGTCTCTACTGGGGCTGATGGTAAAGCAGCTAGTATGGTAGCCCCTCCACAAGTAGGGTATTGCCCCAGCGGGTGTATGGTGCAGTGGAAGTCGGAAGAAGGAGTCCAGACAAGAATTCAGTGCAACTGGTTTTACTCACTGTGCCTTGAGATGTTAGCTAGTTGCCCGAGGCCGGCTGGTTTCGCCTCCAGGTCCCCTTCGTCCCAGTGTCAGTCTTGTTCTCTGGTACCTTCTTCCCCTGCACCTGTCTCTGGTAAGTGGGTCCCCGTGGTAAGGAACACTGGGGGTTCCCGGTTTGTGGTTTGTCCACCTCTGTCCGCCTGACGGTAGCGTGAACCCTGTAGGGTGGGAGTCTCTGGTCCTGTCCCCGGCTCTCTCTTTGCTACCGAGTCTTCGGATTCTTTAGGGTCAGCAAGGTCCTTGATGGTCCCCTTTGCTGTGCAGGTGTTAACAGGTCGGCTTGAAGCTCTTTCCTGTCCTAGGGTCCTGTACCCCGTCAGTGCGTAGTTCCGCGAGTACTCCACCGTTAACCCAAGTCAGGGTGTCACTTCACTTCCACAGTCACTATTCAACTGACACACACGTTCTGTCTTAGTTAGACTGACTACTGACTTCCTGTGTCCTGACTACTCTCAACAGTCTGCCACTCCCACCAGGTCAACCAGTGGACTGGAGTGGCTCCACCTCTAGGTGGCCATCCATGGTCCCACCCTAGCTAAGTACCATTGCATGGGGGATTGTTGGGGAAAACTGGGATTACCTGTGTTTGTGGTGGTAATGGCACTGGGGTTCTCGGTACCTAAGGGGTAGGTCCTGCATCCTGGTGGGGATGCAGAACCTTGTAGCACCCTGAGGTGTTCAGGTGTGCTACACCTAATAGGGTTTAGATCTGGAGACATGCTTGGCTAGTCCAGCACCTCTACTCTCAAATTCTTTAGCAAGATAGTGGTTGTCTTGGAAGTGTATTTGGAGTCGTTCTCATATTGGAATACGAAGGGAGGGGATCATGCTCTGCTTTAGTATGTCACATTACATGTTGGCATTCATGGTTCCCTCAATGAACTGTAGCTCCCCACAGCTGGCAGCACTCATGCAGCCCCAGCCATGATACACCCACCACTATGCTTTACTGTAGACAAGACACACTTGTCTTTGTACTCCTCAACTGGCTTCCGCTACTCACATGTGACACCATTTGAACCAAATAGGTTTATTTTGGTCTCATCAGACATACAGGGCATGGTTCCAGTGATCCCTGTCCTTAGTGTGCATGCCTTCAGGCAACAATTTGCAGGCTTTCTTGTTCATCATCTTTAAAAGAAGCTTCCTTCTGGAATGAGTTTGATGCAGTGCGCGGCATATGGTCTGAGCACTCACAGGCGAGAGTGAGACCCTCTACCCATTTAACCTTTGCAGCAATATGTAAGGTCCAGGGTTTCCATGGAACTTATTGTGTTTTCACACAATATGGAGTCTGTTTCCTCGTCTTGCCCTTGAACTTCCTGTCTGCCCTGTTTATAAAAGTCCTGTTATTGGTTTTATTCCTGGCCTGAGTATTTTATGCTGTTGGCTCCTGAATCTCTCCTGACTTGCTGCTTGACTTCTTGCTGCCACTTGTTAGTTCTGTGCTCCACCTCATTACTGCTCAGCTGCCTGCAGTCTACGGTGCATTATCCTGATCCTGGCTGTGGTTCCCTCTGTTCAAGGTTTCTAGGAGAAGAATTCTGTACTGCTGAACTACCTTGATCTGTAAAAACTAGATTCTCTATTTGTTATCAGTGTACTTAACCCTAGACTCTATCTGTACGGACTATGTGCTGGACTTGTGCAGGACTTTGTCAGCCTTTGAAGTACACTGGTAACCATTTGTTTGCTGTGCGCACTCCTGCATAGGATTCTAACATTCACCTATTTGTTTGCTGTATGCACTCCTGCATACTATACTGGACATAACTTCTGGACTTCTGGACTCTCATGCATTAGTGCTGTGCGCACACCTGCAAATAACTTCTGGACATTCACCACTTTTTAGCTGTGTGCAATACTGCATATGCTGTCAGGACATTCACATATTAGTGTGGTTTTCACTTACATTTAAGTTGTAGTTGCCTTCTGTTATTCTCTGTTATTTGCAGTGTTTATTATTTGTTAATACAGAATATTTACCCAACCATTGTCTCAGTTTCGTTATATTCAATGCTATCAGGTTCCAGAGTATATACATAATTGTTACACAATACTGTCAAAACACATACACCTGTTTTGAAATTACAACCTCTAGATATAACACTGAGTATGTGCACTCAACTTCTTTGATCAACCATTGCGAGGCCTGTTCTGAGAAAAACATGTTTTGTTAAAATGCTGTATGGTCTTGTTCCGCAAGCAGCATCTCAGTTTAAGGGAGTTGGCAATCTTCTTATAGCCTAGGCCATCTGTATGTAGAGCAACAATTCTTTTTTTTCAGATCCTCAGAGAATTCTTTGCCATGAGGTGCCATGTTGAACTTCCAATAACCAGCATATGGCAGTGTGTGGGCTGTTAAAGGGGCAGTCAGGGGCCATTACAATCATGGTAGAGACTGCTGTTCGGCTGCAGCCTGGTATTCTACCTCTGCACTCCAACCACCACTTTAGTGCAATATAGTAATAAGCATACTTTTTCTTCATTCGTCACAAGCACTAACAGTCACAGTCTTTCTAAAAAACTTCTTTACTTGTCAACATCAAATATAGTTTCTTCTCTCGCCTTAGGCGGGCACAATCTTGTTCTCCAAAGGGGTTACCATTAGCAATGGATAATTTATATATTTTGCAGGCCAACCGCTTCCCTAGTACTCGGGCTGCCTTTGGGGCCCCTAAGCTCCTCATTCTCCCTTTCAGCTTTACTATCCATGGCAGAATCAACCGTCTTTCCGGTAATTCAGAACATACTCTTCTTTCAAGAGCCCACTGACCTTCTGTGATGCCCCTGGAATATCAGGTCGTCACAGGGTATTGCACAATCTGCCCTCCCGTGCAGTATCCACCTCCTTCTTGGTTATGGGTCCCCAACTACATGGTGTTGCTACATCTGCTAATAAAATCCTAGGTACACTCTGCACCACACCCACCAGACACACCAGTAGACGGCCTGAGTGGAATAGGGTCGCCCACTTGGGGGGTTGGTTAATGGAGGGCAGGAGTGTCAGGAGTAGGCCAGTGAAGTGTTGGAAGTGAAGGAGAGAGGAGGTCAGGAGCCGGGCTCCTTGGAAGCAACTAGGTAGCAGACGGTGGTCTGGGCCTAGTAGGAGCTGGACCCCTGGTCGCAGGGGATCATGACAAGGGGCACGGAACTGTCGAGGAGGACAGCCGGCGGCCTTGTACCATCACCGGGTTGGGACCAGGGCACGACGGGGTACGTGGACCCTAGGTCAGGGAGTAGCTTCAGGCAACCTGACAATTTACCCGACGAGAACGGAGCCTTCAAGGTCCGCTCTCCACCCGCTCCAAAATCGGGTTACTAGCGCAATGAGGGGGATAGGACTTTCCACTAAAATGGTCCAGAATATCCCAAGTGTGAACCCTGAGAGCAAGCTCCCATACTTAGCCATAGTGGGGAGCGGAACCCGGCAAGTTCCATACTACCGGGACCAACAGAGAAGTAAACTTAGTGCCTAAGGCAGGTCACGGATCACCAGGCAGCACCATTGGGGACAGGACCCGAACTAGCTCCCCTCAGCGGCAGCGGTATCCAGAACTTTGGTTTATCCAGTTGTTGGTGTCAGCTTAATGGATTGAGTGAGTACGCAAGTGACCCCTTCGCTCCCCACGGCACTCCCCAATCAACTTCACCGAGTCCCGGGGTATTCCCCCTACCAGTGGAGGGTTCTAACACCGGGCCGCCCATCCATCACCCCCGGGTACTCCCAACTGCAGCGGTGGTACTCCAAATTACCACATACCACAGGTGGCGTCACGAACTCTAACACAATCCCCTATAAATACCCCCTTCATTTGAGTGGCCGCACGACCCCCGGGTCCGGAGACCCCTCGAGCCTCCGCGGATCCGGATCCGAGCAGCCCGGCTGCTGACACGGGGGTGGCACACTTCCACTGATATATATCTGCCAGGGAATGGCCACTACCCAGCTGGATTCGACCCAGAAGGTCATGCCAAATTAAAGGTATTGGGTTTTTTCCTCTATCACAGCTCTCACATACGCAGTCTGTTCCTCTCCCTCAGGGACTCTTTTCGCCAACTGATTTCTTAGCCATTATTTTTCAAACTAAGCCCTTCCCCTTCACTAATTCCCTCTAGCTCGGGCGTACAAGGGAAACAGCTTACACATTGTGGCCACCTAGTGGCTGTATGAACACATTACACCATGACATGAACTTCAAGTATTACATTTTATACACAGTAGATTTGCAGGACTGGGGCAGCTGAGCCTTACACCACCTTACAGGGTGATAACACCAAATTTAACACACCTGCTCCCCATTCACCTGAGACCTCTTAACTCAATAATAAGTCACATGACACCTAGGAGGAAAAATGGCTAATTGACCACAATTTGGCTATTTTCAGTTAGGATATACTCACTTTTGTTGCCAGCGGTTTAGACATTAATAGCTGCTTGTTGAGTTATTAAGAGGACACACTGAATTTACACTGTTATACAAGCTGTACACTGACTACTTTACATTGTATCAAACTGACATATTTTCTGTGTTGTCCCATGAAAAGACATAAAATATTTACAAAAATGTGAGGGCTGTAATCATTTTCTTGATATACTGTAGGAAGCCAAGTAGAGGCTCATAAAGTATATAGTTGGCAATGTGGGGGCTCGTATATTTAGGAGACAATGTGGAGGTTATAATGTATATAGGAGGCTGTGTGGGGGCTCATAATGTTTTTAGTAGGCTATGTAATGGCTCATTAGCAACCAAATTTCCAATGGAACCATCATAAATTAATCCCCAACAACCTATATCAAATAGATCAAAGAGAAGATGCAAAACTCCATAATACAAGAGAAAACAGGAGAATACGGAGTATATCATGCAATAAATATTTATTGGTTGATATATAAAAAGTAATTTCATCAATTTTCATTTACGGTGAAAAATATCAAAATGATCAGACATACAAACAACAATAGGACAGTGAACATGTAAAATTCATGGTCATGGCTACTAGTGAGTAATGGGGCAGGGGTATAGGGTATGTAAATAAATATGCCACTACACTACCTTATGTAAAGTGCAAGTGCATAAATAAAAAGGAATCCCAGGAGAGTACCAATGTTATATAATATGGTAAGCAAAATGCCAAGAAAGTAAAGACTATATTGGATGGATTACAGAATTGGTTAATTATCATAGCCCATATTGAAGGTAACAATCCTGGGAAAGAGAGGCATGTTAGATTGAACCAATTACCCCCACCCCCCAGTTAGAACAACCCCCACGTTTTGTGAATTTCTTACCATAAAGTGCCAAAGAAATCAACCAGCTTCATCAGGTGGATACTGGGACTGACTGCTGTGTAAGGCTATATATAATCACCATGATTAATTAATTCCTGACTGCTGAATATATGACGCTGACGCGTCACCACAATGGTTATATCCGACCATGTTTGTGGCGCATGCGCGGACTGACGAGCGGGAGGAAAAAGCAGACCAGGAATCTCGGGCACCACGGTGTGTGTAATGGCTCATGCAGCATTTAGGAGGTTATGTGGGGCTCATAATATATATATAAGAGGCTATGTGTGGGCTCATACTGTATATATGAGGCTATGTGGGGCTCATAAGGTATATGGGAGGCTATGTGGGGGTGTCATACTATATATAGGAGGTTATGTGGGGCTCATAATGTATTTAGGAAGCTATGTGAGGGCTCCTGCTGTATTTCTGAGGCTTTGTGGGGGCTCATACTGCATTTAGGAGACTATGTGTGGGCTCATACTGTATATAAGAGATCGTGTGGGCTCATAATATATATATCGGGCTATATGGGGCTCACACTGTTTAAAGAAGGGGTTTGTGAGGGCTCTCACTGTATATAGAAAGGCTATGTGGGTGCTCACTGTAAAGCCCTTACCGGCATCCCCGCACAGTCCTGCCGTCTTCCCCTGGCAAAGACGCCGACACACTTCCCTCCTTCACGGCCGTTGAATGGTAGCTGCTTCGTCCCGGGCCCTGCCACCAACTCCCGAAGCCTGCACATGCCGCACAGGCCTCCTGGGAACACTCTTACAGCGCCCCTGAAGCCATCAGGGAGCTACAAGGTTCTGCATCCCCAACAGGATGCAGGGCCTACCCCCAGGGACCCAGAAGACCAGTGCCGGTAACAACAAAAATATTCCAGTTCATCCCTGTTTTTTCCCAAATTTCCCATACACTAGTGCCAGACTAAGGTTGGACCTAATGGATGGCCACCTAGAGGTGGAGCCGATCCAGTCCACTAGACGACCAGGTGGGAGGGGCAGACAGTGGACAGTGAGGCAGTTGAGAGAGAGAGTCGTTGGTGACGGACAGAGAGAGCGAGTGGAAGCACTGACAGGAGTGTGACGGTGATCTGAGGGCCCAGGCGTTTGATTGCCGGTGGATTACTACCGGAAACATAACACCGACGGGGTACAGAATCCTAGGTCAGGCAAATGCTCCAGGCAGACCTGATAAAATCTGCACAATGAAGGGACCATCAAGGACCTCACTGACCTTGAAGTTTGGGAGTCAGTAGCAACGGGAGAACCGGGAAACAGGACCAGAGACTCCGACCCCGTGGGGTTCACGCTACTGTTATACGGACTACCGTTGAGAGACAACCAGGAGGAGACCCCCAGACGCTTCAAGCTATGGGGACCCACCAACTAAAGACAGGTGCAGGGGAAAGAAGCCACCAGGTTACTAAACCTGCACTGGGACTAAGGGGACCAGCGGTCAAGATCAGCCTTCCTCGGGTGACCAGTTTCCATCTGACTGTGAGTAAAGGAACCAGTTACACTGCAACCCCCTGTGTGGCCTACCTTCTTTCTGCCCCCATCCACATCACCTATCCACTGGGGCCCGGCCCTGCTTGCAGAGGGCCTAACATCCAGGTTGCCACCAACACCAGACCCAGTAGTGAGAACTGTGCAGCGGCAGCTCTATCTACATGGCTGCAACACGCAAGTGGCGTCACGTTATAAACTTTCATTTAATCTCCCCTTTAAATATACCCCTTTTAAAAAGCATCCCCAGGGACACGGAACCGGGCAACGGCCACCAAGTGACATCTCCCCAGCAATACACCGACCGGGCTCGAGTACCCCATAGCCCTGGGTGACACACTCTCATGGTATGCGCGTACCTTCTCTTAAAGTGCCTGTGGGCCTTAACCTGGAAGTGCCTCTCAGCCTATGGCTGAGAAGCATCTGTTATTTAAGGCACCACCCCCTTATGGGAGGTGCCTGGGCAATGGGGTCTAATCCTAGCGATGCATTGCTAGTTGCGCAAGTCCCTTACCAATATGCTGCTGCTGTGTTACTTACCCCTGTCTGTTTCGTAGAACCAGCTGCTGCTGCTACATTGTTACATATCGGCCGAACCTGCCATACCGGCCACCACTCCTGCATCATACTACATCAGCCAAGCCTGCTGTCCCGGCCGTTGCTGCATTGTACCATGTCGATTAACAAAACTGTATCACACCAAGGGGTACAAATAGAATAATATTCAGTATATAAAATTAGTGACAATGCACCATTATAAGATCCTCACCATGTATATATTCAAATGGAAAATAGGCTATTGCAACAACTGTATATAATCTATAAAAACAACTAGCCCAAACACAAATTATAGAAATATACAAAATGTATTGAACAATATACATAAAATGGCAAGGCTTAAAAATAGTGATAAGGTGCAAGTGCAGCACCACAAGGACGGCACAGCATTTATTTTTACACATACACATAACATACACATATATTTTCACTTTGAGTATTTACGCATTTACTATATGGTATCTGGTAATCTGTGATGTTTATTCATCATGTTCTTTCCCATAACATACTTACCCTTTTATATAACGCTCCTCTTCTGATTTTTTCCGAGATGTGCACATGCGTGGACTGCGGCGGCGTGTGGCATTGCGGGCAGCATCTGTCTTGGGCTCGGACCTGGTCACGTGACTGGCCCGGATCATGTGACCTCTCAAATGACCCCAGGCTGTCGTGTCACCTGCTACGCCCCCCAGTGATGCTCCCTGGGATGCCGCTCAACTGTTTCTCCATCTGGCGTCATGCGCATGTAAACAAATCTCGGTCACTTAATCAAAACTTCCTATTGGAGAGCAGTGATTTAAATAGCCCCCATTTCCTGATGTCTGACACCACACCCTCCCTGAAGAAGGCTACACGCCGAAATATGTGTAGGATTTTGGTGTCAGCACAGCGGGAGTAGCACATGGCTTCAGGTAAAGTTATGGACCTTAAATACTTACCATCTTTTCCTATAGCACTGCAATTTACAGTGGCATGTAAAAGTTTGTGCACCCCTGGTCAAAATTAGTGTTATTGTGAACAGTTAAGCAAGTTGAAGATGACATGATCTCTAAATGGCATAAAGTTAAAGATCACACATTTCCTTTGCATTTTAAGCAAAAAAAAATGTATTTTCATCTTTTACATTTTAAAAATTACAAAAAGGAAAATGGGCCGATGCAAAAGTTTGGGCACCCTTGGAGATTTGTGTGCTCAGATAACTTTGACCAAGATTTCAGACCTTATTTAGCCTGTTAGGGTTATAGCTTCTTCACTATCATCATTAGGAAATGCCAGGTGATGCAAATTTCATAGCTTTATAAAAAACAAGCCTCCTTTAACCTTGTGCCAAAAAAACAGCAGCCATGGCTTCTTCTAAGCAGCTGCCTAGCACTCTGAAAATGAAAATGGTGGAGACCCACAAAGCAGGAGAAACATATAAGAAGATAGCAAAGTGTTTTCAAGTTGCCCTTTCCTCAGTTTGAAATGTAATTAAGAAATGTCAGTTACAAGGAGTAGAGGTCAAGATAAGGTCTGTAAAACCAAGCAAAATTTCTGTGAGAGCTGCTCGTAGGATTGCTAGAGAGGCAAATCAGAACCCCTGATTGACTGCAAAAGACCTTCAGGAAGATTTAGCAGACTCTGGAGTTGTGGTACATTGTTCTACTATTCAGAGACATCTGCACAAATATGGCCTTCATGGAAGAGTCATCAGAAGAAAACCTCTCCTGCATTTTTACCATAAAATTCAGCGTCAGAAGTATGCAAAAGAACATCTAAAGAAGATGATGTATTTTGGAAACAAGTCCTGTGAAGCGATGAGGTTTTAAAAGAACTCTTTGGCCACAATGATTGATGTGGAGAAAAAAGGACACAGAATTTCAAGAAAAGAGTATCTCATCAACCATTAACCATGGGGATGGATCAATCATGTGGTGAGGTTCTGCTGCAGCCAATGGCATGGAGAACATTTTACGAGTAGAAGAAAGAATGGATTCAATGAAATTTCAACTAATTCTTGATGCAAACATAACGCTATATGTAAAAAAGCTGAAGTTGAAAAAAGGATGGCTTCCACAAATGGATATTATCCTAAACACATGTGAATATCCATAATAGGCGACCTCAAAAGGTGCAAGCTGAAGGTTTTACAATGGCCCCTGATCTGAACATCATTGAAAATCTGTGGCTAAACCTCAAAAGAGCAGTGCATGCAAGACGACTCAGATATCTCACAGAACTGGAAGACTTTTCCAAGTAAGAATGGATGAAAATCTCTCAAATATGAATTCAAACACTCTTGGTTGGCTACAAAATGCGTTTATAAGCTATGATGCTTGCCAAGGGGGTGCTACTAGGTACTAAGGGGTACTTTGCACACTACGACATTGCAAGACGATTGTAGCGATGCCGAGCGCGATAGTCCCCGCCCCCGTCGCACATGCGATATCTTGTGTTAGCTGCCATAGTGAACATTATCGCTACGGCAGCTTCACATGCACTTACCTGCCCTGCGACGTCGCTCTGGCTGGCGAACCACCTCCTTCCTAAGGGGGCGGGTCGTGCGGCGTCACAGCGACGTCACATGGCAGGCAGCCAATAGAAGCGGAGGAGCGGAGATGAGCGGGACGTAAACATCCCGCCCACCTCCTTCCTTCCTCATTGCAGCTGGGACGCAGGTAAGTAGATGTTCCTCGCTCCTGCGGCTTCATACACAGCAATGTGTGCTGCCGCAGGAACGAGGAACAACATTGTACCTGTCGCTGCAGCCACATTATGGAAATGCCCGACACTACACCGATCATACAATTTCGACACTTTTGCACTCGTTAATCGTAGTAAAAACGATTCACATACTCCGATTTCGACAACAACGCCGGATGTGCGTCACTTTCGATTTGACCCCACCGACATCGCAGCTGCGATGTCGTAGCGTGCAAAGTACCCCTAACTGTGTAGGGTGCCCAAACTTTTGAATCGACCCATTCTCCATTTTTGTTAATTTAAAAATGCAAAACATGAATATATATATATATATATATATATATATATATATATATATATATATACAGTGCCTACAAGTAGTATTCAACCCCCTGCAGATTTAGCAGGTTTACACATTCGGAATTAACTTGGCATTGTGACATTTGGACTGTAGATCAGCCTGGAAGTGTGAAATGCACTGTAGCAAAAAAGAATGTTATTTCTTTTTTTATTTTTTTTTTTAAATTGTGAAAAGTTTATTCAGAGGGTCATTTATTATTCAACCCCTCAAACCACCAGAATTCTGTTTGGTTCCCCTAAAGTATTAAGAAGTATTTCAGGCACAAAGAACAATGAGCTTCACATATTTGGATTACTTATCTCTTTTTCCAGCCTTTTCTGACTAATTAAGACCCTCCCCAAACTTGTGAACAGCACTCATACTTGGTCAACATGGGAAAGCCTACCTGTCTCCACTGTTGGGAGCATCATCCGGAAGTGGAAGGCTTATGGAACTACTGTTAGCCTTCCACGGCCTGGACAGCGTTTGAAAGTTTCCACCCGTGCCGAGGCCAGGCTTGTCCGAAGAGTCAAGGCTAACCCAAGGACAACAAGGAAGGAGCTCCGGGAAGATCTCATGGCAGTGGGGACATTGGTTTCAGTCAATACCATAAGTAACGTACTCCACCGCAATGGTCTCCGTTCCAGACAAGCCCGTAAGGTACCTTTACTTTCAAAGCGTCATGTTAAGGCTCGTCTACAGTTTGCTCATGATCACTTGGAGGACTCTGAGACAGACTGGTTCAAGGTTCTCTGGTCTGATGAGACCAAGATCGAGATCTTTGGTGCCAACCACACACGTGACGTTTGGAGACTGGATGGCACTGCATATGACCCCAAGAATACCATCCCTACAGTCAAGCATGGTTGTGGCAGCATCATGCTGTGGGGCTGTTTCTCAGCCAAGGGGCCTGGCCATCTGGTCCGCATCCATGGGAAGATGGATAGCACGGCCTACCTGGAGATTTTGGCCAAGAACCTCCGCTCCTCCATCAAGGATCTTAAGATGGGTCATCATTTCATCTTCCAACAAGACAATGACCCAAAGCACACAGCCAAGAAAACCAAGGCCTGGTTCAAGAGGGAACAAAATCAAGGTGTTGCAGTGGCCTAGTCAGTCTCCTGACCTTAACCCAATTGAAAACTTGTGGAAGGAGCTCAAGATTAAAGTCCACATGAGACACCCAAAGAACCTAGATAACTTGGAGAAGATCTGCATGGAGGAGTGGGCCAAGATAACTCCAGAGACCTGTGCCGGCCTGATCAGGTCTTATAAAAGACGATTATTAGCTGTAATTGCAAACAAGGGTTATTCCACAAAATATTAAACCTAGGGGTTGAATAATAATTGACCCACACTTTTATGTTGAAAATTTATTAAAATTTAACTGAGCAACATAACTTGTTGGTTTGTAAGATTTATGCATCTGTTAATAAATCCTGATCTTGTTTGAAGTTTGCAGGCTCTAACTTATTTGCATCTTATCAAACCTGCTAAATCTGCAGGGGGTTGAAGACTACTTGTAGGCACTGTATATATATATATATATATATATAGATAGATAGATAGATATATAATATATATATATATATATATATATATATATGTTCCCCTAAAATATAAAGGAAAGGTGTCATCATTAACTTCATGCCTTTCAGAGATCATTTCATCTTCAACTTGCTTAACTGTTCACAATAACAGTAATTGTGACTAGTGGTGCCGAAACTTTTTCATGCCAATGTACCTGCTCTATGCACTATGCTTACACCCCTTGATTAGCATTTTACAGGGAGTAATCATTTTTTGCACCTGGGGCATTTCTATTTATATTTACCCCTTTTATACACATTTTTTGTAATCCTGTGTGCAATTTATATGTATGTATACACTACATCGATATTATATATATACCCCCTTTATTCTGGGATTTCTTTACGTGTATATTTACATATATATTCTGTTTGGAAATTTCAATGCTAATTGTCATTTGCTGCTCCTTGTCCCCCTGCTGTTCCATCCTTGTGGTGCTACACTTGCACCTGATCACCATTTTTTAACCTTGCCATTTTATGTATATTGATCAATAAATTTTGTATTTTCTCAACATCAGAGACTCTGGTGAAAACCTGGTGTAAGCCATAATCACACCCTTTCAGGTATTCTGTGTGCTGTGGTCCAGTGGGTCCACTCCCCGCTCGCACCTGCAAGCATTACACTCACATTATATATAGAGGGGTTATGTGGGGGCTCATATTGTGTATAGGGGCTATGTGGGGGTTCATCGTGTATATAAAGAGGCTATGTGGGCACTCATTTTGTATGTAAGGAGCTGTATGGGGGCTCGTGCTGTTTATAGGTGGGCAGTGTGTTCTCATATTGTATAAAGGGGAATGTCAGTATACTTAATTCTGCTCAATATTAAGGGATACAATTAATCTCTATATATAATTGCCTTATTCTATCTGTCTGTCTGTCTGTCTTGCTCCAAAATTGTGTCACGGTGACATTACAGTGACAACTGTCGGATTGGCCGCTGGGCTCAGCCTGGCCCCGCCCCCCCATGGATTGGCCGTTTGCCTCGGCTTGGCCCCGCCCCCCGCATGGATTAGCCGCTCGCCCCGGCCCTCCGCACGCATCGCCCGCTCCAGCGTACACCGGTACACATGTGCAGGGAGCCGGCATACGCTGACACCTCACTCGCTCGGCCCCGCCCCCGGCACACGTTGGCACGCTCGGCCCCGCCCCCGGCGGACATAACTTTGCGATGCTGGGATCGTGACGGAGCCGGTGTACGCTGGTAACCATGATACACATTGGGTAAATATAGGAAGCGCTTCCCTTAGTTACCCGATGTGTATCATGGTTACCAGCATACACCGGCTCCCGGTACACATGTGCAGGGAGCCGGCATACGCTGACGCCTCGCCTGTTCGCCCCCGCCCCCGGCACACGTTGGCACACTCGGCCCTGCCCCCGGCGGCCCCAGCATGGGGGATGGAGCACGATGGGGGGTGTGCAGCATGGAGGATGGAGCACGATGGGGGGTGTGCAGTGTTGTAGCTGTTCTGTTTTGTCACAAGTCAGCTTATGGGATCACCAGTGAGGTCCTCTGAATTAGGCCTCTTCAGACCTAATCAAGATCGAGCGCTCGGAGAAAAAGACCTGCATCCATGTGGGCATGATCAATTTTTCTGTTTATTTAACCAAAGTACAGTTTATTTATACCATTTACAGATCAATGTGATATTGCAAAAAAAGCTTCTAGCTGGACTTCACAAGTTGCTCATATGACCTTTAAGTTTTAGCAAAACAAAAATGTAGAGTCATGCATATGAGATAAGAAGAAGATAAGAAGAACATTTAAAGACAATAATAATCCTTGAGCCTGTCTCTTATTCCGTAGGCTCCATGACTATGAACTACCATCAGATATACTTACTAATAACAATAAAATATCTTTAATGAAGAAATAGAGAAACTATTAACCCTTCTATATCAATTTCCCCCTTCTGGAAATGGTATAACCTTCACTACAGGGTCAGTAGGCGTCCAAACAGGAGCTGCTGGCTCATGGGCCTAGTACCCATGAGGGGTCTTCCTACCACTTCACCCATCCACCCTCAGTGTGGACACCTACTCCCGGTCAGCAGAGGCCATTTGGGGTCCGTAGTAAACTACAGAGGGTTCAATGCTGGGACTCTTAGAACATACATTATTCATTAGTTTAGGTAATGCATATATCAATGTTTTTACAGCTATATAAAGCAGTAGACAGAATAACAATATTTGCATACAGGTTTGTATAATGCCAGAAACCCAACCTGCTATGCCCTTAAACCAATTAGCTGGATTCATAAAAGAAAATGTATTACCCCACCAGGAGTCCTTGTTGGCATCGTGCTCTTTTAACCATTTATCCCTAAGTTCACTTGTTTTCTGTATATCTGCTCTAACCTGGAGGTTGCCTGCAGGGTCAATGTAATGGCAACAGGCAGGACCAATTATTTGACACATTCCGCCGTCTTTTGCTGTCACAAAGTCTAGCACTATAGTATTCTGGTTAGTGACTACAATTAATTGTTTTTGTATAGCATTGGTAGCATTTAGAATCTCAAGAACCCGAAAAATTTAATCATCCAGGTAGTCAGTGGCCTCTACTAGCTTGTCCCACATTTGCATTAAGAAAGGGTGTATGAAAATAGCACTAAATACCTTATTTGCTCTTCCCATTTCTACTACATGAGGCCTACCATTTGGCCGGGGCTTATTATCTGCTGCTCGTTTATACAAGGTATGAATTGGGACAGCTGCTACATCTACTTTACTATGAGGAACTATGAAAGTGGCTGGTGTTAGTCTGGCAAGTGTGCAGACCCCTCTCATGTCAGGGCTCACCCACTTGTGAGCACAATTCCCACAAACCAAAAACACTCCTTCTGGGAAAATACAAAAGTGAGTTTGACTTTGTACACAATAAAGCAGATTCAGAAGCCCCTTCATGACTTTATGAGCACACCATGTATTGTTCATTTGTTTTCCGGTCATACCCGAGATACAGCTACCCCGCTCCCTCCTAAAAGTCCGTCTAATAAATGATGATGTACAGCCCTCAATACCCTTCTGATATACTGTCTCATTGTCCTTGGTTAACTCATGTGTATGTATATAGAAACAGTTATTGTCTTTTCCACAATTTCCAACACCATTGTATTGAAGACTGAACCATAATCCATCATGGGGAATGGGGCCCGAATGAGGAATCTTAGTCTTTATTTTGGCAATTATGCCCTTGTCTGAATCGTATTCCATCCACCACGAGTATCCATCGGGTCGTGTGATATTTAGCTGGAACCAGGGGTTTTTTTTAAATCAGGTTCATTTTTATTTAACAGCAAAATTATACAACACATAAAATAATTCCCTCCATAGAAATACCACAGAAAGGGAAAAAACCTTTAGTCAATAAGAAAAACCACACAAATAACATAATAAACAATGCACCAGCAGTCCACGTCTCATTTCAATATGGGTCTCAAAGTGCATATTATTTCCAAATATATTCTCCATAGTATAGCTTACCCAGCATCATTATGACATTATATATATATACACATATACATACACGCACGCACGCACGCACACACATATACATGCACACACATATACATGCACACACATATACATGCACACACATATACATGCACACACACACATACATGCACACACACACATACATGCACACACACATACATGCACACACACATACATGCACACACATATACATGCACACACATATACATACACACACATTCCAGCAGTACGCATTTCACCCTATTTGAGGAAATTTGTTAACCGGTCAGAAGGAGAAGGACCTGGTCGCTCGCACTGTCCTGCAGTAACGCCGAGGAGGGAAGGCCTGGGGTATCCAACCATGCCCCCCAGATCTTATAGAACTTTTTCAATGCATTTCTTTTAAGGTATACTCCTCTCTCCAGTCGAAGTATAGCGTTTACTCTTTCCCTAAAATCCCCGATGACCGGAGGCGCTGGGTCCAACCAGTGGTAGGCCAACAGTTTCCTAGCCTGGTACAAGAGACGTGTAATACCGACCATTACCGGCGAACTCAAGTCCACCCCCCCTTCCAGTAGACCCAGGATACATATAATAGGTCTTGGCTGTAGACGGATATTGAAAACTTGTCTAACCAATTCTAGTACTGCCCTCCAGTAATCTTCAATGTTCCCACAGGACCACATCGTATGCATCAGATTAGCACCCTCCTGTCCGCACCTAGGACACAGATCATCCATCCTAACTCCCATCTTATACAATAGACTAGGTGTCCTATATACTCTATGTAACAGGAATAGCTGTGACAGTCGTTGGCCTTCAGATACAGCAAGGCTTGGAGTCTGAGACAGGACCTCACCCCACTGTTCCTCTGTCATAGGGCCTAGGTCCCTCTCCCACTTTTCTCTAGCCTGCAAAGGGAATTTGTCGAGGTGTCTAGATAACATCACTGTATACAACCTAGAAATAATACCATAGGAGCGATCAGATGTCAACAATTCAGTAAGAGTGTGATTCCGCTCTATCCTAATGTCCATACGACGTGTCTGTGTCTCATAGGCATGACGGAGCTGCAGGTATTGGTAAAAGGAACTGTGCGGTATCTCAAACTCAGCTTGAAGCTGGTCAAATCTTTTAAGTATATTATTCTGAAGAATCTGAGACACCTGATGCACCCCCCTGCTCACCCACATTCTCCAACCCGGGAGTCTCTGCAGCTCCGCCAGTCCACGATTATGCTATAAGGGCCAGTACTCAGTCATTCCTGATATTCCCAGCAACTGCTTCCCTCTATCCCACACCTTGTACATCAATGATAATGTTGGATATAATGTTCCTCCTCTGGGTGAGTATCCTGCGTCCAAAAAAGCCACTGGGTATCCCCATTCTGCAAGGCCCCTCACCAATTTGCCCCCAGCGTCATATGCCTCATCCTTTCCTCACCCCCTGAAGTGCTGCATCTGTGCTGCAACATACCGTATTTTTCGGACTATAAGACGCACCGGACTATAAGACGCACCCTGGTTTTAGAGGAGGAAAATGGGAAAATAAAACTTTAAGCAAAAAATGTGGTCATGACACACTGTTATAGGGCGAGGATCTGCTGCTGACACTGTTATGGGGGTAATGTCCCCAAATTCTTTACTAAGGTACCCCATCCTGGTAATGATCCTCCTGCCTTGTATATGATCCTGCTATAAACCCCCATCCATCCTGTTCACATACCCCCCCCCCCATCCAGCCTGTTCACATGCCCCCCCATCCAGCCTGTTCACATGCCCCCCCATCCAGCCTGTTCACATGCCCCTCCCATCCAGCCTGTTCACATGCCCCCCCCCATCCAGCCTGTTCACATGCCCCCCCATCCAGCCTGTTCACATGCCCCCCCCATCCAGCCTGTTCACATGCCCCCCCATCCAGCCTGTTCTCATGCCCCCCCATCCAGCCTGTTCACATACCCCCCCCATCCAGCCTGTTCACATGCCCCCCCATCCAGCCTGTTCACATGCCCCCCCATCCAGCCTGTTTACATGCCCCCCATCCAGCCTGTTTACATGCCCCCCCATCCAGCCTGTTCACATGCCCCCCCATCCAGCCTGTTCACATGCCCCCCCATCCAGCCTGTTCACATGCCCCCCCATCCAGCCTGTTCACATGCCCCCCCATCCAACCTGTTCACATACCCCCCCATCCAACCTGTTCACATACCCCCCCATCCTGCCTGCTCATATACTCCCATCGTGCTCATATACCATCCTGGTATATGGCCTGTATCCTATAGCACAGAGAAAAAAATAAACGTTTATACTCACCTTTTCCTCACTCCCTGCAGCACCGATCATCTTCCTCTCTGGCACGCTGATCTGTGTGTGTGGAGCCGTTCCCCTGCAACATCGCGATGTCTTCCTGTCTGTGCCGATCAGCTGACCAGCCCGGCACAGATCAGCTGACCGGCACAGATCAGCTGACCGGCACAGATCAGCTGACCGGCACAGATCAGCTGACCGGCACAGATCAGCTGACCGGCACAGACAGGAAGTCATCGCGTGCAGCAGGGGGGCGGCTCCACACACGGCGACGGGTGAGTGTACTGATTCACTGCACCCCGCGCTGGTAATGACGCGCGTGGGGCAGTGAATACAGCCGCACATGATCACTCCAGGCTGTAATTGCCAGGGGTGATCATGCCGGCTCTTTACTATGCGCGCGTCCCCGCTCATCCTTCCGCCCACCTGTCAGTGCCGGCTTCAGCGCTGAGAGATGGGCGGGAGGATGGGCGTGCATATGTAATGAGCGGGCCCACGTGGTCACGAGCAGGCGCTGCTGCTGCCTGCTCGTGCCCCCGATGACCCGCAGCACCCTCATTCCCAGCCGCAGCCCTATAGTCAGACCATAAGACGCACCCCCAACTTTCCCCCAACATTTGGGGGAAAAAAAGTGCGTCTTATGGTCCGAAAAATACGGTAATAAACCCACGGGTTGGGGACTGCCAGACCCCCATCCTCCTTCCCTCTCTGCAGGGTCTCAAGGCGGATTCTAGCCTGCTGCTTTTGCCACAAGAGTTCCCGAAACAAAGTGTTGATTTTACGGAAAAATTTCCAGTGGATCCATATTGGGGCGTTGTGGAGAAGATACAGAAGTTTGGGCATCAGTACCATTTTTAGTAGATTAGCACGGCCAATAAGGGACAGTGGGAGTCGACACCAGGCATCTATCTTGTTCCTAAACTGAGCCAACACTGGTTCCAGATTTTGAGAGTAGTAATCACGCGGTCGGGCACTAACCACAATCCCCAGGTATTTAAATTTATCCACCGTCGGAATTGGCAGCCCCAGAGTACTAAAATTAGATGGGAATGGATCTATAGGGAGCAGGGCCGATTTCTTCCAGTTTAATAGGAGTCCCGAGCGCCTACCAAATTCTTTAATAATATTCATTGCTGGGCCCACCGATGTCCCCACCTCCCTGAGATACAGCAACAAATCGTCCGCATAGAGGGAAACCTTATGCTCCAGACCGCCTATCTCAAACCCCTTTACGCCAGCGGATGCACGAAGCATAGCCGCCAATGGTTCAATTGCCGCTGCAAATAGTAATGGAGAGAGAGGACAGCCCTGTCTCGTGCCCCTGGCCAAATTAAAAGACGAGGAGGTACAACGATTAACTCGAATCCTGGCCCTCGGAGAGGCATATAACAATTTGACCCAGCCAATAAATCTGGAGCCAAGACCCAATTTCTCCAAAACTACCCATAGGAAATTCCATTCAATACTGTCAAAGGCTTTGGCTGCATCTAATGCCAGGACTGCTCTCTCCTTGTTTCTCCCCTCAGAACTTAGCTGTATCCCCAGGAATAAACGTCGCAAATTAATGGAAGTAGATTTATTGGGGATGAATCCAGTCTGATCCTCGTGGATCACTGACGTGATCACCCGAGACAATCTGTTAGCTAGAATTTTAGCGATTAATTTAATATCTAATGTAAGCAGCGAGATTGGGCGATAGGAGTCAGGCGCGGTCGGATCTTTCCCGGGTTTTAAAATCAGAACAATAATAGCCTCCCTCATGGATGCAGGGAGGGATCCCTTCTCCTCAGCATCTCTGAACACATCCAAGAGTCTTGGCAGCAGCAGATGGGTATATAATTTGTAGAATTCACCCGGGAGTCCGTCCGCACCTGGGGCCTTTTCATTTTGGATTTGACCGAGCGCCTCCTCCAGCTCCTCCAGGTCTATATCTCTATTCAGGGATTCTCTCTCACTATCTGACAGACTGGGGAGAGTGATCTCCTCCACAAAGTCCCGCAGTTCCTCATCCCCATAATGCGATTTAGAGGAGTATAATTGGGTGTAATACTGTTGCATGACCTCCACAATCCTCCCGCTGTCCCTCACCTCCTCTCCAGTGTCAAGTTTCAATTTGGTGATATAGGTCAATCCCTCCTGCGCCCTAGCAATTGTAGCCAAGAGATGTCCCACACTCTCCCCCTCCGTAATGTACCGCTGCTTAAGGAAAAAGCGTTTGTTAGTGGCCAAGGAAGTCATATGGTCTCTCAGAGCTCTCTGTGCCCTCTCTAAGTCCCGCTTGGCATCATCTGTAGGGTTAGATATAAGAAGTCGTTCTGCATCACCTAAAGTGTCCGTCAGATACTTAGTGCGCTCTCTTGTTTTCGCCTTTCGGGTGCAAATTTCCCTAATATATGTCCCACGAACATACGCCTTCATTGCGTCCCACACTATATGTTTAGATGCAGTACCGTCATTTGTCACAAAATATTCCCGTATAGTGTCAGTCAGAGTGCCCCCTATCAGTTGTATCCAAAAAGGGTTGAGCCGCCATGGTATCCCCGCCAGCCGGTCTGGGTCCCCAAGCCTTAGACGGACCTGTAGTGGGGAGTGGTCAGACCTATCTGGGTGGCTCCTGCCAACCGTCCATAAGTGTTCCAGCTGGGAAACATAGCAAGTTCACCTCAGCAAGTCCAACAGCAAGGAATCCGCAATAATCCTCAGCGGTGATTTCTGCGCAGTCCTTTTTCATTGGTATCGAGCCATGCGGCTGCATCCTTTGGAGTGTCAAAAAACTTTGTCCCACCATCCGCCACCACTCGCAGCCTGGTAGGGTATAACATTGAGTAAGAGATCTGCAGCTGCCTCAGGCGTTTTTTGACATCAATAAATTGCGCTCTCCTCTGCTGGATTTCAGTGGAAAAATCCGGGTACAGTGAGACCTTATGGCCGTCAATAGCCAGATCCTTAATCTCCCGGGCTCTGCGGAGCGCAGTGTCCCTGTCCCTGAAGTGCAGTAGCTTGAGGAGGATAGGACGAGGGGGTGCCCCTGGTGGTGGGGGTCTAGTGGGGACCCTATGTGCCCGCTCAATAGTGAAGAAAGGAGAAAACAGATCCATACCCAAAGTCTTGGGGAGCCACATTTCAAAAAAAGCTACTGGATTATTGCCTTCTGCCTTTTCTGGGACCCCAACCAGATGGAGATTGCTTCTGCGGGATCTGTTTTCTAGATCGTCCACCTTAGCCCTAAGCAATGAGATATTGTGGATTGCTCTGCCAAGGTCCCGAGTCAGAGGGGGAAGCTTATCCTCTGTGGCACGGACCCGGTCTTCCAGGGCCCCCACCCGTACATTGACCCCCTGCAACTCGTGCCTGATAGATGAAATGTCCATTTTAATTCCTCCCATCTGTATGTTCAAAGTGGCTAGCATATTGTTGCATGTGTTTACTGCTGCAAGCACATCACTGAGGGTGGGCTCTGCTCTCCCAGGATCTGTGTTTTCATCTGCAGCTCTAAGGTTGTCCCCCTGCTCCACATTATTGGCAGCAGCCAACATACTCACAGCTCCCTGCTGCTCTTCCTCCTTCATCAGTTCTTGTCCTGGGATCTGTAGCTCCTCCACGCTGAGGTCAGACTGCTTAACAGCTTCAGGTATCTCAGGCTGATCTCGTGCAAACTTGCTGAGGCGAGCTATTGCATCAGACGCCCTGCCCCCACCTGAAGCTCCAGCGTCCATGAGTGTGGCCTGTGTCCCGCGCTTCTTATCAGCCCGAGTTCTGGTCATATCACTCAGGTCTTTGAAGCCCCCTCAGTCTAGGAGAGGTCACCACTCCAGGAAAGCAGTAAAAACAAACTTTAACCCCAGCTGGACAGGATTATACAGGAGTTTTTTGCAGGAGCTCTCTCTGCACAGGCCTTCCTCACATGCTGCTCAGGCCACGCCCCCCGGAACCAGGGTTTAGTGACCCATCCAACTAAAGTCAATGTAGCAGATACATCACGAGGTGCATCTTTTCCCAAAAAGCTAGATTGAGTTCAGGTTTCATTGTGTATACAGTCTGGTACCAATACCTCCTGTGGTTCCAGAGGTAAGGCTAAATATGGCATAGTCTTTGAAGAAATAGGACTGTGTGTGCAGATCCAACAGTCTTTTGGCTTTTCTCCTTCCATGTCCTCAGTAAGAGAAATATGGTGGCGAATGAGTTTATTATCCCAGTCCGTATTAAAAAGTTCGCTCAATGTCTTTGTTTGGTGCAGCAACCCTGCTACACCTAGCAGGATAATTAGCAAAACTGTCATTCTGCCGGTGGAGTGACCTTTTTACAGTGACTAGTGTGGATCCAGGTGGGTTTTCCCTCAAGTTTCACTGAGGTGGATGTGGTCAGCTGGACTTGGAATGGGCCATCAAAGCGTGGATCTAGGCTCCTTCTCACGTGTCTGCGCACGACCACCCAATCACCAGGATTCAGCTGATGCACATCTGCACTTGCATTGGGATCTGGAATGGATGAAAAGACATGTTTATGCACCACATTAAGTCTTTCCTGTAAGGCCTGGACGTAGGCTGTCATAGTGCCGTGTTGCATCTGTAACACTTGTGGAAAGTAGAGACCTGTTTTTGGGGCACTACCAAAAAGGACTTGAAAAGGAGACAAGCCTGTCTTTCTATTTGGAGTGTGTCTGACTGAAAAGAGTGCCAGGGATAAGCACTCTACCCAATTCTTTCCTGTCTCTGCCATGGCCTTTTGAATTTTTAGTTTAAGTGTCCCGTTTAATCTCTCTACTTTTCCACTGCTTTGTGGATGATAAGGGGTATGGAATGCCTGCTCTATTCCCAGGGCCTGCATAATGTCCCTCATTATTTCTCCAGTGAAGTGTGTACCCCTGTCACTTTCTATGGCTTCTGGGATGCCATACCGACAGACTAGTTCCTTCATCAGTTTTTCTGCAGTTGTTTTAGCATTTGCACATTTTACTGGATAGGCCTCAACCCATCCTGAGAAGAGATCTACACATACCAGGACGTATTCATACACTCCTACCTTGGGTAGTTGTATGTAGTCTATTTGCAGTCGTTGAAACGGGTAGAGCGGTCTGGGTGTTGCTTTCTTAGGGACTTTTACTGTTTTACCTGGGTTGTGTTGTGCGCAGATAATGCAGGATTGTACGTGTTTGGAGGCTACGTAACTGAAGCCAGGAGCGATCCAGAAGGTATTCACCTGGTTACACATGTGACTTTTTGAGGCGTGAGTGGGGCCATGTGTTGCTTGTGCCATCATAGGGAACAGGGACCTTGGTAAACACAACCTATCCTTACTTTCCCATACTCCATTCCAGTTCAGCCCAGCTCCCATTTTCTCCCAGTGTTCCTTCTCTGTTTGGGCAGCCTGATGCTGGAGGGATTTCAGGACATCCAGACTCACTGTGGCTGGGACTTGCTGGCTCCCTGCCACTATCCTCTGATCCCTAGGCCTCTTTGCCGCTGCTTTCGCAGCTGCATCCGCCCTTCTATTGCCCGCTACCTCCAGTGAGTTACCTTTTGTGTGTGCTTTCACTTTAATGATGCCAACCTGGACTGGTAACATTAGTGCCTCCATTAACCGTTTTACCAATTCTGCATTTTTAATAGGCTTACCAGCTGGCGTAAGAAAAGCTCTACTTCTCCAGATAGGGCCAAAATCATGACAGATCCCAAATCCATACTTTGAGTCTGAATAAACATTAATTTTCCTACCTGATCCCGCTCTACACGCCTCAATGAGCGCTGTTAGCTCCGCCTCCTGCGCGGACATGTGCGGCGGGAGTGGTTCAGCTCGGATTACCTCATGTGAGGATACTACTGCATATCCAGTGTAGAATCTCCCATCCAGGTGGTATCTGGAGCCATCTACAAAAAACTCAAAATCTGCATTAGTAATAGGTGTATCATAGACATGTGGAAGACCTGCTGTCTCCTGACTCATCAGCTCTATGCAGTCATGCTCGTGCATCATGTCAAAGTATTCATCCTCACTTGCTACCATTGTCACCAATTCCCCCTTTTCTGAATCTACTGGCAAAAGGGTGGCTGGATTCAGAACATTACACCTCTTGAGGGTGACATACTCAGGAATCAGAAGGGCACATTCAAGTCTGAGCTGTCTGGCCATAGACAGGTGTTTCGGTTGGACTTGCACAAGTATAGCATGAATGTCATGCGGGGAGTAAATTGTTAAGGGAAATATCAATGTGATCTCGCAAGCTTTCCCTAGCAGTACTGCAGCAGCCGCTACAGCACGGACACATGTGGGAGACCCTCTGGCAACTGGGTCCAATCGCGCTGAGTAGTAAGCTATTGGTCTTTGTTTGTCACCATGTTGCTGTGTGAGGACGGCTGTCGCATGCCCTCCCTGTTCTGTGCAAAACAAGAAAAATGGTTGATCGTAATTTGGAATACCCAGGGCCGGGGCAGATACAATGAGTAGTTTAAGGGAATGAAAGGAATCAGTAGCTTCCTGAGTGAGGTCAAAGGGGTCAGATGACAGACAATCATAGAGGGGTTGCATCATTTGCGAGGCAGACCTTATCCAAGGCCTGCAGTATGACACTAAGCCCAAAAAGGTGCGCAGTTGCCGGTGGGACCTGGGTAGGGAGAGATTTTGGACTGCTTGTTTTCTCTCCACAGTCAGGTGTCTTGTACCTTCAGAGATACAGTGACCCAAAAATGTTACCTTTTGCTTACAGTACTGCAATTTTTCACGTGAAACTTTGCAACCATTCTCTGCCAGAAAACACAGCAAAGAAATTGTGGCTTCCTTGCAGGACGTCTGGTCTGGACAGCAGAGCTAAAGGTCATCCACGTACTGCAATAGCGTAACCTGTGGATGAGGCGGTTGCCACTGCTCCAGAATTCCTGCCATAGCTGTAGAATAAATGGTAGGTGAATTCATTCCTCCTTGCGGGAGGACTGTCCACATGTACTGTTTCCCCTCATGTGTGAAGGCAAAAAGATACTGACAGTCAGGGTGTAGAGGCACAGAGAAAAAGGCATTTGCCAAATCAATTACTGTAAAACATTTGGAGGTCCCTGGGATTTGTGACAGTAAGGTATGTGGGTTTGGAACAATTGGTGTTACACTCTCAGTGACAGCATTGACAGCTCTCAAATCATGCACCATTCTGTACGTGTCAGGGGAACCTTTGGGCCCTTTTTTCTTGATTGGATACAAGGGAGTGTTACAGGGGGAGGACCTTTGTACTAGAGCCCCTGCTTCCACATATTCTCTTATATCTCTGGTCAGGTCCATTGATTTGGCTGGGCTTAAGGGATACTGTTTTAAACAAGGAGGAGTGGAGCCTTCTTTTAATTTTATCATGACTGGGGGAATAGGAAGCTGACCAACATCAGTTTTTCCCTTTGCCCATACAATGTCTGGAACTTGTTGCATTGCTATGTCTTCACTAGTTCTGGTATCGGACACTCTCGCAGATTTGGACATGTACACCATTGCTGCAATCTTGCACAAGTGTTTGTCAGAGAGGGGACTTGTGACTGTAATACCTTCTGGGGTGTATTGTATGGTAGCCTGGATAGCACTTAACACATCAGCCCCCAGCAAATTCATAGGAGTGTTTTCACTAACAATAAGCTTTGTGAGAATTTCCTGGCTATCTTGTAATCTCAGCTTCATCTGTTTTGTCAAGGGAGTTTCAGACACCAATCCCTCCACCCCGACACACTCCACAGTCTCGTCAGTAATCATATCTGGCTTTATCAGGTCTTTATGTACCACAGTCCCGGCTGCCTCAGTGTCAATTAAAAATTCTGCCTCCTTCCCCCCTGGCATTGTTATGGTCGTAGGTAAGGTGGGACCAGGTCCTGAGGGAACGAAAACAGGGTACACATTTGTCACTGGGTTGCCAGTTTCCTAGGTCAGAGGCAAGGGAGGAGGGAAATCAGTCTGCTCACTCTCCTTTTTGGAGTTTTTGCACTGTCTGGCATAATGTCCATTCTGTCCACAATTCCAGCACTGTACGGTCACTCGGTCACCTGGTGCCCCCCCTCTCTGCTTCCACTGTCTTCCTTGTGCTCTAGCATACATAACTGGTCACTTGCATTTTGTCAGTTCAACCCCCTTAGCTACTTGCAGAAGGTCTGTTGGGTCCATGTTTCTCCACTCAGGTCTGGCCGTCTGTACTGCTTCTCGTAAAAACTTATTCATACCGTCAATGAATGCATTCACCAATATTTTGATATCAAGGTCGTTTCTTGCACTTTACCCCCATGTCTGTCCACTTCAGCTGTAACCTCCCAAAGTACGTCTCTATACTCTCCCCTTTTTGCTGTGTCACGTCAGTCATCAGTACAGACTGCTCTGTTTGTTTCTTTGTAGCCCATCCTTTCAATGCCTCACAGTACGTCATTTCAGACCTCTCAGACTGAACATCTATGATCCATGATTGCTCCTTCATCATATCAGTATGTGATTTAATTATGTGTCCCAGCACGTCACCTGCCTTTGCAGTCACCAAACTCTCGAGGTCTGCCCAAGTGCATTTATAAGTCACCTGTATTGTCTGTATTTGCCTGTAAAATGGGAAAGGTTGGTTTTCAGGGTCAGGTAACTGTTTCAACATAGCTAGCTGGTCAGAGGGGCTCCAGGGATGATATTCCTGTGTCTGTCTGATTCTTGTGACCTTCCTCGGTCGGGATGTATCTGATTTTTTTGTACTGGTCCCAGGGCGTTCTTTCCTTTCCTCACCGTCAGCTTCCTCCCCAAAACTCAATTCCTTCACTACCTCTGTCTCAGAGTCAGCGTCCTCTGTCATCACATGTGATCTGGTTCGAACAGGATTTAGTGCAATCCGTTTAGGGCGAGTAACATTACACGTAGCACAAGTACCTCTCCAGTCTGGGTTTTTCTGACTACAATGTTTACAAGTCCATTCATCTGGTCTGGGTTTCTGCTTATGTGAAGGTGGGGCGGTAGCAGTCACAATTCCTGCTTTTGGTGCATTAAAACATTCATAATACATCTTATCTCCCGCTGTGGTCTCTTTGTATCCACAATGCTGCACCTCTTCAGCCACACGACACATTTATTTACTTGTTGCTCTACCCTCTTGTCTTTTATCCAACCTCTCTTTTCTTCCCTGAATCTGTGCCATTTCTCAACATCCAAACATCCGCACTCTGGCATGTCTGCCTTTTTGAGTATCGGTCTGACATTTTTCACTGCTTCTTTGCCTTCTCTTTCTTGCACTATCTGTTTGGCTGTTTTGGATCCTGCTGGAGCCCCACGCTGCACACTGAACAAGTTGCCCATGGCTTCAACTTATTCCCAAACAGCCCACCTTTCTGCAAATGCCCTCTCAGTGTCCCTGAACCTTGTTAACAGGCCACACTTCTCCTGGCAAGTCAGAATGGGCTCTCAAGTGGTAGCAGGAAGGCTAAATCAGCATTCACTCTCACCTGCTACACTTGTAGGGCGTATTAGGAAGGTTTAAAAAAAACCTCTCTCACCCAATAGACCAGATGACTAAAGCAGGAAGGACCAGGTGTGATAGTCCTCTCACCTGCTAGACCACCTCCATGTAAGTGGGAAGGTCACAATGCTCTCTAAGCCACTTAGACCTGATGTACAGTTGGGTACTCCATGCTGGTCCTTTACAAAGTATTCCAGCAACGAACGTAAACTAGAGTTAAACCAAAACAATCCTCAGAGCTGACTTCTCACAGAGGGCAGAAAATCGCGCAGCTGTTCACTTGACCCCTCCCAACAGAATGGCAGCAGCGCACAGTTTGTTTAGCAAGAGTGTTATTTCAAAAGAATTCTTCGTCCAGATTCAGTTTTTCCACAACATCCCTAATACCCACTGGTATAATACACAATCCCAGCAGAAAATTGAGACTACTTATATACCTTCACAGTACTAATATTCTGCTTTGCTATAAAACCTTCATCCCCATTTTGAGGGGAAGAAACACACAATATCTCACTATAAGGACAGATCCCAGGACCACTTGTCTTACTCATTCATTGATTCCAGAAACATATGTAACAATACACCTTCCAAGGGTTAACCTCACACTCAAATAAAATTATCTAAACCGCTCTTGACACTGATGGGAAAAAATACATATGTCAGGTATCCACTCAAATACTCTATATGGCTATGCCCTGTGACATTTCACAACCGGAACATCTTTTCACAGTCCACAGTATGACCTATAACCATTAAACTTATACATACATATTATTTCACCAAGTCTCTTATCTCAATTTCTCATCACTTTGTTAGTCAGAGGCTTCTCATCAATATACAACAACCTATTGCCTGCCTACTTTATCTAGGCATTAATATGAAACCACTTATGAACACAAATCCCTAGACCAGTGTATTGCCCATCAAAGATGGCCAAAGTAAAACACAAAACACAGCAACACAGCAAATGTAATTATACAGAGACTGTCCCAAATTCTGTGCTATGCAATCTATGCAATCAGTTAATGGACGGACAACAGATTATCTTATTACTCTATATTTCAACTCTCATTCAGACATGCATGAAAAAACAATACTCACTGGTGATGCCAGAGTTCTTGAACCGTGTGTACAGCCTTACCCAGAATATTCGGGAAATCAGAGAGAGTGAAATAAAGTGTAAGAATAAAGCTTCTCACCTTGCTGCAGCTGAAATTTCACTGTCTCCAGAGTCCCCAAAACTTCTTCCGAATAGGCTGGTTGGCCACGGCCCCACGTTGGGCGCCAAAAACTGTTGTAGCTGTTCTGTTTTGTCACAAGTCAGCTTATGGGATCACCAGTGAGGTCCTCTGAATTAGGCCTCTTCAGACCTAATCAAGATCGAGCGCTCGGAGAAAAAGACCTGCATCCATGTGGGCATGATGAATTTTTCTGTTTATTTAACCAAAGTACAGTTTATTTATACCATTTACAGATCAATGTGATATTGCAAAAAAAGCTTCTAGCTGGACTTCACAAGTTGCTCATATGACCTTTAAGTTTTAGCAAAACAAAAATGTAGAGTCATGCATATGAGATAAGAAGATAAGAAGAACATTTAGAGACAATAATAATCCTTGAGCCTGTCTCTTATTCCGTAGGCTCCATGACTATGAACTACCACCAGATATACTTACTAATAACCCTTCTATATCAGCAGCATGGAGGATGAAGCACGATGGGGGGTGCGCATCATGGGAGATGGAGCACGATGGGGGGTGTGCAGCATGGGAGATGGAGCACAATGGGGGGTGTGCAGCATGGAGGATGGAGCACAATGGGGGGTGCGCAGCATGGAAGATGAATCACGATGGGGGGTGTGCAGCATGGGAGATGGAGCACGATGGGGGGTGCGCAGCATGGGGGATGGAGCACGATGGGGGGTGCGCAGCATGGAGGATGGAGCACAATGGGAGGTGTGCAGCATGGAGGATGGAGCACAATGGGGGGTGTGCAGCATGGAGGATGGAGCACAATGGGGGGTGGGCAGCATGGGGGATGGAGCACGATGGGGGGTGCGCAGCATGGGAGATGGAGCACGATGGGGGGTGTGCAGCATGGAGGATGGAGCACGATGGGGGGTGCTCAGCATGGGGGATGGAGCACGATGGGGGGTGCGCAGCATGGAGGATGGAGCTGAATGGGGGGTGTGCAGCATGGAGGATGGAGCACAATGGGGGGTGTGCAGCATGGAGGATGGAGCACAATGGGGGGTGGGCAGCATGGGGGATGGAGCACGATGGGGGGTGCGCAGTATGGGGGATGGAGCACGATGGGGGGTGCGCAGCATGGAAGATGAATCACGATGGGGGGTGTGCAGCATGAGAGATGGAGCACGATGGGGGGTGCGCAGCATGGGGGATGGAGCACGATGGGGGGTGCGCAGCATGGAGGATGGAGCACAATGGGAGGTGTGCAGCATGGAGGATGGAGCACAATGGGGGGTGTGCAGCATGGAGGATGGAGCACAATGGGGGGTGGGCAGCATGGGGGATGGAGCACGATGGGGGGTGCGCAGCATGGGAGATGGAGCACGATGGGGGGTGTGCAGCATGGAGGATGGAGCACGATGGGGGGTGCTCAGCATGGGGGATGGAGCACGATGGGGGGTGCGCAGCATGGAGGATGGAGCACAATGGGGGGTGTGCAGCATGGAGGATGGAGCACAATGGGGGGTGTGCAGCATGGAGGATGGAGCACAATGGGGGGTGGGCAGCATGGGGGATGGAGCACGATGGGGGGTGCGCAGTATGGGGGATGGAGCACGATGGGGGGTGCGCAGCATGTCGGATGGAGCATGATGGGGGGGGTGCAGCATACGGGATGGAGCACGATGGGGGGTGCGCAGCATGTCGGATGGAGCATGATGGGGGGTGCGCAGCATGTCGGATGGAGCACGATGGGGGGTGCGCAGCATGGGAGCTGGAGCACGATAGGGGGTGCGCAGCATGGGGGATGGAGCACGATGGGGGGTGCGCAGCATGGGGGATCAAGCACAATAGGGGGTGCGCAGCATGGGGGATGGAGCACAATGGGGGGTGCGCAGCATGGGGGATGAAGCACGATGGGGAGTGCATCATGGGGGATGGAGCACGATGGGGGGTGCGCATCATGGGGGATGGAACACGATGGGAGGTGCGCAGCATGGGGGATGGAGCACGATGAGGGGTGCGCAGCATGGGGGATGGAGCACGATGGGGGGTGCGCAGCATGGGGGATGGAGCACGATGGGGATGCACAGCATGGGGGAAGGAGCACGATGGGGGGTAGGCAGCATGGGGTATGGAGCACGATGGGGGTGCACACCTCCCCCCAAAACACACACACCGCACAACACACCACACACACACACTGGGAACCACAAATACCGCCCTACACAGACACCCACACACACACAGACAACGCCGCACACACACAACAGCCAACACACAAACACCGTGGCATACACAAATATACGCACATACCGCACAACACACACACTGCACAAAACATACCTCCCCCCATAACACACACACGCACTCCACACTCACACAAACCGCGCAACACACACAGCACCACACACACAGAACACTGCAGACACACAGCGCTCCACAAACAACGCAACACACACAACGCAACACACATACAACACCGCTCTCACACACCGCCACACCCAGACAACACCCATAACATTTACAGTGCCCTACACAAACACTCGGCAACTACACACAACAACATCTATATATATAACACAAATCATACATTAACTACACAATAAATTCTAGAATACCCGATGCGTTAGAATCGGGCCACCTTCTAGTATTTATATAAAATAATTACTATTAATATATTTACATTAATATTGAACATAATTAATTTCAGCCTATTGGTTCGTCTCTCCACAGCAGTCACAGTCTCTCATGTGGACCCTCAGGAAAATTAGCTGCCCACCCCTGATCTAGAACTATACATACATTTTTTAAAGACAATTCTTATGTATAGTGCACACATGTAAATGTATACCTTTAAATGGGTTTTCCCACAAACAAAGTTCATTTTAATCAATAGATCTTGGAATATTTTTCATTTCCACAATTGGACTTGTTATATAAAATCTTTCTGTGCTGAGAAAATCTTATATATGTGTCCCTGCTATGTACTGTGTAATGTCTGTGTCGGACTGTACAGGGACATAGTCTGATCATACAACAGCTCCTGGGCCAGGGAGCACACAAGAGAGTATACAGACATTACAGTGCAGGATTGCAAATAATTATTTCTTTGAGGTAAAATATTTTTTAAAAACGGACAACAAAATATTTTATCTCACAAAAAGAATCAGCTACGATCTCAAGCTGTGCTATCTGTAAACTCTCTTTTATGTCCTCCCCTGCCCAGGAGCTGTGGAGTGATCAGACCATGTCTCTGTACGGTCAGACACAGCCATTACACAGTACATAGCATGGACACATACAGTTAGGTCCAGAAATATTGGGACAGTGACACAAGTTTTGTTATTTTAGCTGTTTACAAAAACATGTTCAGAAATACAATTATATATATAATATGGGCTGAAAGTGCACACTCCCAGCTGCAATATGAGTTTTCACATCCAAATCGGAGAAAGGGTTTAGGAATCATAGCTCTGTTGTGATGTGCATTTATATTCCACCCCCTAAGTCATTACTTTGTAGAACCAACTTTCGCTGCAGTTACTGCTACAGGTCTTTTGGGTTATGTCTCTACCAGCTTTGCTTATTCCTGGTAAGGCTGCAAAAGACTTGAAATTGAAGCATAGGTTCACGATCTAGCAGGACAATAACCCCTAAACATATGGCCAGATCTACAATGGAATGGTTTAGATCAAAGCATATTCAATTGTGATAGGCCCAGTCACAATCCAGACCTAAATCCCATTGAAAATCTGTGGTAAGAATTGAACACTTCTGTTCACGGACGACTCCATCTAATCTCACTGAGTTAGGGCTGTTTTGCCATGAAGAATGGGAAAAATTTCAGCCTCTAGATGTGCAAAGCTGGTAGAAACATACACCAAAAGATCTGCAGCAGTAATCCCAACGAAAAGTGGTCCTACAACATTTTGACGGGGGAAAGGCAGGGACTGAATACAAATGTATCACTATATGGAGATAAGGTATGCACACCAGTGACTATGCAAGGGGAATACATGTAATAGCAGAAACTGCTGTGTGAATACTGACATGAAAAATTCAATAGCTATATGTAAGAATGAAATGGGAAAAATGGAATCTGCATTACTGCCATGAATATATGAATAAAGAGAAATTTAGCTACTGAATTGATCAATGCAATAGAGCCCCAACACTACGCCAAAGTATTTCTCTACGTTGGGGTCCCTAGCTTGTGTGTGTCCTCTCATGCAGTTAAAAAACTTACCGTGTATGGGAAGCTGAGACCCAGGCTATATATACCGTATCATGTGGATTGGAAATAGGTGTGAGTGGGGTGGGTTCACAAACGAAAAACTACTAACAAATAAGGAATAATGTTTTTGTTCCAAACGTTATTCCTTATTTGAATACAAATGTATGTCACAATTTTGAAATTTATATTTTCTAAATATGTAGAAAACTATGTATAATTTTGTTTACACTTCACAACTACTTGCTACTTTGTGTTGATATATCACATAAAATTCGATATAATATATTTAAGTGTAGGTGTAATGGGAAAAAAATGTGGGAAAAGTACATGGGGTACAAATACTTTTTCAAGGCTTTCTGGAGAACTATTAAATGTGCTTTCATTGGCAATAGTGTTAGTCCAGAAATATACTAACTTAACACTTCTTTTTCTCTGCTCTTTCATAATCAGTCTGCAGATTTTAGTCAAGGAGTCTCATATTCTACCTTTGGCATGCAGCGATTTTTCTTACCCACTCCAATTCCGACTCAGTTCTTCAGTTCTCCATCAATGAAATGCAGTCTAGTCTCCAAACCTGCATTCACAGGTAATGGCAATCAAGCATGCAGTAGTTAGTGAATAAAGTGACATTTAAAAAGGATAGTCAACATATTTGCTGTCCTCCTTAGAACAATAGTTCCACCATTGCAGAGTTATCTCCCCTGTATGCTTATTTCAAATTTCAAAAATATTGCCTACAGTTTCATGTAGAGGGCCTTGAAAAATCTGGGACACTCCCGATTCCCAAGAAGGGGGAGGCAGATGTGCCTCACATGCTCTCCATAGGAATTAAAAGTGATGGCCTGTTCTTTGCATAGGCTATTAATATTAGATTAGTGGTGGATCAGCTTTCCAGCTTTGTTTGAAGAAGCTTCTCCAAGCGTTGTAGCCCTTTTATTGTGACCAAGCAGATTGGTTCTTACCTGCCTGTACCATACTTTTCTTATCATGTAGACAAATATAAGTAAAAAAATACTAATCAAAATTAAAAAAATTAAATAAAGGAAACGTGTAACTATGGTGTAATTCCTTGTATTTTTTATTTTATACATACAGAACAGACCAAAAGTTTAGACACACGTTCTCATTCAAAGAGTTTTCTTTATTTGCATGACTCTGAAAATTGTAGATTCACATTAAAGGCATCAAAACTATGAATTAACACATGAGGAATGAAATACTTAACAAAAAAGTGTGAAACAACTGAAAATATGTCTTATATTCTAGCCTCAAAGGGTAGTCACTAGAAATGGTCTTCCAACAGTCTTGAATGAGTTCCCAGAGATGCTTAGCACTTGTTGGCCCTTTTGCCTTCACTCTGCGGTCCAGCTCACCCCAAACCATCTCGATTGGGTTCAGGTCTGGTGACTGTGGAGGGCAGGTCATCTGGCGTAGCACCCCATCACTCTCATTCTTAGTCAAATAGCCCTTACACAGCCTGGAGGTGTGTTTGGGGTCATTGTCCTGTTCAAAAATAAATGATGGTCCAACTAAACGGAAACCTGATGGAATAGCATGCAGATGCAAGATGCTATGGTAGCCATGCTGGTTCAGTATGCCTTCAATTTTTAATAAATCCCCAACAGTGTCACCAGCAAAGCACCCCCACACTATCATACCTCCTCCTCCATGCTTCACGGTGGGAACCAGGCATGTAGAGTCCATCCGTTTACCATTTTTGTGTCGCACAAAGACACGGTGGTTGGATCCAAAGATCTCAAATTTGGACTCATTAGACCAAAGCATAGATTTCCACTGGTCTAATGTCCATTCCTTGTGTCTTTAGCCCAAACAAGTCTCTTCTGCTTGTTGCCTGTCCTTAGCAGTGGTTTCCTAGCAGCTATTTTACCATGAAGGCCTGCTTCACAAAGTCTCCTCTTAACAGTTGTTCTAGAGATGTGTCAGCTGCTAGAACTATGTGTGGCAGAGGTGACTCTTGGTCTTCCTTTCCTGAGGCGGTCCTCATGTGAGCCAGTTTCTTTGTAGCATTTGATGGTTTTTGCCACTGCACTTGGGGACACTTTCAAAGTTTTCCCAATTTTTCAGACTGACTGACCTTCATTTGTTAAAGTAATGATGGCCACTCGTTTTTCTTTACTTAGCTGCTTTTTTCTTGCCATAATACAAATTCTAACAGTCTATTCAGTAGGACTATCAGCTGTGTATCCACCAGACTTCTGCACAACACAACTGATGGTCCCAACCCCATTTATAAGGCAAGAAATCCCACTTATTTAACCTGACAGGGCACAACTGTGACGTGAAAACCATTTCTGGTGACTACCTCTTGAAGCTCATCAAGAGAATGCCAAGAGTGTGCAAAGCAGTAATCAAAGCAAAAGGTGGCTACTTTGAAGAACCTAGAATATAAGACATATTTTCAGATGTTTCACACTTTTTTGTTAAGTATTTCATTCCACATGTGTTAATTCAAAGTTTTGATGCCTTCAATATGAATCTACAATTTTCAGAGTCATGAAAATAAAGAAAACTCTTTGGGGTACTTTGCACGCTGCGACATCGCAAGCCGATGCTGCGATGTCGAGCGTGATAGTCCACTCCCCCGTTGCAGCAGTGATATCTTGTGATTGCTGGCGTAGTGAACATTATTGCTATGCCAGCTTCACATGCACTCACCTGCCCTGCGAAGTCGCTCTGGCCGGCGATCCACCTCCATCCTAAGGGGGTGGGTCGTGCGGCGTCACAGCGACGTCACACGGCAGGCGGCCAATAGCAGCAGAGGGGCGGAGATGAGCGGGACGTAAACATCCCGCCCACCTCCTTCCGCATTGCAGCCGGGACGCAGGTAAGAGATGTTCCTTGCTCCTGCGGCTTCACACACAGCGATGTGTGCTGCCGCAGGAACGAGGAACTACATCGTACCTGTCACTGCATCGGCATTATGAAAATGTCAGACCCTACACCGATGATATGATAACGATGCTTTTGCGCTCGTTAATCGTATCAAAAAAGATTTGCACACTACGATATCGACTGCGACGCCGGATGTGCGTCACTTTCGATTTGACCCCACCGACATCGCACCTGCGATGTCGTAGTGTGCAAAGCCCGCCTTTGAATGAGACGGTGTGTCCAAACTTTTGGTCAGTACTGTATTTGCAATTGTAAAATATAGCAATGTATCTTTGAATCTCTGGCAAACCAAAACTAATTATTCTCAAACTTGAAGGAGTTTTCCTTCCTGAAAGACTGGTGGAAATGGAATCTTCTCTTTACCGTGAGCGAGACAATGCAGAATCTGAGATGGCTATAACTCAGGTAAGTTATGAAAGGCACCTTATATCCAGCTATAAAGGCAGCTGTGAAATACTTTTTTCTATTACTATTGTATAGTGGTACTGGATGCCATTCTAACATGAAAAACTGTACTATGTCCCAATAAGAAAATAGAAGCAAACAACGATGTATGAAGGTCTTATAGATACTGTAGATGCCATATTATGATTCTCATCATAATTAACAATATATGGATATTATAATTTAAAGAGAATATACATTTTTGCTCAAATGATTATTGCCCAGATTGTATTATTAAAATTAAAAGACTTAAAGGGGTATTCCAGGAAGATACCATGCCCCCATTATGTCCCCTGTTCTTGGATTGCAGGGAAACAGCTATTATCAGGGGGCTGGCTCTTATCAAGATCATTGAGCAGGCCTAGCCCCCTGATGTGTGGTGTAACGTCCCAGAAGGGAGGGGAAGTATCAAGGAGCAGCTCCAGCATCACAATTACAGATAAAGGAACAGCAGTATGGATACCATCTTTATAGTTTACTAGCTGTAGTACCCGGGCGTTGCCCGGGATAGTAACTGTCTCTCTGTCTCTCTCCCAGTCTCTGTTTGTGTGTCGCTGTCTATCTGTCTCTCTGTCTGTCTCTTTCCTTGTTTGTCGGTTTCTACCTCTCTGTCTGCATTTGCATCAGTCTATCTGTCTCAATCTCTGTATCTGTCTGTCTTTCTCTCTGTCTCTTTGCCCGGGCTGTCTCTCTGCCCGGGCTGTCTCTTTGCCCGGGCTATCTCTTTGCCCGGGCTGTCTCTTTGCCTGGGCTGTCTCTTTGCCCGGCTGTCTCTGTCTGTGTCTCTGTCTCTATACATCTCACCACTGACATCTTTTTACCTCACACATAAGCTTTTTATACTAACAGTTTATTTTGTTCCTATAGCAACCACTGACAGTTGCTATTTGTAGCCTGCAGCTCCCAGCTCCATTCAGTTTAATGGCTGCAGTATTTTTGTAGAGTAACTGGAAAGCACGTAGCTAAATTTTCACGCCCAAACATAGTCTATGACGTTCCCTAAGTCACATGGAGTGTCTGTGCAAAATTTCAGGATTGTAAATGCGACGGTGCGGATTCCTTTAGCGCGCACACACACACACACACACGTACACACACATACACTGAACTTTATATATTAGATGAGGTCATGGCCATTAGAAGTATTTTTACAGTCATATGAAAAAGTTTGGGCACCCCTATTAATGTTACCCGTTTTTCTTTATAACAATTTGGGTTTTTGCAACAGCTATTTCAGTTTCATATATCTAATAACTGATGGACTGAGTAATATTTCTGGATTGACATGAGGTTTATTGTACTAACAGAAAATGTGCAATCCGCATTTAAATAAAATTTGACCTGTGCAAAAGCATGGGCACCCTTATCAATTTCTTGATTTGAACACCCCTAACTACTTTTTACTGACTTACTAAAGCAATAAATTGGTTTTGTAACCTCATTGAGCTTTGAACTTCATAGGCAGGTGTATCCAATCATGAGAAAAGGTATTTAAGGTGGCCATTTGCAAGTAGTTCTCCTATTTGAATCTCCTATGAAGAGTGGCATCATGGGCTCCTCAAAACAACTCTCAAATGATCTGAAAACAAAGATTATTCAACAAAGTTGTTCAGGGGAAGGATACAAAAAGTTGTCTCAGAGATTTAAACTGTCAATTTCCACTCTGAGGAACATAGTAAGGAAATGGAAGAACACAGGTACAGTTCTTATTAAGCCCAGAAGTGGCAGGCCAAGAAAAATATCAGAAAGGCAGAGAAGAAGAATGGTGAGAACAGTCAAGGACAATCCACAGATCACCTCCAAAGACCTGCAGTTTCATCTTGCTGCAGATGGTGTCAATGTGCATCGGTCAACAATACAGCACACATTGCACAAGGAGAAACTGTATGGGAGAGTGATGCGAAAGAAGCCGTTTCTGCAAGCACGCCACAAACAGAGTCGCCTGAGGTATGCAAAAGCACATTTGGACAAGCCAGTTACATTTTGGAAGAAGGTCCTGTGGACTGATGAAACAAAGATTGAGTTGTTTGGTCATACAAAAAGGCGTTATGCATGGAGGCAAAAAAACACAGCATTCCAAGAAAAGCATTTGCTACCCACAGTAACATTTGGTGGAGGTTCCATCATGCTTTGGGGCTGTGTGGCCAATGCCGGCATCGGGAATCTTGTTAAAAGTTGAGGGTCGCATGGATTCAACACACTGCTCCAAATCTACTCAGGCATTCATGCAGAGGAACAATTACAATGTTCTGGAATGGCCATCCCAGTCCCCAGAACTGAATATCACTGAAAATCTGTGGGATGATTTGAAGCATGCTGTCCATGCTCGGCGACCATCAAACTTAACTGAACTGGAATTGTTTTGTAAACAGGAATGGTCAAATATACCTTCATCCAGGATCCAGGAACTCATTAAAAGCTACAGGAAGCGACTAGAGGCAGTGATGCTTGCAAAAGGAGGATCTACAAAATATTAATGTCACTTTTATGTTGAGGTGCCCATACTTTTGCACCGGTCAAATTTTGTTTAAATGCGGATTGCACATTTTCTGTTAGTACAATATACCTCATTTCAATTCAGAAATATTACTGAGTCCATCATTTAATAGATATATGAAACTGAAATAGCTGTTGCAAAAACACAAATTGTTATAAAGAAAAAAGGTTAACATTAATAGGGGTGCCCACATTTTTCATATGACTGTATCATAAGTGTTTTTAATTGATGGATCAATAAATAAAAACATTAAAAAGCTTTCCCTATACTTTGCAATGTTAAACATGTACTGCACATCTTATGCTACCCGTGTTTTTCACAGACCCATAGACTTGTATGGGAGCTTGTCATCTGTGCTGCTGGAAAAAATAAAAACATGTCTCTGTGTGTTTTGCATGGATGCAAGTTCCATGTAAAAACACAGACATATGAAAATCACCATAGATTGTAATGGGTATGTGTTTTATCCATGAAAATGTGCCGCCCCCATGTCAGCAGCCGGGCTGCTCGGATCTGGATCCGCGGTGGCTCGAGGGGCGTCCGGACCCGGGGGTTGTGCGGCCCCTCAGATGAAGGGGGTATTTACAGGAGGTTGTGTGAAAGTTCATGACGCCACCCGTGGTATGCGGTAACTTTGAATACCACTGCTGCAGTTGGGAGTACTCGGGGTGATGGAGTGGGGAAGCCAGGTGTTAGAACTCTCCACAGGTAGGCGGATGCCCCGGGGACTCGGTGAAGGGCTTCTAGGGGTGCCGTGAGGAGTGAAGGGGGGAGACTTGCGTACTCACTCAGTGCACAGAGCTGACACCGACAACTGGATAAACCAAGTTCTGGACACCGCTGCTGCCGAGGGGAGCTAGTTTGGGTCCCGTACCCGATGGTTTTGCCTGGTGATCTGTGACCTTACTCCTGACACTAAGTTCTCTCTTTTTGTGGTCCCAGTAGCATAAAACTAGTCGGATACCGCGCCCCAATGTGGCTAACTGTGGGAGCTTTCTTTCAGGGTTCACACTTAGGATTTTCTGGACCGTTTTGTGGAAAGTCCTATCCCCCTCATTGCGCTAGTACCCCGATTTTGGATCAGGTGGAGAGCGGATCTTGAAGACTCCGTTCTCATCGGGTCAATTGTCAGGTTGCCTGAAGCTACTCCCTGACCTAGGGTCCACGTACCACGTCGTGCCCTGGTCCCAGCCTGATGATGGTACAAGGCCGCTGGCTGTCCTCCTCGACAGTTCCGTGCCCCTTGTCACGATCCCCTGTGACCGGGGGTCCGGCTCCTACTAGGCCCAGACAACCATCTGCCACCTAGTTACTTCCAAGGAGCCTGGCTCCTGTCCTCCTCTCTCAAACTCCAAACTTCAACTGAACCGCTCCTGACACTCCTGACCCCCCTTTAACCAACACCCCAAGTGGGCGACCCTATTCCACTCAGGCTGTCCACTGGTGTGTCTGGTGGGTGTGGTGCAGAGTGTACCTAGGACTTTAATTGACTGATGTTGGCAACACCATGTAGTTAGGGACCCGTAACCAAGGAGGAGGTGGATATTGCACAGAAGGGCAGATTGCACAATACCCTGTGATAACCTGATAGTCCAGGGCGTCACAAAAACTTCAGTTACAACTCATACCTTCAACACGGAAGTGTCTTTTTAGGCCACATGGGAATTACTGCGATCCCCTCGCATGACACTCGGATCACACTGGCAGTACAGCAGAGCCGAGTGTCATGCGAGTGTGCCTGCTACTGAGGTCCAACCGTGCGAGCGGACCTCAGGTGCCGGGGGACGGGCTGGCACTGAGGAGGGGAGGGAGGGATTTATCTCTGTTATGATCCGGAACCATGGAAGACCACCATAAATCATTGGTAAAAGGTGACAAGAGCATTGGCAACTAATCTGGCCACCATCCACTTACTAACCATCAACACTAGAAGTAGCCGAGGGGTGAACTAACATCCTGTGCACCACGGACCCAGCCGGGAACTAGCTATCCTAAAGGAAGGAAAGATGAATAACTCTCTGCCTCAGAAAATAGATAAAGAATAGCAAGCCCCCCACATTCAAAGACTGCGGTGATATAGGAAACAACAATACACAGATAGATGATAGGATTAGCAAAAGGTGAGGCCCTACTGACTAAATAGGACAGGATAGGAAAGGGACTGATGGTGGCCAGAGAAAAACCCTGCAAAAATCCAAAAACCTGATAGTACAAAAAAGCCCTCAGATCGCTAGATCTGAACTCCGTCCTATACCAGGCACTCTTGTCAAACCAATGAACAGAAAGCAGGAACCATTTCAAATTCAAGAAGCAACAAACACATTTACTAATAGGAACAATACTCCAAACACATAGCTGCAGGGAGCTTTCCAGCTAAGCAACTGAGAGGGAAGATCCCTGCATGCAAATAAACTGACAAAAACCACAGCAAATGACAAATTCAGATAAGAGCAAAAAGAACCAAACAACAAATAAAGAGCCAAGCACTTATCTTGGGTAGATGTGGTCTGGAGCAGGATGAAGTAGGCTGGTGAACAAAGAACAAATGACATCCGGCATAGCCTGCTAGCAGACCAGGAATTAAATAGGCAGAGAGTTTAGCAATGGAAACGACCATTGCTCAACACACCTGGTCTCTGTCCAAACCATTCCTGGCCACAAGAGGGAGCCTCACAACAGCAAAAGCATAACTGACATTCACAACATATCTCCCTCTCTCCTCTGTAGCCAGCTATTGCCATTCTCACACTGCACTCGCGGTACACCGGTGTACGGCGAATGCAGTGCAATTTTTCTCTCGCCCCATACACTTGAATGAGTGCGAGAGAAAGAGTCTCACATTACAGTCGCAGCTTGCTGCGATTGTTTTCTCGGTCCGATTAGAGTTGAGAAAATAATAGCTTATGGGTGCTTACACAGGCCAATATTGGTCTGAGTGGAATGAGATTTTTTTTTCGCACTCCACTCACACTGATTTTCATGCCGTGTGGCTTAGGCCTTAATGGCAGACTCATGCACTTTGATATCAATAATGTGAAGCTCTTTAGGTCCTGTGATATTCTGCAGTCCTTATACTGCTCTTGGGCTTGCTTGGTGGCTTGGATTTGAAAAGATGGCTGCTCTTTGACAGTCAGTTTATTGATGTTTAATCATATATTTACGGTAAGTCCCTTTTTATAAAGCAAAGTCATCTTTAACTTTCTTTCTGAAGGTGGAAGAGAACTCTTTAGATCTAGGTTTGGAGATACTATATATGGCAATAACAAATGTGGAATTCTCAAAGATGATTTACAATAATGTTGTAAGCATTTGCAGCTAATTCTAATTTTAGCTCTTTAACCCCTCCACAACCTTTTCATAAGTTTTGTTATGGTCAGATAAGGGTTCATGACATATGACATAAACTTACATCATGGTGATCGACCAGGCACAGGAGCTGCTGTTTGACCCTAAATGCCATGATCAATAGCGATCGCAGCATTTACGAAGCTGGGAGAGGGAGTGCCCTCCCTCTTTCACCCAATCGGGACCCCTAGGATGTGATTACGGGGTCCCAATTGTTGCCATGGTAATGAAGGAGAGTTAACTATGACCTGCTACCCCCAAGACGTCATTGTTGGTATATATGTTTAGTCGTGTTAGGCTGGTTTCACACTACGTCTTTTTAACATCCGTTGAAAACGTTTTTTTAACGGAAGTACGGATCCTGCTTTTACAGCCAATAACGTATGCAAACGCATATGTTATTTTGCAGGATCCTGCAGTGGATGTTTCGGGGCGGGCATTGTAGTCATGTGATCGGGAGTGAGGGTAACTAGAGTGGGAGGAGGCTTCTGACAGCTGCAGACGCTGGTAACCAAGGTAAATATCGGCCTTGGATACCCGATATTTATCTTGGTTACGAGTCAGCTGCTTGGAGCCGGGGAGAGAGAGAGAGAGAGAGAGAGAGAGAGAGAGAGAAAGAGAGAGAGAGAGAGAGAGAGAGAGAAAGAGAGAGAGAGAGAGAGAGAGAGAGAGAGAAAGAGAGAGAGAGAGAGAGAGAGAGAAAGAGAGAGAGAGAGAGAGAGAGAGAGAGAGAGAGAGAGAGAGAGAGAGTGCGTTATAGTCAGGATCCAGCAATTTGCAGTATTTGGACGGAGCTCAAAAACGCTACATGTTGCGTTTTTGAAACATGTTAAAATAACGCAAAAGGACGGATCCTGCGTCTAACGGACGCAAACGCACGCAAACGTAGGTGGACGAGAGTCCATTGAAAATGCATTGACATGAAAACGGATTTGCACAGGATCCGTACTTCCGTTAAAAAAAACGTTTTTGACGGATGTTAAAAAGACGTAGTGTGAAACCAGCCTTAAGATGTTCAAATCCCATTGTGTCTTTGGGTGCCTTGCTGTCAGCCACCACTAGATGTCATCAGTCCCATGTTCCCTAGGGGAGACATGCTTTAGGTATAGTGACAGGGCTGAGAGAGTTCATTTGAGAAGTCGGCCCACAGTGAAGGGAATATAATCTTGGTTATTTCCTGGGTTTGCAGTTCAGTAGTAATGAAGTGACGAAGAGATGTAGCAGAGTGAAGAGTGTGGTATGGAGAAAGGAACAGGCAGAAGTGACAAGCCGGAGCAAACAAAGGTGACAAAGCTGCAGAGTCAGTGTTGATTGATAGACACTGACACTGCGGGAACAGGACTCAAGGAGTTATCTTGAGAAAGTAGCATAGCCGTGCAGGTTACCACAGCCCCAGTGATACACATGGACCAGTGCAGTTGGGTAGCCAGGAGACAGTGAAGTGCCAAACTCCCATCCTCCTTGGCAGTCAGTGTGAACTTGTCTGTAGCTGTAACCAGGGCCAGATTAAGGTTGGTGGGGGCCCCTGGGCAGAAAATCTGGTGGGGGCCCCATAACATTAACATTTTTAGCCATAACAGTAGAGAACGAACCGTAGCATTTAGATATAAATCCAATGAACATTTATCTTATCCTGTTCTGCCACATTCAGATTTACAGTACTACAGATACAGTCCAGGATAAATCACAGCTGTCCACTTACACACAGAAAGTAGAGTTAAGGCTGCTTTACACATTTCGATCTCGTATGCGATCGCACACGCCCCCATCGTATGTGCGGAACAGGCAATTTGTTGCCCGTGTCGCACAAACGATTAACCCCCGTCACACGTACTTACCTTCCAAATGACCTCGCTGTGGGCGGCGAACATCCATGAAGTGAAAGGGACGTCACACAGCGGCCGGCCAATAGAAGCGGAGGGGCGGAGATGAGCGGGATGTAAACATCCCGCCCACCTCCTTCCTTCCGCATTGCCGGCAGTACGCAGGTAAGCTGCAGTTCATTGTTCCCGGGGTATCACACGAAGCGATGTGTGCTGCCTCAAGAACGATGAACAAAGAGACGTTCAATTTTTAGAAAATGAACGACGTGTCAGCAATCAACGTTTTAACGCACAATCAGGGTCGCACGTAGCTGTCACACACTGCAATATCACTAACGATGCCGGATGTGCGTCACTTACGACGTGACCCCGCCGAGACATCGTTAGATATATTGTAGCGTGTAAAGCCCGCTTTTGTCACATATTTTTTATTGATCCCAATGTTAAGGCAGCCAGGGCCAGCTCCAGGGTTTTGTGGCCTCCGGGTGAAAGAGTCTCAGTGGGCCCCATCCACACACAGACACGCACACACACATACAGGCATACGTATATACATATTTGAAGACAAATTCAGAAAAATACATAATAAACAGACAAATATATGCACAGTCATATACACTGACATACATGCAGACACAGACGCATTAGGGCTCGTGCGCACGTTGCGTAATTACATGCATTTACGCTGCGTATAGCACTGCAGTGTAAATGCATGCGTCCTGCGTCCCCTATACAATCTATGTAGATTGTGCATGATACGTGCACCCATTGCTTTTATGAACGCAGCGATTTGGGTGCTAAAATGTTGACCCAAATCCGTGCGTTCATAAAATGAGCATGTCAATTATTCCATGCGCTATGGATGCAGCTCCCGCTCTGTCTATGGTGGGGGCAGCATCCCGAGCGCATGAAATCGGCTTTTTTTTGTACAGAAAAACTGCATCCATTATGCAGTGTTTCTGCAGCGATTTGACGCGCACATGTGCTGTCAAATCGCTGCAGAATATTCAGCAGTTACGTGCGCATGAGCCCTTACAGGTATTAATATGGGGAAAGTCGCCAGCAGCCTCACTCACCTCTCCCGCTTGCTTCCGTCCAGCTCCTTCAGGACATGTGGCTGTTTCACGATGGCTGTCACTAACACACATGACTGCACACTGACAGCACTGCTGTATATACATCACAGGAGGGGGCTGGGGGCTACGATATATACATTACAGGAGGGGCAGGGGGCATAGACGTTACTGGGAGTGGCAAACAGCTCTGGTGGTGTACTCATCACTGCGATGGGTGACATAGCGCTCTGGGGAACCCATATAGTTCTGGGGGGGGTGCACAGACTGCTCTAATTCATATATACACACACAGTACTGCTTCTTACACACACATCTCTGACACACACACACACACACACACACACACACTACAATGCACCCCCATCACCCCCTACACACACACACAATACAATGCACCCCCCATTACCCCTACACACACACACACAATACAATGCACCCCCCATTACCCCTACACACACACACACACACACACACAATACAACCCCCATTACCCCTACACACACACACAATACAATGCACCCCCCCATTACCCCTACACACACACACACACAATACAATGCACCCCCCATTACCCCTACACACACACACACACACACAATACAATGCACCCCCCAGTTACCCTACACACACACACACACATAAACAATGCACCCCACATTACCCCTACACACACACACACAATACAATGCACCCCCCATTACCCCTACACACACACACACACACACACAATACAATGCACCCCCCATTACCCCTACACACACACACACAATACAATGCACCCCCATTACCCCTACACACACAATACAATGCACCCCCCATTACCCCTCCCCACACACAATACAATGCACCCCCCATTACCCCTACACACACACAATACAATGCACCCCCCATTACCCCTCCCCCCACACACACACACACACACACACAATACAATGCACCCCCCATTACCCCTACACACACACACACACACACATAATACAATGCACCCCCCATTACCCCTACACACACACACACACAAAATACAATGCACCCCCCATTACCCCTACACACACACACACACACACACACACACAATACAATGCACCCCCCATTACCCCTACACACACACACACACAATACAATGCACCCCCCATTACCCCTACACACACAATACAATGCACCCCCCATTACCCCTCCCCACACACAATACAATGCACCCCCCATTACCCCTCCCCACACACAATACAATGCACCCCCCATTACCCCTCCCCCCCCACACACACACACACAATACAATGCACCCCCCCATTACCCCTCCCCCTACACACACACACACAATACAATGCACCCCCATTAACCCTCCCCCCACACACATTACCCCTCCCCCCACACACAATACAATGCACCCCCATTACCCCTCTCCTCACACACAATACAATGCACCCCCCATTACCCCTCTCCCCACACACAATACAATGCACCCCCCATTACCCCTACACACACACGCACACACAATGCAATGCACCCCCCATTACCCCTACACACACACACACAATACAATGCACCCCCCATTACCCCTACACACACACACACACAATATACAACCCCCATTACCCCTACACACACACACACACACACAATACACCCCCCATTACCCCTACACACACACACACACACACAATACAATGCAGCCACCATTACCCCCCCACACACACACACACACACACACACACACACACACACTGCACCCCCCATTACCCCCCCCCCCCACACACACACACACAATACAATGTACCCCCCATTACCCCTCCCCACACAATACAATGCACCCCCCATTACCCCTCCCCACACACAATACAATGCACCCCCCATTACCCCTCCCCACACACAATACAATGCACCCCCCATTACCCCTCCCCACACACAATAAAATGCACCCCCCATTACCCCTCCCCACACACAATACAATGCACCCCCCATTACCCCTCCCCACACACACACACACACACACAATACAATACACCCCCATTACCCCTCCCCCTACACACACACACACAATACAATGCACCCCCATTACCCCTCCCCCCCCCACACACACACACACAATACAATGCACCCCCATTACCCCTCCCCCCCCACACACACACACACAATACAATGCACCCCCATTACCCCTCCCCCCACACACACACAATACAATGCACCCCCATTACCCCTCCCCCCACACACAATACAATGCACCCCCATTACCCCTCCCCCACACACACATTACCCCTCTCCTCACACACAATACAATGCACCCCCCATCACCCCTCTCCCCACACACAATACAATGCACCCCCCATCACCCCTCTCCCCACACACAATACAATGCACCCCCCATTACCCCTCTCCCCACACACAATACAATGCACCCCCCATTACCCCTCTCCCCACACACAATACAATGCACCCCCCATTACCCCTCTCCCCACACACAATACAATGCACCCCCCATTACCCCTCTCCCCACACACAATACAATGCACCCATTACCCCTCTCCCCACACACAATACAATGCACCCCTCATTACCTCTCCCCACACACAAACACAATGCACCCCTCATGACCTCTCCCCCCACACACAATACAGTGCACCCTCCATTACCCCTCCCCCCCACACACAATACAGTGCACCCTCCATTACCCCTCCCTCCACACACAATACAATGCACCCTCCATTACCCCTCCCCCCACACACAATACAACCCTCATCACCCCCTACACACACAAATTACACTGCTCCATCCCTACACACTCCTGCCTCCCCCCCCCTCCCTCGGAATACAGTACTCCTCCTCTGCCTGTCACAGAGCTGTGTTCCTTCACAAATGTTCCCCGTTATGTGTCCTCTGCCCCTCCTCACTCATCCCCATTAATTACACCTGTCTCTTCAGCTCCTTCATGGAGCGCTCGCTTCCTCATGTCCCCAGTGTGGCGCCGGCAGCACTGTGATGACGTCAGCAAGGTGCTGATCTCATCACGTTGCTGCACGTCGGGGGCGGGGCCCAGTCCCGGTGCGCTGTTCAAATGTATTTACGTCTGAAAGACGCAAATACATTTGAATAGGAACGGAAACAGGAAGCTGCGGTCATCGGCTCTGCTGCGCTCCTCTGCAGTGTACATGCCGGCACACAGCAGAGCCGGCGCACAGCAGAGCCGGCGCACAGCAGAGCCGGCGCACAGCAGAGCCGGCGCACAGCGCGCTGCCTCCTGCTCCTGCTAGTGTGCCTGGCATGTAAGGAGCGCAGCGGGGACAGCAGACAGCGGCCCACCACACCGTGCCCCTGCTTCTAGGTACGGCCGCAGCACATAGCAGGGAGCATTAGCACACCTCTGACCCCGGAAGTTCAAGCGGAAGCGGCCGCTGGTACTTCCGAGGTCAATCAGCGTCCTGTGCCCGCAGTTTGTTTTTGCGTCTTAAAGACGCAGATGCAAATAAATAGCGGTGCCCCCCCCCCCCCCCCCGAAAACACAGCTGATTTATTAGACTGTCTTTACGGAGGGGGAGAGGGTGTGAAAAAAAAAATGCTGACAGGTGCCTAGTGCCAAGTATGGTGGGGGCCCCCTTAGAAGCTCTTTTGGTGGGGGCCCCTGGGCTTCAGCCCCGCCTGCCCCGCCTATAATCCGGCCCTGGCTGTAACGGAAGAGGCGGTTGGTACTACAGTGCTAATGCCTGAAGAGAAACCTGTTGCAAGCCAAGTAAAACAGTGTTTAAAATGTGTTACCAGTAAACTGTGTGCAGTTTTTAACCTTTGTGGACTTCTCTTTAATAACATTGAATGCAGAACCACACAGTGTGAAAGAGACTATGAAAACCGGCTGATAGCCGAGAAGTCCTGCTGCAACCAGGTAACACCTCCACATTCACTCCACCATACACTCTAACCCCGGTGTCAGTAGCATGCCGTGGAGAGTGAAGGACTGAAGCCCTGGCCCATGACTACCACCCCTGGCCATATTATATTTGTCGTAGTTGGCAGAACATGGTGTGGCGCCCTGGACAAGCCAGGTCGTCACAGGTACTACACCAACACACCCCACACCCCGGCTAGGCACAGCGAAGCCAAACACAAAATCCTTGTTGCCTTCCTCCAGGGGCTGATGTCCACACCAGGGGGTGGGCCAGGCGGTTGGTCCCGCCCACCGAGGAGTTCACAGTCCTGGAGGCGGGAAAAGGAGAGAGATTAGAGTTCAGTTTTGAAGTGAGAGGAAGTAAAGTGGTAGAGGAGCAGTCTGAAGGCGTCCGGGTGCGTGGCCCGGACGGTACAGCAAGGTTGGCAGATGGTGGTGACCGTCTGCAGGAGAGGCCGATTGGAGCGAGCCGTAAGGACCGTGGACGGGCGGTGGCCCGGCGGTACCGGATCGGAGAGCAAAGAGAAGCCAGCACCATCCGGCAGGGCTTACGGACCCTGACTAGGCTAGGAGTCGCCGTTAAACTGGTCAAATCCGTTAGCGAAGGGAACCTCCGGGGTTTCCCAGCAGTCAAGACCCGATTGAAGGCAACAGCTCACACCGTAGAGGGAAACACAGTCACCGCCAAGGCTACAGTTCCCAGGGCCAGAGCCTGCGGGCAAAAGGGGCTCCTTCATCAGCCATCCAAGCTGGGGAGCGGGTTACCGGTGGGAAGCCATTGGAACCGTAAACACAACACAGGTGCAGGGAAAGGCAGTCACTATCAACCTACCGGGAGAACTACCGCAGCCGCCTGTGGGACCCGTCCATCCAGCCATTTGTTTGACCAGAGACTCCGTGTGAATTACTGGCTGAGTGAGTACCACCGTGCCGTGCGGCACAGTGCTGCCCCCGCGACCCTGCACCTCACCAGGCCCCGTAACCCACCTGCCATCCATCCCTACCTCCCTCACTGGGCCCCGGGGCAACCAACCCCCTACCCACGGAGGGGAGAACCAACATCCAAGCTGCTCCCTGTCATCGCTCCCAGGATCCCCGTCCAGAGCAGCGGTGGTGTCACCAATCTCACCACAACCGTGGGTGGCGTCACGGACAACATCAATCCCCAAAACCATTCCCCTTTCACTCACGGGCGATGAACGCCGCTCGAGTCCCCGGGATCCCGCCACCGCTCGAGCCACCATCGAGCAGCAGCAGCAGCCGGACCCGAGCAGTGGGTGAGCGCAGCGTCCCCTCCTCCGCCCGCGACAATGGTATCTCACATGAACTGCTTAAAATGTGACACCCTCCCCCCCCCCCCGGCACTTGAATTTTAGCAGCCTGAAGAGGGCATAAAAATTCAATGTTTGAAAATTGTGAAATTTTCAAACTTTCACCAAATTTCCAATATTGTCACAAATAAGCGCAAAAATATCCTACTGAAATTAACTAAATTAACCAACATAAAGTACAATATGTCACAAAAAAACAATCTCAGAATCACAGGATCCATTGGAGCATTCCACAGTTATTAACTCATAACATGACACTGGTCAGAATTGTAAAAAATGGCCTGGTCATGAAGGTGAAAACAGGTAGGGGGTGAAGGAGTTAGTAGTCCCCTTAGGGAACTTGACGTACAATGGTCTGATCACTTTTCGTATATACAGCAATGCAACAGCAACATAGAAGAAATCACAAGTCTCCTATGAACGCCAGCCAAGGTGCTGGTTTTCATAAGAGTACTGTGATTACCGACCTGGGAATCTTCAATAGGCTGCTGTCTGTCATAGTAAAACATCTGCGTCTAGGAGTCGCGTTACGGGCATGCCGATGTGGGGTCAGAAGAGCACGCCGGCTCACGATAAATGCTGCTGTCAGAGATTGAAAGCAGCATTTAACAGGTCCGCTCCGCCCATGGCTGTTAGAGGCGAATGAAGGCTGAATAATTCACCTTTTCCCTCAGGACAATGACCCAATGCATATGTTGAGATTGCAAAATGTATGGTTCAATAACAATGAAGTAGAGGTGTTGCATTGGCCCCCACAGTCCCCAGACCTCAACCCAATCAAACACTTTTGGGTAGGGTTGTACAAATAGCTCTATACATACCCAAGTAAGTCGACCAGTATGCACCAACATTGGGAACGTGTAGTAGAGAGCTGGGATCAAATTTTGTCAATACATGCTTGAATCTGATGAAGAGCATACACAGATGATTCTGGCAAGGTTTAAAGGCGGATTTACAAAATACTGCAAACTAAAATGTAGATTTTTAGGAGCAAAACAGTAACAGAGCAGTGACATTATAAGAATCTGCATAACTAATCATATGCTAAATAGCTGCAAGTCAAATTTATGTATGAGATAGCCAAGGTGATTGTCTATAAAATGAAGGTAGTCTCAAGTTCGAAGTTGTAGTGAATGGAGAGATATGGAGCCTGGAATTTGAAAGTTGAAAACATTGTTACCCTTTTGCTCATCAGTATATGTTATCTACAAGTGTCAATATTTTTAGAAAGGTGACACATACTTAACATTTCAAAGCCCGAAATCAGAACATGCTCTATCTAAATTAATATATTTCCGCTTTGACTTGGTTCATTTAATAACATTTTAATATACTGCATTCTTTTCTCAGGAGTTTATGGAGCATCCAAGGCTGATAACAAGCAGCACTATCCTACCAACCAATGTTCATGAAATATCGAAACGTGTTTCATTGCATAGCACAGGTGTGTACCCTTCTAAATGCATTATTTTCTTAAACATGTCTGAACTTGTAATTATTTATAATACAAATTAATAAATGAATACTGATTGTTTTATCTTCAGACAGATCAGGCAGAAATTACAAGTTATTCTCAGAGAATCTGCCAAAACATATATCAGTTCCTGGGGCACATCCACCTTTAACATTGACTGAAGAAAATTCTTATTTGAGGTGAGAGGAAAATTCAAGATCTTCATGATATCTAGCAATAACCCTTAATACACACGTACAAGGTCTTGAAAAAAATATTCAAACCTTGTGAACTTTTCCACGTTGCACCAACAACTTATCTGTCTTTTTTGAGGATTTAATGTGACATACCAACACTAAGTTTGTGAAGTGTTAAGCAAATGATACGTGATTTTCTAAATATAGTGACATGCATTTGCATTCAGCCCTTGTAGTCTGATACTTCTACATAATATCCTGAGTGACCATTAGCTTCCAGAAGTCAATTAATTAGTAAATTGAGTCCATCTCTGTTCAATTTATTCTCAGAATAACTACAGCTGTTCTTTAAAGGCCTCAGGGGTTTGTTTGAGAACATTAGGGATCAAACAGAATCAAGAAAACCAAGGAACACGTCAGGCAGGTGAGGGATAAAGTTGTAAAGAACAGAAGAGCAGGGTTAGGTTATAAAATATCCCATCTCTGAAAATCTCATGGAATACTGTTCAATCCATTATCCAAAAATGAAAAGAATATGGTACAACTGCAAACCTAGTAAGATATGGTCATCCAACTAAATTGACATCCTAAGCAAGGAGAGCACTAATTAGAGTAGTAGCGAAGATGCCAATGGTCACTCTGGGGAGCTGCAGAGATCCACAGCTGAGATAGGAGAATCTGTCCATAGGACAACTCTTAAGGCCCCGTTACACGCAACGACGTATCTAACGATATATATCTCCGAGGTCACGGATTCCGTGACGCACATCCGGCATCGTTAGCGACGTCGCTGCGTGTGACACCAACGAGTGGCCGTTAACGATGGAAAATACTTACCAAATCGTCCATCGTTCACATGTCATTCATTTTCAAAAAATCGTTGATTGTTGAGGGCGCAGGTTTTTCGTCGTTCCCGAGCCAGCACACATCTCTATGTGTGACACCTTGGGAATGACGAACTACAGCTTAGCTGCGGCCGCCGGCAATGAGGAAGGAAGGAGGTGGGAGTGATGTTACGGCCACTCATCTCCGCTCCTCCCCCTCTATTGGGCGGCCGCTTAGTGACGCCTCTGTGACGCCGCACGAACCGCCCCCCTTAGAAATGAGGCGTTTCGCCGGCCACAGCGACGTCGCTAGGCAGGTAAGTCCGTGTGACGGCTCCTAACGATATTGTGCACCACGGGCAGCGATTTGCCCGTGACGCACAAACGACGGGGGCGGGTATGCTCGCTAGCGATATCGCTAGCGATATCGCTGCGTGTAAAGTCCCCTTAAGTCTTATGCATCGCACATCTGGCCTTTATGGAACAGTGGAAAGAAGAAAGCCATTTTGAAAACAATATATAAAAAGTCCTGTTCGCAGTTTGCAAAAAGCTATATAGCAGACATAGCTACCATGTGGAAGAAGGTGTTTTGGTCAGATAAAACCAAAGTAGGACTTTTTGGGCTAAATGAAAAACACTGTGTGGTGGAAAACTAACACTGCAAATTGTTCAGAAAACACCATTCCCATCATAAAACATGGTGGCTAAAGCATCAAGATGTGGGGATGCTTTTCTTCAGCAGAGACAAGGAAGCTCATCACAGTTGATAAGAACATGAATGGAGAGAAATACAGGGCAATCCTGAAGGAAAACCTGTTAGACTAAAGGCCCAGTCACACTAAACAACTTACCAGCGATCCCAACAACGATACAACCTGATAGGGACCGCTGTTAAGTTGTTAGGAGGTCGCTGGTGAGATGTCACACTAAGCAACGCTCCAGCGATCCCACCAGCAACCTGACCTGGCAGGGATCGCTGGAGCGTCGCTACACGTGGACGCATGCTGCGCTTGGTAACTAAGGTAAATATCGGGTAACCAATCCGATATTTACCTTGGTTACCAGCGCACACCGCTTAGCGCTAGCTCCCTGCACACCTAGCCACAGTACACATCGGGTTAATTACCCGATGTGTACTGCAGGTACATGTGCAGAGAGCAGGGAGCCGCGCACACTGCTTAGCGCTGGCTCCCTGCTCTCCTAGCTACAGTACCCATGGGGTTAATTACCCGATGTGTACTGCATCTACATGTGCAAGGACCAGGAGCTGGCACTGCCAGCGAGAGCGGCGGACACTGGTAATGAAGGTAAATATCGGGTAACCAAGGTAAGGGCTTCTTGGTTACCCGCTGTTTACCGTAGTTACCAGCGTCCGCAGATGCCGGCTCCTGCTGCCTGCACTTTTGCAGCGATGTGTGCTTCACAGCAGGAGAGCAACAACTAAAAAATGGCCTAGGACATTCAGCAACAACCAACGACCTCACAGCAAGGGCCAGGTTGTTGCTGGATGTCACACTAAGCAACATCGCTAGCAAGTTGTGCATCAGCAGCGATGTTGCTAGCGATGTTGCTTAGTGTGACGGTACCTTAAGTTCACACACTGCATTTTTTTGACGCTGCGTTTTTTGTGGCATAAAACGCACAAAAACTCACCCGCGGCAAAAAACGCAGCAAAAACGCATGCGTTTTTACCGTGTTTTGGTGCGTTTTTTCTGCGTTTTGCTCCGTTTTTGCTCACTGCGTTCTTATGCGTTTTTTTATCAGTGAACAATGCCATCATCAATAGGTAGGTACATATAAAGGAGGACTTCTACCAAACAATCATCTCCCACATATAAGTAATCAGGTGCCCAAAAATATGATTCAGGCAATGAAGTTTACCTGATTCACAGGGGTAAGCAGCAGATAAAATCTAGTCAATCACTGCGACTATGCATACATCCTACAATCTGCTGCATACAAATGAGGACCATAGTGAACCCAGCACAGGCCAAAAACAGGGCTTAGTCAGAGTGATTAACACCGTGACACAAACTATGTATATAAAGCTGGGTTTACACACTGCAACATCTCAAACGACATCGCTGTAACGTCACCGGTTTTGTGACGCAATAGCGATGTTGTTTGCGATGTTGCAGTGTGTGAAACTTATCAGCGACCCGGCCCCTGCTGTGAAGTTGTAATCGTTACAAATCGTTCAGGACCATTCCTAGGTCCTTTGTTTCCCGCTGTGCAGCATGAAGTTTCAGTGTGTGAAGACTTTGCAGAGAGTTTGTTAGCAACTTCCCTTTCAAAAGGCTGCTTATCAATGTCCCCAACAACCAGCTAAGTCGCTCTGCAGGTCCGGATCGCTGTTGAGTTGTTGGCCAGGTTTGCCTGTTTGACAGCTCACCAGCGACTTAGCAGAGACTTAGGGAGGTCGCTGTTACGTCACAAAACCGGTGACGTTACAGCGATGTCCTTTGCGATGTTGCAGTGTGTAAACCCAGCTTAAGACTTACCCATATCTTGACAGTGCTGGCAGGGGGCACACAGAGTGGGGGAAAGATTGCAGCTCCCAGTCCCATCTTCTGGCGCTGTATCCAACTCTTCCAGCTGCCCTGATGCCGGGTGGCTCGCTGGGTAATGATGGTGTTAGGGCTAGCTGTATATTATCAGCTGGCCCTAAGCCCGAAATTCATGGTGTCACGCCAATATTAGACATGGCCACCATGAATTTCTAGTAAAGATAAAAAAAACAAAAAACATAGAAAAATATTTTTATTAGAAATAAAACTCAACACAATTAGTTACTCCATCTTTATTGAAATAAAGACCCCCCTCCGCAGTAATCCTGGGGCAAGGGTCCCGCGCCGTCCAATATCATCTGATCAGTTTGCTGGAAGGCAAAGCGATCAGATGATGTGTCAGGTTCAAGGACGTGAATCATATCACACATCAGCTGATTGTATAAAAGCCGTTTATGCAATCAGCTGATGCATCAGTGCAAAAAAAAAAAATACTCACTTATGTGCTGATTACCGGCAGCTCCTGGAGCGATCGGACGGAAGTCTGATCCCGTCCGATCGCTGCAGGAGCTGCCGGTAATCAGCTGATGAAGTCTCCTGACGGCATCAGCTGATAGGTTAAGCCGGCCAGGCGGTAAAAAGCCGGCGTCACCGCGAGATTTACGATCAGCTGATGCGTCAGGTGACCGCATCAGGTGATCACTGCCAGGTGCTGCAGCTATCGTGCCCGGGAGCACACAGCCGGAGCGGGGGTGGCGGTACCAGGAGAGGAGCTGGGAGTGGACATGTCGGGAGTCTGCAGACAGGTGAGTATGACATTTTTTTTCTACTCTTCACTTTTGATTTCACAGCTGCCTCCACCTCCCGCCCAGACATGGCGCCCTACGGGAGGTGAAAGCAGTGGTGGCGGTACTGGGAGGATTCACGCTTCAGTGTTTACTGTCAGAAGGAATCCTCTTCCTGTACATGTCACTTTACTACCCACCCCTTGCGTTTATAGCTACGTTTTTAGTCATAGAAACACACTAAAATGCAGCTATATTTGCAATTTGCGTTTTTCATTGCGTTTTTGAATATCTCATTGAACTCAATGGGTGGAAAATGCAGTGAAAAACGCAAAAATAATTGACATGCTGCGTTTTTGTGGGCACCACAAAAACGCAGCTAAAAAAAAACGCTGTGTGCAGACAGCAAAAATGAAAACTCATAGATTTTGCTGGGGAAGCAAAGTCATGCATTTTTCTGAGCAAAAACGCACCCGAAAAACACGCAAAAACGCCGCGAAAAATGCACTGTGTGAACTTACCCTTAGAGGCTGCAAAAGACTTTTGTCTGTGGCATAAGTTCAACTTCCAGCAAGACAATGATCCTAAACACATTTCCAAAGCTACAATGGATGGTTTAGAGCTAGATCTATTTTACGAAAGAAGAATGGGCAAAAACATCAGCTTTTAGATATGCAAAGCTGGTAGAGACATGCCCCAAAACACTTGCAGCAGTAATTGCGTGAAAGTGGTTTTAGAAAGTATTTACTGAATACAAAAGCACATCACAATTTTTAGACTCATATTTTTTAAATATTTATAAAACTATGGTATGTATAATTTCCTTTACACTTTACAAATTCTTGCTACTTTGTATTGGTATGCCATATTGCACCTAAAATCCCAATAAAATACATTTAAGTTTGTGAGTCTAACTATGACGTGAAAAAAGTGGAAAGTTGAATTCTTTTTCAATGCATTGTAATAATCTGTGCAGTAAGTTTATTTCATAGCGTAAGCCATGCTTAAACACAAACATTTTTTAATTGTTTTTTACTTTAATGTCTACCGTTGGAAGACAGTCATCAGGCTATCATTTACATTAGATCTTTAATAGTTAGTAGCCTACCAAAGACAGATTCGCATCTAGGTTTTCCTCCACCCGGGCAAGCAGAGCTAAGTCCTTAGGGTACGCTCACACGAGTGTATGACTCACATGAGTGCAATGCGAGAAAATCTTGCACTCTGACCAATGTTAGTCAGTGAGAGCAGATGGTCAGTTTTTTCTCATCCAGATAATGAATGAAATATAGTTGCAACATGCTGCGAGTGTATGCCGAAATCGTACGAGACTCACCAATACAAGTCAATAGATGCGAGAAAAAAACGGACGCCACATGGACAGCACACGGATCATCCTAGTTACGTCAGTTTTTATGGATACAAAACTATTCTGTAGCATAGAACACTGTAAATGGTCCTGCAAATGACCATTACCTGCTGAGAAAAAAGCGGATTGCACATGGACAGCACACAGACAGCACACAGCTGACAAGTAAGAAAAGAAAAAATTGTCCTACTTTTCTGGATGAGAATGGGACCGTTTTTTCTTAGGCTCGTATAACTTCAGCCTTACAGTGAGTATATTACATGCTGTTAGGTTTGGCATCCTACACTGTTTATAATTAAAGGGCCTATCCAGGTTTGTGATGAAAATCCGCAGTCACTCTAGATGACTACAGACTTTTGAATTCCTCACAGTGCATGCACTGCACACTTTTTGGATTCTCCTATGCCGACAGTAAGAGTGGACAGTTATGTGAACACAAGAATGTGATTTGCATACTTCTGGTCACATCCCAAATAGATGTGTCCGGCCTCACACATTCACTTGTATTGCGCAAGACGAGGCATATTTAGTTGGCACGTAACCACATGTATTTAAATTGCATACTTGCAATTTCATGACCTCCCTCTCTCACTGTCAGAACCAGAGATTCCGGACAGCATGCAGTGTGCACACTGTGAGAATTCAGTAGTCTGAGGTCACATCATCATAAATATTGACAACCCCTTTAATGCTCTTAACATAAATATAAACATACAGTAGTAACTCTTGGCTTGTCAGACAGCCCAAAATTTTATTAACATGGCCATGTATAACGTAATCACAAGTTACGGATTGTTACATGTGGACAGGACCAGAACTAATAACAGCACAACAATACATTACCAGAAACACAGCATCACAACCCTCATCAGTACAGAAATACACCACCAGAACCAACATCAGTACAAGGTATATCAATTGTACTGTCAGGTCAGACCCATATACACTTGTATTCCATGAACTGACAACTCCCAGTATGTCCTTAGCAATGGTAAGAAGATACTGGGAGTTGTTGTCATCAGTCATCATCAGACTGCAGACCATACAGGAACCACAGTACTGATGAGAATTAGTCAGTTTCAAAAATAAACATTTACATCCAGGTACCTTCTAGATTCACATCCACAACTCATCTCTGCAGACTACCATCTTTTCTGTTCTTCTGCAGTGCATGCCGACATGGTGCCTTTACAAAAATAGCCCTTAAAAGAATGATTATAATGCTCTTGAATAAAAATATTTTCCGTACACTACCCTGAATGAATATTTGCTCCTCACTGTGTTCCCATCACAAAATCTGACCCAAACACTGTCCCTTTTATAGTACATGCCCTCCACACTACCCTCTCCTTTCCATAATGAGCCCCTTCTTCACACTGTTCTCTCACACTGTGTGTCCCCCATACTCCCGAGGCTTTATATTATGCCCCACCATCACCCTCCCCCTCCTCAGCATACTGTCGCCCCATGTTATTCCTTCTCTATACTGTCCTCACAAATGCATTATCTAGTTTCTCTTCTGTGCCCCTCATACTTTTCTCCCACCATATATTCTCCTCATACTATTCCCCTCAAAAAGCTCCTCACACATTTTCCCCTTCCCTCATACTGTCTCCTCTGACACACACCCCCACTAACCATACTATCTCATTACATATTTACGCCTGTACTTCCCATACTGTCTCCTCACACATACCCCCACTCCCCATACTATCCACACCCATTCTATCCTCCTCACTCCACATCTATATATATAATTGCCTTATTCTGTCTGTCTGTCTGTCTGTCTTGCTCCAAAATTGTGTCCTTACGGTGACACAAAGCGGATTGGCCGCTGGCCTCGCCATGACCCCGCCCCCCCGCACGGATTGGTCGCTCGCCCTGGCTCCCCCCCACACGGATTGGCCGGCCGCTCGCACAGGCTCCGCCCCCCACACGGATTGGCCTCTTGACTCGGCACCCTGCACGTATTGGCAACTCGGCCACGCCCCGCCCCCCTCACGCAATGCACGCTCGCTCTGGCCCCGCCCCCCGCACGCATCCCCCGAACTGACAAGGAGACACGACTCCCAGGTGAGTACTGTACCCCCGGGAGCCCACACCAGCATACGCCGCCGACCCAGTCGACACATATCCTCGCATTGCTGGGGTTTGCCGCCGTATGCTGGTGTGGGCTACCGTGCGAGTGGAGGACGTGATGCGCTGGTAACCATGGTAGCATAGTTACCAGCGCATCAAGGTCCTGCAGTGGCGGAAAATACACACACGCACACACATAACAACAGACACACACACATACACACACACACATCAGATCACACTCACTCTCACACACACCTCACACACACACATCAGATCGCATCCACATACTCACAGCATCCGGAGATATCGCTTGCTTCTCGGCCGCGATACTGTGCTGTGAGCTTCCAGGACCTGCCGGAGGATCACATGGCCAGAAGCATGTGGTATCTCCGGATGTTGTGAGTGTGAGCGCGTATGTGCGATATCGTCAATGTGTGTGTGAGTGTATGCGATCGGGTGTGTGTGAGTGTATGCGATCGGGTGTGTGTGAGTGTATGCGATCGGGTGTGTGTGAGTGTATGCCATCGGGTGGGTGTGAGTGTATGCGATCGGGTGGGTGTGAGTGTATGCGATCGGGTGAGTGTGTGTGTGTGTGAGTGTATGCGATCGGATCTGTGAGTGTCGGCAGAGGAGCACGGCGTGCTGGAGGAGGCTGGGAGGAGAGAGGCTGATCCTGGGGAAGGCTGGGAGGGGGAGGCTGATGCTGGGGGAGGCTGATGTTGGGGGAGGCTGGGAGGGTGTAGGCTGATGCTGGGGGAGGCTGATGCTGGGGGAGGCTGGGAGGAGAGAGGCTGATGCTGGGGGAGGCTGATGCTGGGGGTGGCTGGGATGAGAGAGGCTGATGCTGGGGGAGGCTGGAAGGAGAGAGGCTGATGCTGGGGGAGGCTGATGTAGGGGGAGGCTGGGAGGGTGTAGGCTGATGCTGGGGGAGGCTGATGCTGGGGGAGGCTGGGAGGAGAGAGGCTGATGCTGGGGGAGGCTGATGCTGGGGGTAGCTGGGATGAGAGAGGCTGATGCTGGGGGAGGCTGATGCTGGGGGAGGCTGGAAGGAGAGAGGCTGATGCTGGGGGAAGCTGATGCTGGGGGAGGCTGGGAGGGGGAGGCTGATGCTGGGGGAGGCTGGGAGGGGGAGGCTGATGCTAGGGGAGGCTGGGAGGAGAGAGGCTGATGCTGGAGGAGGCTGGGAGGAGAGAGGCTGATGCTGGGGGAGGCTGGGAGGAGAGAGGCTGATGCTGGGGGAGGCTGGGAGGCAGAGGCTGATGCTGGGGGAGGCTGGGAGGCGGAGGCTGATGCTGAGGGAGGCTGATGCTGGGGGAGGCTGGAAGGAGAAAGGCTGATGCTGGGGGAGGCTGATGCTGGGGGAGGCTGGGAGGGGGAGGCTGATGCTGGGGGAGGTTGGGAGGAGGGAGGCTGGGAGGAGAGAGGCTGATGCTGGGGGAGGCTGATGCTGGGGTAGACTGGAAGGAGAGAGGCTGATGCTGGGGGAGGCTGATGCTGGGGGAGGCTGGAAGGAGAGAGGCTGATGCTGGGGGAGGCTGATGCTGAGGGAGGCTGGGAGGTGGAGGCTGATGCTGGGGAAGGCTGAGAAGAGGGAGGCTGGGAGAAGAGAGGCTGATCCTGGGGAAGGCTGAGAGGAGGGAGGCTGGGGGGAGAGAGGCTGATGCTGGGGGAGGCTGGAAAAAGAGAGGCTGATGCTGGGGGAGGCTGATGCTGGGGGAGGCTGGGAGGAGAGAGGCTGATGCTGGGGGAGGCTGGAGGAGGGAGGCTGGAGGCTGAGAGAAGAGAGGCTGATGCTGGGGGAGGCTGAGGCTGGGAGGAGAGAGGCTGATGCTGGGGACAGAGAGGCTGATGCTGGGAGGAGAGAGGCTGATGCTGGGAGGAGAGAGGCTGATGCTGGGAGGAGAGAGGCTGATGCTGCGGGCAGAGAGGCTGATGCTGGTGCAGCATGGGGGATGGATCACGATGGGGGGTGCGCAGCATGGGGGATGGAGCACGATGGGGAGTGCGCGACATGGGGGATGGAGCACGTTTGGGAGTGCGCAGCATGGCGGATGGAGCACGTTTGGGACTGCGCAGCATGGCGGATGGACCACGTTTGGGAGTGCGCAGCATGGCGGATGGAGCATGTTTGGGAGTGCGCAGCATGGCGGATGGAGCACGTTTGGGAGTGCGCAGCATGGAGGATGGAGCACGTTTGGGAGTGCGCAGCATGGCGGATGGACCACGTTTGGGAGTGCGCAGCATGGCGGATGGAGCACGTTTGGGAGTGCGCAGCATGGCGGATGGAGCACGATGGGGGGTGCGCAGCATGGGGGATGGAGCACGATGGGAGGTGCACACCTCCCCCCAACACACACACACACACACAACACACCACACACACACTGGGAACCACAAAAACTGCCGTACACAGATACCCACACACACAGACAATGCTGCACACACACAACACCCAACACACAAACACCGCGGCATACATAAATATACGCACATACCACGCAACACACACACATTGCACAAAACATACCTCCCCCCAAAACACACCACACCCACACAAACCGCGCAACACACACACACACAACGCTACAGACACACAGCGCTCCACAAACAACGCAATACACGCAACACACATACAACACCGCTCTCACCCCCCGCCACACCCAGACAACACCCAGAACATGTACAGCGCCCTACACAAACACTTGGTAACTACACACAACAACATCTATATATATATATAACAAAAATCATACATTAACTACACAATACGTAAATTCTAGAATACCCGATGCGTAGAATCGGGCCACCTTCTAGTATTGTATAAACATACTATTTCCTCATACATACCCCTCCTCCCTCTCCATACTGTGTCTGCACCCATCCCTCCCTTTTTTTCATCCTGTTTCCTCAAACTTCTCTCTTTTCCCTCACTCCCCATACTGTGTATGCATATATCCTCCCTCCCATACTGTTTCCTCATACATGCCCCCTCTCGCTCCCTAAACTGGATCTTCACACATCTCCCCACTAACATACTGTTTCATCGTACATCTCCTCTTGTTCCTTATACTGTGTCCTCAAATTCCCCCCCACTCATCATACTGTGTCCACACCTAACCGCTTTCTCCCCACTAAATGACCGCATACATTCTCTCTCACTTCTCATACTGTGTCCACACCCATCCCCCTCACTCCCCATACTGTGTCTGCACCCATCCCCTTCCCTCATCAAACTGAGTCTGCACCCATCCCTTCTCACTCCCAATACTGTCCACTCATTCATCCTCCCTCGCTCCCCATATTGTCTGCACCCATCCCCACACTTACTTCATAAACTGTGCCCTCAAATTCCCCCCGCTCCGTATTCTGTATCAGCACTCATCTTCTCCTCGCTCCTCATTCTGTGTCAGCACCCATCCCCCCTTACTCCTGAAGCTATGTCCTCAAATAACCCTCTCCCCCAATTACAATAAATATCCTGTATCTTCAGCCCCCCTGGAGCACTTACCGCCAAAGCTGTGTGCACTTCGGCAGCGCCAGGAAGTGACGTCAGCAATGTGATCACGCTGCTGACATCACCTGATCTCCAATTGCAGGTGGTCAGGGCTTCAATTGTACTTATATCTGAAAGTGGCGCGTACAATTGTTTGCAGGGAGCCAGCACACTGCACCTTCTCTGAGCCTGTTGTCACCTTGACAGCCAGCTCAGAGAACAGCCAGCTTCTACTATGGGGGGCAGTAAAATGCAGCTGCCAGAAATACACCTCGATCTGCCGCATAAGGCGGCCTGACAGCTGCGCCAGAAGCAAATGCCCTGCCTACGTTGACAGGTTTAGCCTACTTTGATCTAATGTGCAGGGCCAGATACAAAAAAGAAGTCAAATTAAATTTGACTAATATAGGAAAGATCAGATATTATCTTAATCTCAGATAACAGCATCTGTCTATAGTGTGTGTTTCTTTTTACAAAAATGAAGTCTAGATCTCATTTACACTTTCCTTATGTCAGACAGTGGAAGAATTACTTTGATAATATGGGACATTGACATTTTATAAGCATGCTTTAATTTTTAATTGGCTCTAGTATTTTTGTGTTACCTATTGTCTTTGCTCTCTTTCAAAAGGTGTACCAGTATCAGTAATAAGGGAGAAGTAACTAAAACTGCCAAAAAGTCTGGTTACCCACAGAACACAAATATCATAAAGGATCCTCTCTTATCAGTAGTAGGTTGTACATCCTCGTCTCTCAACTCCACAGCTTTTCTTTAAACGATGACGATGTGCCCATGAACCTTAGTCATCATTACCCAATGATATGAAATGGGATGTTATGGGATGCAAGTACCAATATTTCCCGATATCTACAGTCATGGACTGAAAAACTAAATTTGCCATTAACAAGACTAAGCATAATGCTGGCCATAGGCAGGAGATAAATGTTGGAGTAAACTGTCAATGTCAATTTATTTTCCCAACTGGTTCCCATCATGTTATGATCTTTTGCTAGAGTTCCTTGGCTCTTCACGGTTCTACTGTAAGTATTGAAATATATTTGTTAGAATCAGAAGGCAGCTTGGTTATTCTTTACCTCATGTCTACGGTCAAATTCAAAGCCTGTCGTGAAGGATTCTTCATTACTGGAAAATAAAGTGTCTAGTGTATAAATGAAAAGGGTTTTCCATGGTCAGAAAAATGGACCCCAAACGCTGTAGAACTCCTAAAATGTACTAACCCTCACTGGGTCCAGCAACGGCTGTCTGACACTGCTCTGGTCTCAGAGTTTTGAATGAAGTGGTGACACCATGCCAATAGTGAGCATCACCTCAGTAGCCAATCACTGAGCTCAGTGTTTAGTTACAGCGGTGATGCAAGTTGTTGACCTGACGTCACCGCTGCCGGCCAAAACACAGAGACCAGAGTAGTGGCAGGCAGCTGTTGCTGGACCCAGTGAGGGTGAACACCTGCTGTGTTTGTTATCTCAGATATTTTACAGTATTTGAGGTCCACTCTCCTGAAGGTAGAAAGCACCTTTAACACTAGAAGTCCCAGGAATTTCGAGCTCCATAGGGTTCCAATGGTAAAAATGTCAAATGACCCCTCTCTGGGACTTCTAGTGTTAAAAGTGGTAGACACCACAGCATTTCTAAGCATTTTGTTCAAACGTTATTGCATTGACAATCCATACTCGTATATAAACACCATGATAATCTCATGAAAAAATAAGGAGCAGATTAAATATGTATAGATGTAAGGAATTATTCTCCTCTAGAAGAATTGCTTTTGGTGGGGAATATATATCGATATAAATAGGAGTTTGTGCAAGAGCTTATGGAGTCCCTATGGCTCTGTATTAAGAAGTTATATAGCCTAAAGAGGGCTTTACATGCTGCAACATCGCTAGCGATGTCGCGAGCGATAGCACCCGCCCACGTCGGTGGCGCATCACAGGGTGATTGCTGCCGTAGCGAACAATATCACTACGGCAGCGTCACACACAATTACCTCTTCACCAACGTCCCTGTGGCCGCTGAACAATCTCTCCTTTAAGGGGGAGGTTCGTTCGGCGTCACAGCAGCGTCACTAAGCGGCCACCCAATAGAGGCGGAGGAGCAGAGATGAGCGGGCGGAACATTCCGCCCACCTTTTTCCTTCCTCATTGTGGGTGGCCGCAGGCACGGTGATGTTCTTCGTTCCTGCGGTGTCACACATAGCGATGTGTTCTGCAGCAGGAACGACGAACAACATCGCACATGCAGCAGCAACGATAATTGGGATTAGAACGATGTGTCAATGATCAATGATTAGGTAAGTAATTTTGATCGTTAACGGTCGTTCCTGCGTTTCACATGCAACGACGTTGCTAACGAGGCCGGATGTGCGACACGAATTCCGTGACCCCCAACGACATCTCGTTAGCGATGTCGTTGCGTGTAAAGCCTGCTTTAGATCTGCATCAAAAATTCTAGTTTAATTGGAAACTATGGTTATCCTTTTATTTTTAGCTAAGCAGACAACACTACTCTGCCCCCAAAAGCAAGTGAACCTTGACTGAAGAGAGAATGAATAATTCCAATTGATGGCCCAAAAATCATTAGGGAAATTCACAAATGTTTCTCTGTTTTATTTCTTATAAACATAACGGAGAGGAAAAACAGCAGAGCCTTAAGCGGACTTTACACACAACGACATCGCTAACGAGATGTCGTTGAGGTCACGGAATTCGTGACACACATCCGGCCTCGTTAGCGACATCATTGCGTGTGAAACGCACGAACGACCGTTAACGATCAAAATTACTCACCTAATCGTTGATCATTGACACGTCGTTCTAATCCCAATTATCGTTGCTGTTGCAGGACGCAGGTTGTTTGTCGTTTCTGCGGCAGCACACATCGCTATGTGTGACACCGCAGTAACGAGGAACATCACCGTACCTGCGGCCGCCGACAATGAGGAAGGAGGGAGGTGGGCGGATGTTCCGCCCGCTCATCTCCGCCCCTTCTGCTTCTATTGGGTGGCCGCTTAGTGACGCCGCTGTGACGCCGAACGAACCTCCCCCTTAAAGGAGAGATTGTTCGGTGGGCACAGCAACGTCGGTGAAGAGGTAATTGCGTGGACGCTGCCGTAGCGATATTGTTCGCTACGGCAGCGATCACCCCGTGACACGCCACCGACATGTGAGGGTGCTATCGCAGCGTGTAAAGCCCACTTTAGTCTGCATGTTAATAGATCAAGACACATGTTGTAATCACAGTATCTTCTATAAAATATTGTAGGTGCATTTATTGTATTTTTATGGCTTTGTTAAAAAGCAATGAGTGACTGCACCACTACCAACTTGACTAGGACAGAACTTAGTTGGCACAGAAGCAGATGACGGAGAGCATATACCTGTTTCCTTGATACACAAGAGATGGATATCTGGCGGTGTGGAGGAGGAGTTGTACCATATGAATATGACTAGCATTAGTGATGAATGATGATGACTGTGATGATGACACTGACATGGAGTGCCTGACTGAGAGAAGGATAAGCGTAGGGAGAAAGGTAGGAGGACAACTTGAGGCTTACTATGATTGCTGGCAGTATTGTTTTTCCAAAATCGGGAGGTGATGTCACACCATCTGCTGATGGAGAGCCATGGCTCCTAGTTTTTCCAAGCCGGGACAGCCACGGCTTATTTCCTTTTGCTGAACATGCAGACTGTCAAATAATTATCTAGTGAAAAAAGAACCCCATACATGAGACAAACACATGTATGACTTCAAAACACATACAGCTGCACTCTAAAATGCTAACAATGAATAATGGAACTCTGATATTGCATTACTGCTATAGGAATATTTGAAAAAAAGATACTTAGCTTATGTATTGGCCAATGCATGTGAGCCCGGTAACCATCGGCAAGGTGATCTCAATATACTGGGACCCTAACTTAAATGCCTGTATCTGGGTTAAAAACCTACATGTCTTGGCAGAAAGGATCCAGTAATAAAGGAGGATGGACACAGCCTGGTTATAGGGCGGGGTGCTAAGTCAGAAAAAATGCACTACAAATATATCAAAAAGACTGACCCGCACATCCAACAAGTGTGAACAGGTCACCTTGTCATTGGTTACTGGACTCACATGCATTGGCCAATACATAAGCTAAGTATCTATTTTATTGAAATTCCTATAGCAGTAATGCAATACCAGAGTTCCCTTCATTGTTAACATTCTAGAGTGCAGCTGTATGTATTTTGTTGTTATATTGTGTTTTCAGCAAGCACCTGTTCACACATGTTGGATGTGCGGGTCAGTCTTTCTGCAGCACATGTACAACCTGTTACCACTATGATCAGAGCTCTCAGGCATTATTGAGTTTTTGAGTGGGATCACCAGCTCCAGAGCTGAATGGAAAGCAAGTAGATTTTATCCCACAGGATCTCTTAGCCACAAGTTGCTTTCATGTGTATCACTCTCCTCTGAAGATATCACCTCCATCACAGAATCATCATCACTCCTTACTAAGATGACAGCTAATTCTGTGTTTGGGAAATGGCTTGACCTTATTGCTCATGTGCTTGATTCCTACCTCAAGATTTTCCTTGGCTCAGCGTATAACGACCACTGTCAATGTCTCTACAACCATGGCTTACAGAGCGAGCTACATGGCTAGGCATTTAAAATGTGTCCGCCGTCTCCTCTGGCACAACAGATTTAGATAAGATTGATGGAAGTTTAATTGTGTTATGTGCAACATTAAAGGGAATCTGTCGCCAGGTTTTTGCTCCCCCATCTGAGAACAGCATAATGTAGAGACTAAGACCCTGATTCCAGTCATGTGTCACATACTGAGGTGTTTGCTTCAAATAAAATCAATGTTTTCTTCAAATAAAATCAAGGTTTTCTCTGTTGCAGATCTAGCAGTTATACATAGCTCAGGAATATGCTGGACTACCTGGCAGCATGCCAAGTAATCATCGATGATAATCTACTGCTGATTAAACAGTGATTTTAGCAAAACTACACTAAGCAGCCCAGAAAGTGACACATTACTGGAATCAGGATCTCTGCCCCTACATCATGCTGCTCTCAGATTAGATTGCGAAAACCTGGTGACAGATTCTCTTTGACATGTACGGGTGTAATATTGGACTATCACAAAAAGCTGGCCAAAAAATGTATATGTTTTATGAAAGACGCACACTTTGTGAGGTTGATAGAAGCATTTAAGTTTATGTAATGTTGGGATGTTTGTTTTGTCTTTAGAAAGAAAAAACAATAGTAGTATGACTGAATTGAGTTCAAAAAGTGCAAAACAAAAAACCTCAAATTCAATAAATCATGATTTTATTAATATATATTAAACTTGATAGACGCCCAATGGTTGTGAACACACACAAGGGCAATAGACAAAAAAGGGGGGAGGAGCTAAATGTATGGGGTCCCTATAGCACCCTATGGGACCTTGCTCCTACCTATCAACGGAGGGTATGACGCCGTAACTGTTTTGGGCGCCCTCTGTCCACGTCGGCTTCTCTCTATGCCCTGGATAGTTAGTGAATTAAAATAATGATTACACTACGGATGGCCATATAGTAGTATTGGAATGTATAAAGGGCAAAGTGTTTATATAATCACAATGTTTAACCCCTTAACGACCTTGGACGTACTGAGTACGTCATGGTGACATGGTGCTAAACGACCCATGACGTACTCAGTATGTCATGGCGAAATCGCGGTCCCGGAGCCCCGGGGAGTGAAATTTGTTTACTTAAACGGTAGATTCGGGAAGGAGGGGACCTCTGCCTGACCTCAGGAGGGGTGGTGCCTCCTCCCCGAACCTACAGAGGCTGTGATTGGCTGACGAACGCCGCTCAGCCAATTACAGCCACTGTAATGTTCCAGCCATTGAAAATGGCTGGAACATTGAAATCCAGCCCTGATCAGTGCTGCTGTAGCACTGGCCATTGGCTGGAGCTGGGTGATCGATGCTTCACCCGCCCCCAGCTCTGATTGGAGAGACCGGTCTTGTGACCGCTCTCTCCAATCAATGTGGATCTGCGGCCTGTGACCGTCCCTGGAAGCCGAGGAGAGCGGTAAGTTGCTGTCCCCGCCGCCCGCCAGCCCCTGTACCCGCCGCCCGCCCCTGTCCCCGATCGCCCCGCCGCTGCTCCCGATCCACCGCTGTCCCCGCCGCTGTCTCCGATCGCCCCGCCGCTGTCTCCGATCGCACCGGCGCCATGCTCCCGCTCCACCGCTGTACCCGCCGCTGTCTCCGATCGCCCCGCCATGCTCCCGCTCCACCGCTGTCCCCGCCGCTGTCTCCGATCGCCCCGGCGCCATGCTCCCGCTCCACCGCTGTCCCCGCCGCTGTCTCCGATCGCCCCGCCATGCTCCCGCTCCACCGCTGTCCCCGCCGCTGTCTCCGATCGCCCCGGCGCCATGCTCCCGCTCCACCGCTGTCCCCACCGCTGTCTCCGATCTCCCCGGCGCCATGCTCCCGCTCCACCGCTGTCCCCGCCGCTGTCTCCGATCGCCCCGGCGCCATGCTCCCGCTCCACCGCTGTCCCCGCCGCTGTCTTTGATCGCCCCGGCGCCATGCTCCCGCTCCACCGCTGTCCCCGCCGCTGTCTCCGATCGCCCCGGCGCCATGCTCCCGCTCCACCGCTGTCCCCGCCGCTGTCTCCGATCGCCCCGCCATGCTCCCGCTCCACCGCTGTCCCCGCCGCTGTCTCCGATCGCCCCGGCGCCATGCTCCCGCTCCACCGCTGTCCCCGCCGCTGTCTCCGATCGCCCCGGCGCCATGCTCCCGCTCCACCGCTGTCCCCGCCGCTGTCTCCGATCGCCCCGCCATGCTCCCGCTCCACCGCTGTCCCCGCCGATGTCTCCGATCGCCCCGGCGCCATGCTCCCGCTCCACCGCTGTCCCCGCCGCTGTCTCCGATCGCCCCGGCGCCATGCTCCCGCTCCACCGCTGTCCCCGCCGCTGTCTCCGATCGCCCCAGCGCCACGCTCCCGATCCACCGCTGTCCCCGCCGCTGTCTCCGATCGCCCCAGCGCCACGCTCCCGATCCACCGCTGTCCCCGCCGCCATGCTCGCCACTGTCCCCGCCGCCGTCGCACCCACCTTTTTCAGCCGCTGCTGCCCCCGAATCGGCCCCCACTGTTCCCGATCGGCGGCCGCCGCCTTCTCCATCGCCACACCTCCTATCCCTCCATGTTCTGCAAGCCACCCTCCCCCCACGTGGGGGGAGGGTGGCTTGCAGCACATGTGGGGGGAGGGTGGCTTGCAGCACATGTGGGGGGAGGGTGGCTGGCTTGCAGCACATGTGGGGGGAGGGTGGCTGGCTTGCAGCACATGTGGGGGGAGGGTGGCTGGCTTGCAGCACATGTGGGGGGAGGGTGGCTGGCTTGCAGCACATGTGCTGCAAGCCACCCTCCCCCCACATGTGCTGCAAGCCAGCCACCCTCCCCCCACATGTGCTGCAAGCCACCCTCCCCCTACATGTGCTGCAAGCCACCCTCCCCCTACATGTGCTGCAAGCCACCCTCCCCCCGGGGCCCCCCCTCCTCCATGTGCCATCTCTCTCTCCCATCAGACTCTGCCCCCCTCCCCGATCTGCTGCCTGCTCTCTCCCATTTTCCATCTACTGCCCCCTCTCACCCTCCTCGATCTGTTGCCTCCTTCATCTGCTGCCTCTTCTGTCTGCTGTGATCCTGCTGCCTAGATCCATCCTGTAAGGTAGGTATCCCCATCTCACCTCCCCCCCCCATCCTCTGCCGCTCCTCCATCCGCTGCGCCATTTCCCATCATCCATCCGCTGCGCCCTTTCCCATCCTCCATCCGCTGCGCCCTTTCCCATCCTCTGCCGCTCCTCCACCCGCTGCGCCCTTTCCCATCTTCCATCCGCTGCGCCCTTTCTCATCTGCCGCCCCGCCCTCTCGCATCGCATTATCCAGCACAGTTGCTCGCTTCCAGACTGCAGTGGATGATGCGATGCGAGACTCGTGCATTGCTCTCATGTTTGGCACTGGTCTTGGCAGGCGCTCATTTTTTTTTTTTTTCCTACTGATGTCTGTATTTTTTATTTCGCCAAACTAATTTTTTTTGTATGGGGGGGGGTCTAGTTTCCAAAATGGGATCACATGTGGGGGAGCTCCATTGTTTAGGCACCTCAGGGGGGTCTCCAAATGAAACATGGCGTCTGCTAATAATTCCAATCAATTTTACTGTGAAATGGCGCTCCTTCTCTTCTGAGCCCCGCCGTACGCCCACACAATTGATTTCCACCACATATGAGGTATTGTCGTACTCAGGAGAAATTGCACAATACATTTTATGGTGCATTTTTTCCTGATACCCTTGTGGAAAAAAAAACTACCTGTTTGAAAAAACAATTTTGTGGTAAAAAAAATAAAATATTTTCACGGCTGAACATTACAAACGTTTGTGAAGCCTCCAGGGGTTCAAAGTGCTCCCTAAACAGCTAGATAAATTCCATGAGGGGTCTAGTTTCCAAAATGGGGTCAATTGTGGGGGAGCTCTATTGTTTAGGCACTTCAGGGGGGTCTCCAAACGCAACATGGCGTCCGCTAATAATTCCAACCAATTTTGCTGTGAAATGGCGCTCCTTGCCTTCCGAGTCCTGCCGTGCGCCCAAACATTTGATTTCCACCACATATGGGGTATCTGCGTACTCAGGAGAAAATGCACAATACATTTTATGGTGCATTTTTTCCTGATACCCTTGTGATAAAAAAAAGCTACCTGGTTGAAGCAACAGTTTTGTGGTAAAAAATTTTTTTTTTCTTTTCACGGCTCAACGTTATAAACTTCTGTGAAGCCCCCAGGGGTTCAAAGTGCACATCAAACATCTAGAAAAAATATTTGAGGGCTCTAGTTTCCAAAATGGGGTCACTTATGGGGGAGCTCCATTGTTTAGGCACCTCGGGGAGTCTTCAAACCCGACATGGCGTCCGCTAATGAGTGCAGCTAATTTTGCACTCAAAAATTCAAATGGCGCTCCTTGCCTTCCGAGTCCTGCTGTGTACCCAAACATTTGATTACCACCACATATGGGGTATCTGCGTACTCAGGAGAAAATGCACAATACATTTTATGATGCATTTTTCCTGATACCCTTGTGAAAATACTAATTTTTATGGCTAAAGTAACATTTTTGTGTTAAAAAAGTAAAATTTTCATTTTTTCGTCTACATTGCTTTGGTTGCTGTGAAGCTCCTAAAGGGTTAATAAACTTCTTGGATGTGGTTTTGAGCAGAGTGAGGGGTGCAGATTTTAGAATTGGGTCACTTTTGGGTATTTTCTGTTGCCTAGGTTTCTCAAATCACTCCAAATGTGATGTGGTACCTAAAACATTTTTTTTTGTAAATTTTGTTGGAAAAATGAGAAATTGGTGATGAACTTTGAACCCTTCTAACTTCCTAACGGAATTTTTTTTTTTTTCAAAAATTGCGCTGGTGTAAAGTAGACATGTGGGAAATGTTATTTAGTAACTTTTTTGTGTGACATATCTCTCAGATTTATGGGCATAAAATTTCAAATTTTGAAAATTGCAAAATTTTCAAACTTTTCGCCAAATTTCCGAAATTTTCACAAATAAACGCAAAACATATCGGCCTAAATTTACCACTGACATGAAGTACAATATGTCACGAAAAAACAATCTCAGAATCGCCAGGATCCGTTGAAGTGTTCCAGAGTTATAACCTGTCAAAGTGACACTGGTCAAAATTGCAAAAAATGGCCGGGTTTTTAAGGTGAAAACAGGCTGGGGGCTGAAGGGGTTAATAGATAATAACTTCCAATAAAAAAAAAGATATAATGGAAGATCACATTAACAAAATGGAAACATCACTTCCATCAGTCAGTTTTTTCTCCCTTGTCCTGGTATAATATGGCAATCCTACATGGATATACTTCAACAGTCACAATTGCACAGATCAGCACTGCACAGCCTCAATGGAATAATATCAATACCTGTAATGCAGTGCTTTAGGGCAATCGTGCAGATCGTTTTAAAGAGCAAAAGATAAGGGTATAAAAAAAACTCACAGGGAAGGTAAAAATGGTTACTTCCCTTTAGTGGAGTGCTCTATGTCACCTCAACGCGTTTCCCCTTTCCATGATGTAAGGATCTTCAGGAGTCTGGAGGATTGTGGATATCAGATATGAGTGGAGGAGTAATCCATGGCTGTGTGTCTTTAGAAAAAAAGCAAATTAAATAAAAAAAATGGACATTGGTTATGGTCCAACTCACAAGCCAGGAAACATGCTTTCTCACACGAAAAAGACTTGGTTTCAGTATTTTTATTCAGTAGCATTTGTTTGTAGAGTGTCACGGTTAAAAAAAATGTTTTCTTAAGGTTCTCTACTGCACTATATCCCGGCTCAATCAATTCACAGTTACATATACTCTTCAGGTCCTGCACTTCCCTATCACTTGAATCTGTGTATTATTACTGACTGAGAATGGCACTCCCATTTTCTATGGTCTTCATTGCTGCAGTAGACAGCACTCCACGCTGATTTAGGTCTTTCTATCCCTATCTTAATAATGAGCTGTGTGCCCAGAACTCATACCCCTAGGTTATAAAACCCTAAAATAGCACCTGATTTTTAATAGTGCCTGTGATAGTCCACCCTGATTGGCTGCTGTGATGTGATAGCTGCAAGGCATTATGGGCAAGCCACACGGACGTGCGTAATATCATGTGAGTCTGCTCTTTATTTCAAATTCTTTGGGTCCTGTAAATTTCATGAAATCCAGTTCAAAGTCAATTAGCAGCAGATCACTTTGATCTTTTCTAATGCTAATATTTGCATTTAGTTGCCATGTTAAATCTATATTTGAAAATTGGTAAATGTCCGATTTCAGAATCACAATAAAACTCAGTAATTGAGTAGATAAAAAAAACCTATTGGGATATTATCACCATAGAACATAAGGGTTTGGATAAAAATTACATGACTATTACTTATTATAAAATCAAGGACGTAATTGAAGACAGACTATTTTGACTCCTTCATAATAGAACACTCTAAAGGAATTATTATTATTATTATTATTTATTTTTATAGCGCCATTTATTCCATGGCACTTCACAGTGAAAGAGGGTATACGTACAACAATCATTAACAGTACAAAACAGACTGGTATAGGAGGAGAGAGGACCCTGCCCTTGAGGGCTCACAGTCTATAGGTATAGCTAAAACCATTGTGAAGTCATAACAATGCGACATAGCCTGAATAAATACATACAGTAGCGTGGTATCATTGCAATTAAACAGAAACTATTTACTTTCTATGGTTTTTGGAAAAAAAAATGATTGCTATGTAATTGAAGGTTAATAATACTCTCAGATGTATTTAAGCTGCACTTAGCATTTTAGCCACTAGATGTCAGAAGCATCCCAGGAAAAAAAAATTGCAGCACATCCTTTATGAGTAATGTGTGAGTTAACGTTCCAGAACAAGTTTCTAATATACTAGGAAAATAGCTTTGTATACATTAGCATCATGTTTGTGTTTTTAACAGAAATAAAATGGGAAGTACAATAAATACTAACGTAAACATTTATTTTTAGTCTGTTTATTCATTTCAGTGGTAAAAATAAAATTAAGGTAAAGAGTAATTGTTGTTTCAGGAGAACTGGCAGCGGCATATCTCCTCTCCATAGAACAAAATGAGCACCAACTGCCATCTCCTATCTCAGTAATGGGAAAATCTGAATTCACTGATGACAGATTTTTCTTGTGACTTTATTATTATTATTATTATTATTATTATTATTATTTATTTCTAGAGCACCATTGATTCCATGGTGCTGGACATGAGAAGGGGTTACATACACTTAAGAGTGAAAGATTAACACAGAAGGAGAAAGACAATTCTTTGATGAGATATAATGCTCACTTTAACCCTTTTGTTTCCAGGTTTTCTTTTTTATATATTTTCTGTCTCTGGCAGCCAGGACAATATTCACACTTTTGGCAGATATATGTATATAAAATCTAAACTACAAGATATAAAATTTATATTAAACCACCATGACTATATATCTTCTGAAAGTAGACAGCAGGCACACATGTCTGAGTATTGAGTAAGCTGGTGTTCAGTTCCTGTGTGCTCATCAGGTTGCTTCATCAGTTAGCCCACATGGCTATCATCGCTGCAAATTACTGTGGTTTTGACAATCTGCATCTTCTTCCTGGCTCAGGCTTGCTGATGAAACCTTCATCTGCAGGAATAAACTCATCTCTGGACTAGTTCACAATACAAGGTTGCAACATCAGAAGTATCATCATTAAGCCGGGGTCAGAAGGCCATATAATATGGACGATGATCACATCAAAACGCCGACCCGACCCAAATGTGAGAGCTGCATAGAAATACATGAAGGTCTCACGCTCTGGTCAGGAGAGCCAGAGCCAGTACGTGCACAGCAATGCGATCCTCGTCCAAGGTATTCGGGCGTTTGACCTTGGCCATAAAGACAAGTTTGCTTGATCACCATTGCCGTCAGAAATGAGTTTATTTGCTGATTTACCCTTAATCCACCCTAAGCATAAGGAACTCTCCTCCGGACTTGTTCACATTACGTTACAGCAATGCCTTCACTGACTATGCCTCTACAGTTCCTGTGTTTGTCCACCCTGTCTCTGTGCCTTATTTTGTCTCCTGCTCCACTTCCATGCCTGACTGCTGATGAGCTTTGGTGCGTTTTCACATCCCATTCGACAAGTCCTGTCTGATGTGGGATCTGTTTTTACTGTGACCTGTGAATCCACCTCACTGAGTAAGCTATAACAGTCAACAAGCTGCAGCATTGGTATTGCTTGTTTCTACATGTAATTCTACTAACAAAACACAAGTGTAAAAAATCAAATCAGTAGTACTTTTTTTTTACATGTACACTTTGTGAAGCAGTCACAGAGTTAACTTTTTTTACAAAAACAAAAGAATACAGCAGCACACTGTAAGTGTCGAGATGTAGGCAAACATTGAATATATGAAATTTGAACTGCATTACTGCTATAAGGAATTTACTTATAAAATTGAAGGTACTTTGCACATAAATTGGCCAGTTCATTAGAGCCCAGTAGCCGCGGCAAGATGTCCTTTGATGGGACCCTATGCTAATATCATGGCACTCCTTAAGTGGGGATTTCCCCTTAACTGCATAGTGAATACTTTTCATATGTTACTTATTTTCAAAATAATAATAATAATAATTTTTTAACAATAATCACTTTTATTTATATAGCACCAACATACTCCACAGCGCTTTACAATTCAGAGGGGACATGTACAGACTATATGAGACAATATAAAATAATAAAATTCAGATACCAAGAGGAATGAGGGCCCTGCTTGTAAGCTTACAGTCTACAAGGAAATAGGGGAGGCACAAAAGGTGAATGGTGGGGGGGGGGGAGGTAAAAAAGCTTGTCATATATGGTCCAGCCATTGATTTAATAGGGGATTTAAATCCAGCTGCATGGACCGGTCATCAGTCAGAATTTATACATACAGAGTGTAAAATAAGTACATAGAGAGGAATGAAACCAGAAGATACAGGGGACAGGAATTGGAAGTAAATTTTATGAAGGGCAGAATAGGACTAGATTAGATAAGGGCGGTGAGGTGATAGGCCAGTCTAAAGAAACACATTTTTAGGGCCCGCTTAAAGGTGTGGATGTTAGGAATTAATCGGATTGTTCTTGGTAGTGTGTTCCAGAGCATAGCCGCAGCTCGTGAGAAATCGTGAAGATGGAAGTGGGAGGTTCGAATTGTTGAGGATGTCAGTCTTAGGTCATTAGCAGAGCGGAGGGCTCGGGTGGGGTGATAGACAGAGATGAGGGAGGAGATGTAGGGTGGTGTGGAACTGTGGAGAGCTTTGTGAGTGAGAGTGATAAGTTTATGTTGGATTCTGTTGCGGATAGGCGACCAGTGCAATGACTGGCAAAGAGCAGAGGCATCAGTGAAGCCGTTGGAGAGGAAAATGATCCTGGCTGCAGCATTCAGAATGGATTAGAGAGGGGAGAGTTTAGTAACAGGGAAACCAATTAGTAAAGAGTTATAATAATCCAGGCAAGAATGAATGAGAGCGACAGTAAGAGTTTTTGAAGAGTCAACGGTAAGAAAAGGTCGAATTCTAGAGATGTTTATGAGGTGGAGGTGACATGAGCGAGGAAGTGAAAGAATGTGGGGAATGAAGGAAAATCATATAGTTTTCTTCTTATAGGCTGGTTAACTTCTTCACAACATTTGACATAATTGTACATCATGACAGAGAAAGAAGTTCACACAAAATGATGTTCAGTAATGTCATGTCGATCATGTGGGCATATAAGCTGTGCCTGCGCGATCACCACCAGGAGCTGAGTCCGGCAATACCCTGCTGTAAGGGGTATTGCCGGACTCAGGAGAAATTCTGTAACAAATTGTATCATTTGTTTCCTCCTATTCTACTTTTGAAAATTATAAACGTCTGGCCAAAGTATAATTTTTTTGGAAAAAGTGGTAATTTTCCATTTACTTATCCAAATGTTATACAAATCTGTGGTCACCCAAGGGTTAAAAAAGCTCAATACACTACTAGGAGAATTCCAAGAGAGGTGTAGTTTCCAAAATGGGGTATCCTGTGGTGGTTTCTGCTGTTTTGCAATCTCAAGGGCTTGTCAAATGTGACACGGCGTCCAGCCAAAAGAGAGCTCTAAAATTTAAATGGCGCTCCATTTAATTAAATTAAAATTAAATTTTTCTTTCTACATTGCTTTAATTTCTGCGAAGCACCTAAAGGGTTAATAAACCTCTCGGGTGTGGTTTTGAGCAGTGTGAGGGGTGCAGATTTTAGGATGGTGTTTTCTGTCACCTAGGCCTCTCAAAGTCACTTCAAATGTGATGTGGTCCCTAAAAATCTAAAAATGGTTTTGTTAATTTTGTAGGAAAAATGAGAAATTGCTGGTAAACGTTTAACCCTTATAACTTCCTAATAAAAAAAAATGTTTAGAAAAAATGATGCTGATATAAAGTAGACACATGGGAAATGTTATTTACTAACTATTTTGTGTGGTATAAATACTGGGTTTAAGGGCAGAAAAATTCAAAGTTTGAAAGGTTCAAAATTTTCAAAACTTTTGTCATTTTTTTTTATATTTTCATAAATAAACGCAAACGCATTTAATAAAATTTACCATTAAAATGAAGTACAATATGTCATGAAAAAACACTCCAGGATATGGTGAAGCGTTCCAGAGGTATTACCACATTAAGTCACACTGACTCCTTGATAAAACAAGAGAGCGAAACACGTGTCGGAGTGAGGGGTCGTGGATGGTCTGTTTTACCACCTTAATATATTGGTAAATATACCTTTCAATATATGGTGTCTTCTGCCACTTTTGTAACAATTATAATTATGTTTCAGTGCTGTGATGTCTAATGGGGTTGCACCTAATAAGATATTTGTCTAAGTAACTGTTTAGGTATTTATATGCCATTCATTTAACTATTTATTTATTCATCCATATTCAGTTGCCCCCCCAGCACATCGGTACTTTAACTGCAATAACTTTTTGAAGCAGTATTTTATGGTATCTCTATATATATATACAATATAGGTGGTATTTATTTATTAAATTCACATGAAATTTGTTTATATGGGATTGTACTAACTAATAATACTAAATATTTGATGTTCCGTCCGTGACCCTTAACATTATACCTATCACTTAGCACTTTTTCTTGCTGTCTTTCTTTGTGAATTTTTTGTGAATTTTTAATATATGTATTAATAAAGAATTGTTTTTAAATATTTTTACGTTGTCACTTCCTTATTGAACATGTACACATGTTCAAGGTTGGTTATCATTAAGTCACACTGGTCAGAATTAAAAACTTTGGCCTTGTCAGTAAACATGCTGTGGGGGTTTAACACGTTAATGATATAACTCGTTCTGTAGCTGGGTTCTCTTGCGCTGGTTGAACATGCCAGATGGGTTTTCACTACTAAATGAGTTATGTGTGAAGAAACGGAGGAGCAGACATAACCCACTGCTCAGAGAAGAAATCAGCATATTCATATGAGGCAGGCAGACAGCAGTGTAATATACAGCCATCTTCCTAGACTAGAGAGTGAACGCTTTTTCCGAGACTGACCACTGGCCTGTACTTTTCAATCAAACAACTATATATAAGATCGCTGTCTGACTGGCTACCAGTCAGGAATGACAGAAGTGCTCAATATCGGTCCTCAGCGGTAGTGCAGGCCAACAGCTGCATAAAACAATGCTGTATGTCTCCCACACGCGGTCTGTCTGATTTGCTTTCTCAGCACACAGCATTATTCTGTGCAGTTACTGTTTGCCTGCTTCATATGACCATGCAGAATTTCTCTCTCAGCAGTGCAATGAGCATAGTGTTATGTGTTCTTCTCAGTCTCTATACACATAACCCATTAACTATTGAAAAATAATTCAGTACTCTATGGTTTTCTGTCACTATCTTTATCTTTATAAGCTGTTATCTGCGACAGCTTATCAATAGCCAGCTTCAGTACAAATTGGCTGCTGAATTTCCTGTTTTTGCTTTTAAACAGGCTACCTATCATGATTCATGCTTGGTTCTGCCGTTCCTGAGCCGATGCATGTATCCTGCTTCTGGGGTTAGGTCTTTTGCGAGGGGCCTATTCGTTCTTGCCTCATGCCAGGGGTCACGCCGCCATATCTTGGTGCTGCTGCCTCTAGTACGCCACCAGTGATATTTTTGGTTCTGCTGTGTGCTCTGTTCATGTGAGATGTTCTCTGTTTCTTGTCCTACTACCCATTACTGTTTGTACTGACCTCATTTCCTCTTGCCCGACCTGACTTCAGTCCCCCTTGCCTGATATGACCTCCATCCCCCCAACCGGGTCTGACCTCCATTTCCCCGGCCTATCCTGATCTCCATTCCTCCTGCCTTTTCGTACCTCCAGCCCTCCTACCCGACATTTCCTCCATACCTCCCTGTCCTCCGGTCTCCTGTGTTCCCCACATCCTCCCCTGTGCTTACTTGCTCTCCCGGTATCTGACCTCGGCTCTGTTCTTTGACTTTGGCTTGTTTTCTCCTCAGTACAAACGTGACATCCCGGCATAGATTCTGTCTAATCGACTATCCTGGTCTTCTGTTAGCGACCTCTAGTGGGCATCTGTCTAACCACACTCAGGAGTTCTTTTCCTACCTGAATCCCTGCGCCACCTAGTGGTAGCTTGACACAACCATTTTCCCTCCTAATTGGCACTGCTGTATCATGTGATGGGATAGCTACAAGCATTATACGAAAGCCGGCACAGCAGGGTCCAAGATCTTGTAATCCTTCTCTGGCTAATAAAATATTATGAAATATTTAAATGGCAGCAGCCTTTTTAAGTGCTTTGCACACAGCAACAAGCAAATTGTTTGAATTTTCTAGGTTCAGTGATTTCCTTAAATTGAATTTGCATCAAAACAATATGATTATTATCTTGATATATAACTCCATTCTTTAGCAAGATAATCTATTGTAGAACCATGTTGCGATAGAAATATGGGGCTCTTTCTCCAGAACAGCAGAAATGTGAGTTAATGGATAAAAAACTTGAGCTGATCATACACATGGCTAATGCCTCTAATGTCAAGAGAATCTGATGTTAATCTACTGTATGACCCCAATTCCAAAAAAGTTAGAGTGCTATGTAAAAGCTAAAGAAAATAAGAATACAATGATTTGGAAATCTCTTATAGCTATATTTTATTCACAATATAACCTAGAATACAGATCAGATGGTGAAAGGTAAATTTTTTGTCTATTTAATTTGAGAAAATTAACAAATTTAGAAATTGGAGACACCAACACATCTAAAAAACGTTTATCAAGAAGCTGGAAAGTAAGTGATGCTAAGGAAAAACAGTTGGAAGGTCAGTTTTCAACTAAGTTACATGACTGTGTATAAAGTAGAATGTAGAGAGGCAGAGTCTCTCAAAAGCAAAGATCATCAGAGTTTTACCAATCTGAATAACTTTTTATAAAAATTGTGAAACAATTTCCAAAAAATGTTTCTCAATTGCAAATACTTTGAATATCCCATCATGGTTAGTACATAAAATCAAAAGATTATGAGACTTTGGAGAAATCCATGTGCACAAAGGACAAAGTCAATGGTCAATATTGGATGCTCATGATCCGTGAGTCCTCAGGTGACATTGTATTAAAAACACATTATTCAGTTGTGCAAAGCACTCCTTGGCCAAGGAATACTTCCATAAATCTTTATTTACAGACTGACTCTATTGGTACATCCATTAAAGGGTTAAATAAAGACTAAATGCCAAAGAGTTTTACAAATGTAAAAATATTTTTATTACACAATGCGAATCGGAACACACAGATAGTGCAAAATGGTGAAGGTTTAAAATCAATACACACAGCAAACAACAGGGCAGCTATGCGTGTCAGGATTATGTTCAGCGCCAAAATACCGGCTAAATGATGTTATATCAACTGACCCACCAGATCATTACTGGTGGGTCAGTTTATTTCCATCTGAAGCACTTTTGCTCTCATTGTATTGTCCTGCATTTAATTCTGTGACCCAATCTTGAGACCCCTGGTGGTTGGATTTGGTACACACCTTTTTTACCTATACAAACAATTATATTAACCCCATGTGTATCATCTCCCACCGCCTGTGATATTTTTGATAATATAACATCATTTAGCTGGTATTTTGGCGCTGAACATAATCCTGACACGCATAGCTGCCCTGTTGTTTGTTGTGTGTATTGATTTTAAACCTTCACCATTTTGCACTATCTGTGTGTTCCGATTCGCATTGTGTAATAAAAATATTTTTACATTTGTAAAACTCTTTGGCATTTAGCCTTTATTTAACCCTTTAATGGATGTACCAATAGAGTCAGTCTGTAAATATTGGTTCCTGCTTTGGTGACTTTAGTCTAAACCATATGTATATGTAATATGGATCAAGGTATTCTTTTTTGGTTAATATATTCCATAAATCTTTGTCTGGGCTGAGCATTGTTCACCGTGTAATCCATAAATACAAGTTAAAAATCTATCGTGCAAAAAAGAAGCAAAATCCAGAAATGCTGCCATCTTCTCAAGGCCAAAATATTATAATTTATTATAATGGACGAGGAAAACTGGAAACTATTCTGTGGTCAAAGGAATCAAAATTTGAAATTATTTATGGATACCACAGATGGCGTATCTTGCATACTCAAGAGGAGACGGACCATACAGCTTGTTATAAGAGCACAGTTTTGGTAAGGATTGGTCAACTGCAGTCCAGAACGTTTACCAGTAGAAAACCTTTGGTGCATTATGAAACAACATCCAGCAACAAAGACCCAGGACTGTTGAGCAGCTAGAATCCTACATCAAACAAGAATGGGACAATATTTCTCTCCTAAAACTCAAGCAATTGGTCTTCTTTCTTCACAGACGTTTACAAACCGTATTAATAAGAAGAGATGCTACACAATGGTAGATATTGCCATGTCAAAACCTGCTGCCTTTAACTCCTTCACCCCTGGGCACTAAAACACCCTTCTGACCAGAAAGATTCTGACCAGTGTCACTTGGACAGGTTATAACTCTGGAAAAATTCAACAGATCCCCGTGACTCTGACACTGTTTTTTATGACATATTGTACTTCATGATAGTGGTAAATTTAGGCCAATATTTTTTGCATTTATTTGTGAAAATTTAGGAAATTTGGTGAAAATTTTGAACATTTTTCAATTTTCAAACTTTGAAATTTTATTCCCATAAATCGGAGAGTTATGTCAGCAAAATAGTTACTAAATAACATTTCACACATCTCTACTTCACACCAGTGCAATTTTTTAATTTTTTTTTTTTGTTAAAAGGGTTCCAAGTTCATCATCAGTTTCTCATTTTTCCAACAAAATTTACAAAACCATTTTTTTAGACACCACATCACATTTGAAAATAACAGAAATATCAGAAAATACCAAAAAGTGACACCATTCTAAAAACTGCACATCTCACACTGCTCAAAACCACATCCAAGAAGTTTATTAACACTTAAGGTTCTTCACAGGAACCAAAACAATATGGAAGGAAAAAATGAAAATTTATTTTTTTTTTACACAAAATGTTAGTTTAGCCATAAAATGTTGCATTTTCACAAGGATATCAGGAAAAAAATGCACCCTACAATTTATTGTGTAATTTGTACTGAGTACGCAAATACCTCATATGTGGTGGAAATCAATTATTTGGGTGCACAGCAGACCTTGAAAGAAAAGGTGCGCCATTCGAATTTTTAAAGCAAAATTAGCTGGAATCATTAGCGGACGCCATGTCCCATTTGAAGACCGCCTGAGGTGCCTAAACAGTGGAGCTCCCCTACAAGTGACCCCCATTTTGTAAATTAGACCCCTCAAGGAATGAATCCAGATGTTTGTTGAGCGCCTTGAACCCCTGAGGACTTCACAGACGTTTATAACGTTGAGGCATGAAAAATAATTTATGTTTTTTTAACCACAAAATTGTTGCTTCAACCAGGTAGCTTTTTTTACAAGGGTATCATAGAAAAAAAATACATCAAAAAATGTATTGTGCAATTTCTCCTGAGTATGCCGATATCTCATATGTGGTGGAAATCGATTGTTTGGGTGCACAGCAGGACTCAGAAGGGAAGAAGCACCATTTGAATTTTTGAAAACAAAAGTAGCTGGAATCATTAGCGGATGCCTTGTCATGTTTGGAGACCCTCTGGGGTGCCTAAACAGTGGAGCTCCCCCACAAGTGACCCATTTTTGGAAACTAGACCCCTCACGGAATTTATCTAGATGTGTGGTGAGCAATTGGAACTCCCTGGGGCTTCACTGAATTTTATAATATTGAGCTGTGAAAACGAAAAAATAAATTTTTAACCACAAAAGTGTCGCGTTAATGCCAAATTTTTAAAATCACTAGGGTATCAGGAGATAATGAACTATACAATTTATTGTGCAATTTCTCTTGAGTATGCCAGTACCCCAAATGTGGTTGAAAACTACTTTTGAGGTACAGTACAAAATGAAGAAGGTAAGGAGCGCCATATTGGAGTGCAGATTTAGTTGAAATGGTGTGGGCGTACCATGTCACATTGGCAGAGCCCCTGAGGTGCCAGAACAGCAGAAACCCCCCACAAGTGACCCAATTTTACAAACTGCATCCTTCAATAAATTCATCTAGGGGTGCAGTGAGCATATTGTCACTACAGGTGTGTCACAACATTTTATACTATTATGGACAAAAAATAATTACATTTTTACCACTAAAATGTTGTTTTAACTCCAGACTTCCAATTTTCACAAGGGGAATAGGTAACAAAAGGCCCCATAATGTGTTACATAATTTCTTCTGAACGTGGCAATACCCCACATGTGACTGTACACTACTGTTTGGCCTCACCACAGAGTTCGAAGGGGAAGGAGCACTATTTGATATTTGGAGCACAGATTTTCCTAGATTAGGTTGCGGACTCAATTTGCAGAGCACTTAAGTGCCAGAAATTAAGAATTCCCCATCAAGTGACCAAATTTTGGAAATTATATCCCTCTGGGAATTCATCTACAGGTGTACTGATTATTTAGTCTCTGGAAAACAACCATGGTGTGAAACACAGTGAATGTTGCAGAATTAAAAATGGCAAATAAGCCCTTGTGCCTAGTACATTGTACTGCCTGTATATTGTGCCCAGCTTATGCTTCTGTAAACCTGCACCCCATACATTTAAGTGGGCTCACGTCACTACAACAATGGCAAACATGTGGATGCTAACTGTGGTTTAGGCACTTTGTGGGGCTCAGAAGAGAGGGGGGCATTTGGATTGGGAGAGTAGATTTTGCTGGATTTCTATTTTTGAGGGGGGTAGCCATAGTGTTTTTCGAGAGCTTTTGTGCTACCAGTACCATGGAAGCCCCCTATATTTCCGTTAGCCGATGATGGACCTGAGTGGGGACTTGTGTTTTTGTGGGTTGAGTTGAATGCTATTTGTTGATAATTTTGGTAGAAAATATTTTGGATAAGTTCACATTTATCTTGTGCTCTATGCTGAGTGCTTACATCGGGGTTTCCATCTATGTCTCCAAAATACGTGATTCAGGTGAAACCTATGACAAATCTATTCACTAAAGAAGCAGCAGACTCTGTTTTCCCAGCTGAGGACACTCGCATCTCCGCAGCATAAATTGACATACTGCATTTAGGGAAGCCGCACCGCATGTCAGTTTACGCTGCGGAGAAGCACAGTGGGAATGGAATTTCTATAAATCCATCCACTGTGTTTGTACCGCACAATGCAGCTATTTGGACGCAGGGAAAATATGCTGCGTCCAATATGCTACTATTCCTATTCGTGGGCACGCACTCTTACATGTAATCCCGGTGCAAGCACTGAGTGTGGAGCGCAGGATATATATATATATATATATATATATATATATATATATACATATATATACAGTGCGTACAAGTAGTATTCAACCCCCTGCAGATTTAGCAGGTTTACACATTCGGAATTAACTTGGCATTGTGACATTTGGACTGTAGATCAGCCTGGAAGTGTGAAATGCACTGCAGCAAAAAAGAATGTTATTTCTTTTTTTTTTTTTAATTGTGAAAAGTTTATTCAGGGGGTCATTTATTATTCAACCCCTCAATCCACCAGAATTCTGTTTGGTTCCCCTAAAGTATTAAGAAGTATTTCAGGCACAAAGAACAATGAGCTTCACATGTTTGGATTAATTATCTCTTTTTCCAGCCTTTTCTGACTAATTAAGACCCTCCCCAAACTTGTGAACAGCACTCATACTTGGTCAACATGGGAAAGACAAAGGAGCATTCCAAGGCCATCAGAGACAAGATCGTGGAGGGTCACAAGGCTGGCAAGGGGAACAAAACCCTTTCCAAGGAGTTGGGCCTACCTGTCTCCACTGTTGGGAGCATCATCCGGAAGTGGAAGGCTTATGGAACTACTGTTAGCCTTCCACGGCCTGGACAGCCTTTGAAAGTTTCCACCCGTGCCGAGGCCAGGCTTGTCCGAAGAGTCAAGGCTAACCCAAGGACAACAAGGAAGAAGCTCCGGGAAGATCTCATGGCAGTGGGGACATTGGTTTCAGTCAATACCATAAGTAACGTACTCCACCGCAATGGTCTCCGTTCCAGACGAGCCCGTAAGGTACCTTAACTTTCAAAGCGTCATGTCAAGGCTCGTCTTCAGTTTGCTCATGATCACTTTGAGGACTCTGAGACAGACTGGTTCAAGGTTCTCTGGTCTGATGAGACCAAGATCGAGATCTTTGGTGCCAACCACACACGTGACGTTTGGAGACTGGATGGCACTGCATACGACCCCTAAGAATCCCTACAGTCAAGCATGGTGGTAGCAGCATCATGCTGTGGGGCTGTTTCTCAGCCAAGGGGCCTGGCCATCTGGTCCGCATCCATGGGAAGATGGATAGCACGGCCTACCTGGAGATTTTGGCCAAGAACCTCCGCTCCTCCATCAAGGATCTTAAGATGGGTCGTCATTTCATCTTCCAACAAGACAACGACCCAAAGCACACAGCCAAGAAAACCAAGGCCTGGTTCAAGAGGGAAAAAATCAAGGTGTTGCAGTGGCCTAGTCAGTCTCCTGACCTTAACCCAATTGAAAACTTGTGGAAGGAGCTCAAGATTAAAGTCCACATGAGACACCCAAAGAACCTAGATAACTTGGAGAAGATCTGCATGGAGGAGTGGGCCAAGATAACTCCAGAGACCTGTGCCGGCCTGATCAGATCTTATAAAAGACGATTATTAGCTGTAATTGCAAACAAGGGTTATTCCACAAAATATTAAACCTAGGGGTTGAATAATAATTGACCCACACTTTTATGTTGAAAATTTATTAAAATTTAACTGAGCAACATAACTTGTTGGTTTGTAAGATTTATGCATCTGTTAATAAATCCTGCTCTTGTTTGAAGTTTGCAGGCTCTAACTTATTTACATCTTATCAAACCTGCTAAATCTGCAGGGGGTTGAATACTACTTGTAGGCACTGTAGATATACTAGCTGTACTATCCGGCTTCGCCCGGGTTAATAACTGCTGTTAACAAAATAGAATGTATTAACAAAAATGTATTCTGCACACAAAAATCACAAAACAAATAGATATAAATGTAATTATAATGTCTGTCTCCCCCTCTGTATATATCTCTCTGTCTCTCTCTATCTCTTTGTCTGTCTGTCTCTTTCCCTGTCTGTCTCTGACTGTCTCTGTCTCTTTCTCCGTCTGTCTCATTCTCTGTCCCTGTCTGTCTATCTATCTCTTTCCCTGTCTGTCTATCTATCTCTGTCACTTTCCCTGTCTGTCTCTTTCTCTGTCTGTCTCTTTCCCTCTCTTTCCCTGTCTGTCTCTTTCCCTCTGTCTCTTTCCCTGTGTCTGTCTCTTTGTCTGTCTCTTTACCTGTCTTTGTCTGTCTCTTACCCTGTCTGTCTCTTTCCCTCTCTTTCCCTGTCTGTTTCCCTGTGTCTGTCTCTGTCTCTTTGTGTCTGTCTCTGTCTCTTTGTCTGTGCCTGTCTCTTTACCTGTCTGTGTCTGTCTCTTAACCTGTCTCTCTCTATATATATCTCACTGGCTGATATAACCACCCTTCTTTTCTGTCACCCTTTTGAGTTTTTTTTAGCTATTAATATGGGCAAACAGGTAGCATAGAGCGGCACTTAACCATGCCTGTATGCCTCCTGGATGAGGGCTCATTTTGAAAAAATCATCTTTTATATCTGCTATCTTTAATGGCTATGGGGTGGTTTTCATTATACAGGATTCTTCTTCCCCTTCTCTTCAGAGTCCCTTTGACATCAGGTGCGCGGAAATCTCTCCCCTGCATTGTAAAGTCGCAGTGACTCCATTCCACCTGCACACATCAAAATTAAAGACTGCCCACGTAAGGGCACGTTCTTCACTTTTGAACCAATATGACAGATTCCAACACATGGAATAAATATATACACTGGTGTAGTTATTGAAAAGCCCCACAATAACCCAAAAAAAAACCAACTAGCTACCACCACCAATTGCTTTACAGGCCGATTAGACACCTGTTACAAATATTGAATGGCTTTGAGGATGTAGTTTATAGAGCAAGAGGAACAAAGCTATAATATTTTATATATTTAATCTGAAAGTAGGCAGTGTTTATACAAATAAAATAATGTTAAAAGGGGAACAAAACAATACAGCATATACAACTAAATAAAATAAAAAGGATAACAAAAGTAAATTACTAAACCTCATATCACTGCAATGGCTTCAGATTTGTGAAGACAAGGACTCCAATGGAACATGCAACAATCCTACATGGCAATGAACCTCACTGGCATTAAACAAGGAGTAAATTCAACGTCTGTATTTATTAACGAATAGTCACTCCCACATAGCTTCCGTTGGTGACCACATGTGGGGGCTGTTTGTAGTATATGCTCAGCCTTCAAAATTTTAGGAGATACCCAACTTACAGAATATCTTCACCCCGAAGAGCTCAGGTCATGTTTTTGTCTTGATTTTATCTTTCTATAGAGATGAAACATGATTTGTGTATTGTCATCCAATCTTAATTTGGAACTGATGCTCAGGTGTCACAGTTATGTAAAAATGTGCATTACATTTGCTATTCTGTCACAATGCTGAAAACATATCTCATCTCCCATAACTGTATTGTGGATCTATGCAAACCACAATATTCATATCTGGACACCAGAGACACAGTGTCTACCAAGGAGTATTTGATGAAACAAAGCTTATGACTGGTAAGTCAGCTCTCCTACTCTGCATTAACAAATCTCATTATTGCTGTCTAGGGATGAGTGAACCCGAACTGTTCAGTTCTGGCTCTGTACCAGTGCTAAACCCTGAATAAAGACTTTTGACTGTACGTCCGGTTCCTGTTTGGGTTTGTCCTCCAAATAAAAATTGTTGAAAGGTTGCAGAGCAGCCAATCAGCAAGATTTTAGGCTGTGGGCACTTCAACTGCCATTGCAGCCATGCCAAGTATTGGTATGGCTGTGATTGGCCAGGGAATCACTGTAAAAAAAGGAAACAAAATGGTTAAAGCAGGACATACTTACCAGTCTCCACAGTGTGGCTGTAACACTGCTTCCAGGTCCGCTTATTATATCTCATGAATATTTACTGCTTCTTCCACCCATTGTCTGTAACAGTGTCTGTGATTGGCTGCAGTCAGACTGCTTTCGTCCAAGTATCTCTGATTGGTTGCTCTCACAGAGGCTGTCTGTTTTCCAGGGTTAAGTGTAAAAATAAATAGGTAAATAAAATGACATTGGATGCCCCGAATAGAGATACTCAGCACAGATTAAGCATAGAGCTACAGGCTGCAGCCCCCAACTGTGCACAAAATCTTGGCTGTGTATCAAAATAAGAGCGGGCAGCTCTACCCAGATCGACATTTCCATTAGATGCAACAATTCTGGCGCTTAACCCTACTCATCCCAATTGCCCTGGTGCGGTGGCAACCAGGGTTATATTAGTGGTTAATGACAGCTTGGGTTTGTCACTTATTGTCAAGCCCTGGATTAATAATGGATAGGGGTATATTAGACCCCCCCTTTACTAATCTTGTAAGTCAAAAGAAATAAACACAGACACATACACAGAGAAAAATACTTTATTTAAAAAAACCACCCTCTTTCACCTATTTAATAACCCCCTAAACATCCCTGAAGGTCAGATGTAATCGAGGATTACAGAATACCGCACTGAAACAGCATGAAAGCCATGTGTTTTTGTGCAATTTTCTGCCAGAAGATGCAGATTTGCTGCTGGAATTTATACACCAAATTTCTGTACCAAATCTGCATCTCCTACCTAAAAACCACATTAAAATGCATCATTGCGTTTAGATGCATTTTTTGCCAAAGAATGCAGATTTGGTGCAGTAATTTGGTGTATAGGTTTCAGCACCAAATCTGCATCTCCTGTCAAAGAAAATGCAGTTTAGGTGTGATTTTCTGCCAGCAGATGCAGATTTGGTGGAGAAATATTTGCACCAGATTTCTGCACCAAAATTGCATCTGCTGGCAGAAAACCGCACTGAAATGACATAAAAACCATGGTGTTTGTTCGATTTTCTGCCAGGAGATGAAAATTTGGTGCTGGAACGTATACACCACATTTCTTCACTAAATCTGCATCTCCTGGCAAAAAAACGGCATCAAAACTGTATAGCGTTTGGATGCATTTTTTTGCCAGAAGGTGCACATGTCGTGCAGGAAGATGGTGTATACATTCCGGTGCCAAATCTACATCTTTTGTAAAAAATGTGGTTTTCTGTCAGGAGATGAAGGTCTGATTGAACTCAATGAAGTCACCTTAGGTGAGTTTACTTGCGGTGACAGGTGGGGTACCATTGAACCCTCTAGTTGTGACCGCAGGTAAGCTCAATGATGTCACTGCTCACAGCTGAAGCTCAGTCACTCTCTGCCTGAGCTTTCAGAGTGCGGTCATGTTCTCTAATGTTCAGTATGTAGCAGAGGCGGGATCGTTGTGGGACTTTGTATGGATTATGTCGGTTCTGCAAGGGTTTTGGGGTTGTAAAATTGTTGAGAAAGGGAGTGTGTATTTTATTTCAAATAAAGTATTTTTTTCTGTATTTTATTTCTTTTCATTTATAGGATTAGTAATGGAGTATCATAGACAAATCACAGCTGTCATTAACTCCTTATACAGTCCCTGACAGAAGTTCTGTGGCTTATCCATGTTATGTAAATAAAAGCTTATAACCTGACTTTAAATGTATCCATTGGTTTCATAAATTACTCTTTTGAAAGCTGAAACCCTCCCAAATTTGGTTTAGGTTATGAAAATAAAGTTGCTGCAAAGCTGAAATATTGATCATTTAATGAACACAGAAAGGTCAGATTTTGGCAAGAAAAAAAGTTTTGTCTCCCGCAGAAAGTAATGTGAAATTCAAACAAATAATTAACTGCTAATACAAAGATATGTTGCATAACATTGGTGAATGAAGTTGTGGTGCTATTAGAGCCATATTTAATATTTTGTGTGACTTCCATGACCTTGAAGGACTGCATACATGTGGTTCAACAATGATTCATACAATTTATTGATGAAGTCATCAGGAATAGCAAAGAATGCAGTCTTACATGCCTCCCAGAGTTCATCTAGATTCTTTGGTTTTGTCTTCCAAGCTTTCTCTTTCATCCTACCCCAAACATGCTCAATGATGTTCATGTCTGGTGACTGAACCAAAAAAGCTCATGGACTGGCCAGTCTTTGAGCACTTTCATCTTCTTTGCCAGGAGGAACTTTGTTGTAGAAAAATGGATGTATGAGATGGAGCACCATCCTGCTGCAGAATTTGACCCCTTTCATGATTGGGAATATAAGAGGTAGCTAATACTTCTTGATATTTAGGCTATTGATATTGCCTTCCATCTTGCAAATGTTTTGCACACCAAACCCCAGACCATGATCTTTCCACCACCAAACTTAACTGTTTTCTGGAACCATACGGGCTCCAGTAGGTCTCCTGCAGTATTTGTGGCAGTGGGGTGTAAATCAACTGAAGATTCATCAGAGAAATCCACCTTCTGCCACTTTACCAGCATCCATCTGTTTAGCAGGCTGTGGGACTTGGCAAATGCCACACGTTTTTTTAATTGCCTTTTGTTTAGAGCTGGCTTCTGGGCACTGATTCGACCATGGAGGTCATTTTGAGACAGAATCCTACAAACTGTTCTAGTTGACACAGGGACTTGAGGTGACCAGGCCTTTTGGAGCTCCGCTGCAGTGGAAGAGGGGCTGGCCTTGGATTTTCTAACCAACAAACGTTCCTCCTGAGCAGTTGTCTTGTGGGGTCTGCCAGACCTGGGTTTGTCAAAAACATCTCCGTCTCTTCAAATCTTTTTTTAATTCTTTGTACTTGATGTTGACACTCATTAAATATGTCAGCCCCCTCTGCAGTGGATCTGTTCTTCAGCCTCTTGATAATCAAGGCTTTGGTCGCAGGGTGGATTTTTGGCATGTTGTCAGAAGTCAAGTTGCGATTCAACTGAAGGTCTGGGGTGCTGGGTTTCTTTTTATACACACCCACTAATTAACCGATCATTTAGTGAGCACAGGTGAGGATGTAAACTAGGATTGGGTGCATTATATGACAAGGCGACAAAACTTTTGTCTTGCCAAAATCTGATCTTTCTGTGTTCATTAAATGATCAATATTTCCGCTTTGCAGCAACTTTATTTTCATAACCTAAATTAAATATGGGAGGGTTTCAGCTTTCAAAAGACTAATTTATGAAACCAATGGATGAATTTAAAGTCAGGTTATAAGCTTTTATTTACATAACATGGATAAGGGACAGAACTTCTGACAGTGACTGTATGTGGGATTCTGCATTTAAGGCTATGTGCGCACGTGTGCGCTCTGCACTGCACCTAAAAGGTGCGCTTCAGAGCGCAGCTGAAAAGCTCCGTTCTGAAGCGCATGGTACCGGCAGAGAACGTGCACTCTGCCTGCAGCTCATGCCATAGACAGAGCAGGGGCTTCCGGCAAAGCGCACGGAAGAAGTGACATGTCACTTCTTAGAATGCGCGCTTCGGGCAGCAGCCGAAGCGCTGCGCTCTAAGACGCCACGTGCGCACGGGGACGCAGGACGCATACAGTTACGCTGTGCTACAAAGCGCAGCGTAACTACATGAATTACGCACACGTGCGCACATAGCCTAAATGTTTTATTTCCTTTGGTCCTGAAGTAGTTAATGTGAGTTTTTGTACTAGCAGCTCTCCTGCAGTTAAGGTCAGCTGTAACTGCTTTGTAGACACACCCGCTTGTGTTTAAATAGGTTTCCCAGTAAACCTTGCTGATTATTCAAAACCGTTGGTGAAGGAGCTGCTGAGGATTCATCCTAAAGTTGGATCTTCTTCATTTTTGGTTGTATTCCCCTGTTTGTCTTACCTACCCTCTTGTTGTATTAGTGCAGCAGTGGGCCTAGTGATCCGTACCGCCCCACTCCTTAGCTAGGACTATAGTAGGGATATTTTTGGGCTTTGGGTATTCCTGTTCGGCAACAGGTGCAGAACTTGTATAGGGTCTGACTAGGAGTGCAGGGTACCGTGCATGATTAAGGCAGGAAGTTTCCATCTACCCTCTCATTAGCGCTAGGGCCCACCATTCTTATTGTGTTCCTGGTGTTTTCTTTTTTTTGTGGTGTAGTTGTGGGGTGTTTTTTGTTGTGTATTAGATATCTGTTGGTCTGAACGTACCCGTTACGTTAATTGTGTAACAACAGGACAGGCACGCATGATACCACAGCTTGTGTTATTCATGATGAGCTGTGGCATTCTCTACACCAGAAATCTTACTCTTGTAAGATTTCTGGTATGGTTGTTGGGTGCGCACGCCACTCGTCATTTTCATGAATAGATATGTGCCTTTTCATGAATCAGGAGCACCTGACTCCACCACGCCCCCTCATCAAGACCTGCCAGAAAATCATTGGACTTGATGAATTGGGGCTTATGAGTCAGCACACTGCAATTAATGAGTACATGAACTCCGCTATTGCTATATACGTAAAAAATGTGAGCTGCTTAACATTTTTTTAATCACAAATCGCAAAAGCCATCCAACCACATCAAGGTGCACATTTTATATGGTTGGTCCCTATCACTAATATCCTACCTTTCCATGTGCCAAAACAGGCATAATCTGAACTGGGGAAGTGACCCAAAAGACGCGATTCATCAAAATCAGCATAGTTCCCGTTGATCTTGATGAGGGGGCGTGCTGGGGTCAGACATTCACAATTGATGAAAAGATGCACACCTGTTCATGAATCTGGATTGTCTTACAAATGGCGTGTGCCTCTAGTGCGCTGTGCTAGACGTCTCACTCCAGTTAGATACCGGAGTAAGGTGTGTGGTGTATGGAATGTCTCTGTCCCGCCTCCTTCTCAAATTTTTCAACTTTGCAAAGCTTTTGTGCCAGAATTCTATTGTGAAATCTTTGCTTACATGGGACTTAAATTTTTCATGCATATAGGAAATTCAGAATAGCAATATTGGAGTTCAGAGGCTGTCAGTCAATTAGGAGAGGTGGTGCTGGACAGGGTATAGAGCTGGAGTGACTGAGACTACCATATCCATTTGCATATCAAACTCCAATTTCTCAGTAATGGAGGAACAGACTGGCCATGTAAAGGCATTACTGGACTTGTCTTTGAAAAAGCTGCATGTGCATATAAATAATTTGGGATCCTACTAATTGATCATTTTCAAGTCCTGTCAATAGATACTTTTTGTAGCATTATAGACATTCTAATCAACTGAATAGTGGAACTGCAGGTTTCATCCTCTGTCATTCCTTTTGCTGCCATCATTTTAGTGTATTTTGGGCTAGGACTACAAGGTAACGTGTCATGCGATATTGAAATCACAATGTTGCTTTATGATATTGCTGTTAAAAATTTCACGATGCTACTTGCGATCTATAGCGACTGATGTGTAGATACAAGATAGAGTCAGAAAAGATGTACATTTACTCTATTCCCAATGAACTCTTAAATAGCATCAAATGAAAAGAACATCTGTTCATAATATTATTTAATACCCATTTATTTCATTAGATATACTATATAAAATATCCATTTATACTGTATAATAGTAAATATGTAACCTTTATATAATTGTGAAAGTTAATTCTAATCTCTCATCAATAAGGGCCTATTATTATCCAATGACATCCTCTAAGTCGGAGGTCTCAAACACGCAGCCCGCGGGCTGCATGTGCCTCTCAGGCTTCTTCTTGTGGCCCGCAGGCTTGTGGACCCCATGAAGATCGTGGCCACAGCCGTGTGCCGCAGTAGTCAGGGCTTTATTTCATTTGAATAAACTGCTGCCACTGCGCAGAGAAGCTCTCTGTAGCTATATCCACTGCACACAGAAGCTCTCTATACCTATACCTAAGGCAGCCGCCGGCCAATCACAGGTCAGCATCTGACGTAGAGATATGAAGTCAAGCTCTGGACTCTGGCCGGCGGCTGCCATTGGTTTGGGGTTGCAGAGAGCTTTTCACAGTGCCAGAAGTTCATTCAAATGAAATAAAGTGCTGACTACTTCGGGCATTGGCTGCGATCATCAAGGGGGCTGCAGGTCGCAAGAAGCAGAAAAGAGGACACTGAGGGAACGGAGGACAGGTGAGAAGAATCTTTTTTTATGTGTATATGAGGAACGGCATATAAGTGTAAATTACTACAAGATGGGACATTACTAAAAGAAGGGGACCAGGATGGGCACAATACCACAGAATGGGGACAAGGATGGCAATATTCTTACAGGGCACAAGGATGGACACATTACTACAAGATGGGGCATTACTACAAGGTAACCAGGATGTACAAATTACTACAGGATGGGGCATTATTACAAGAAGGGGACGAGGATAGGACTCATTACTACAAGAAGGGGACCAGGATGGGCAGATTACTACAGGATGGGGACAAGGATGGGGCACAGTACTACAGGATGGGGACAAGGATGGGAACATTCTTACAGGGGACAAGGATGGACACATTACTACAAGATGGAGCATTACTACAAAGGGACCAGGATGTAGACATTACTACAGGATGGGGACCAGGATAGGGCACATTACTACAGGATCAGAACAAGGATGGGGCACATTACTACAGGATGGGGAAATTACTACAAGATGATGACCCCATGGGAAACTTACCAAAATATGTTGGCTAAAATTACTATGTGGTGCCAATTGTAAAAAAATATTACTTACAAAAAGGGGATAAAATGTAAAAAAAAAATCTAAATAAAGCATGAAAATATTGTTTACCATTAAAAATGCTTTTTTATATATCAACTAAAATAAACAAACAAGTGCATGTTATCGTCACATCCATAACGATTCAAGCTATAAAACCGTATCATAACCCATACAATAAATGTCATTTAAATTTAAAAAAGAAAAAAATTAAAAAAGAGCGAAAAATTCAAAAAACGTGATCCTATGGTATATAGGAAAAATTATATGGTATTACTAATAATGTCACTTTGTCCTGCAAAGAATGCGGCCCCCCAAAATTTTTTTTTTTCTATGTGCGGCCGATATACCCAGGCGAGTTTGAGACCTCTGCTCTAGGTTAAATTTACATGATGTTAGGTTTCATAGTCTCTTAATGACATTGTGCTGTTATCTACATCTCTATGTTTCCGCATGTTTCCTTTTCTTTTATATCTCAACACCTATATTTTCAATCTTTCCCATAATAATAAGAGACTTTGCTATATCTTTGAGAGCATGCATTTCAATGATTCTGATGTATTGTATCACATATGTACAGTAGTTGTTCCAACCATTGTTCAAATCCATCTGTTCATGAGATCTAGCCAAGCTTGACCTTATAAAATATCTTGTAATTTTCAATCAATGTATATGTTTTGGATGTGCAGTCCATGTCTTTTTCCACAGCTATGGTATATTGCATGGTATGTCACTCTCCTTTTTTATTTTGCTTGGTAGAAGCATTTTTCCCATTTGGCCCAGGTGATTTTAATTAGCAGAAGACTGTAGTGGTTTTGCCTATTTTTGCTTTCATCTTTTAGTCTGGGAGCACATGGAAGGTATTTTTTTTATTAGATCTATTCACTTAGTGTTGGTGTGTGACATTGCTGCTGTAATGCAGTGTCTGTGGGGTGGTGCGGCCTGCAGCCATGGGGGCTTTGCCTTGCAGCATAGGTGCAGGTTGCTCACCCTGCTGGTGGTGGTTGGGCTTCCGGCTTAAACTTTAAGGTCAGGGACTCACTGAGAGGTTTGCTGGGACGTGGCAGTGGGCTTCATACACTCTGATCAGAATGTTAAATTAACAAACTCTTGTTCAGTTTTGTACATTTTTGCTTAGCTGCAGTACATTAATGTATAAGTTTTGGATGTGTGAACCATGTCTTTTTCTACAGCTATGGTCATTTTCAATCTTGCATTACTCTGTCCCAGACATGTTATGGCTCTGATCACAATCGACTGTTTAATAAACTATACGCTAAGCAAGATTTCTGGTCTCTTTCAGTAATGTTTCAAATTTCAACATATCAAAAAGTTAACTTTGCCAGTGTCACATATGTGTTGGATTTTCTGTAACTGTTTGCAAGTTGCATGCAACACGCTTGCTATACACTTCAACAGAAGTCACATGCGACTGTGATTTGCAAGCGACCTTTCTCTAACTTGGCCATTTTTTAATGCAAAGTCACATCTCTAAAATAGTTAGACAGTTGTAATTGGCAACATGACAGGTCTGAGACTAAGGGGCACTTTGCACACTACGACATCGCAGCTGAAATGTCGGTGGAGTCAAATCGAAAGTGACGCACATCCGGCATCGCAGTCGATATCGTAGTGTGTAAATCCTTTTTTATACCATTTACGAGCGCAAAAACGTCCAAATCGTATCATCGGTGTAGCGTCGGTCATTTCCATAATTTAGGAAGGACCAATGTTACGATGTTGTTCCTCGTTCCTGCGGCAGCACAAATCGCTGTGTGTGAAGCCGCAGGAGCGAGGAACATCACCTTACCTGCTTCCTGCAACTCACGCCGGCTATGCGGAAGGACGGAGGTGGGCGGGATGTTTACGTCCCGCTCATCTCCGCCCCTCCGCTTCTATTGGCCGCCTGCCGTGTGACGTCGCTATGACGCCGCACGACCCGCCACCTTAATAAGGAGGCGGTTCGCTGGCCAGAGCGACGTCGCAGGGCAGGTGAGTGCATGTGAAGCTGCCATAGCGATAATGTTCGCTACGGCAGCTATCACTAGATATCGCACCTGCGACGGGGGCAGGGCCTATCGCCCTCGGCATCGCAAGCATCGGCTTGCGATGTCGTAGTGTGCAAAGTGCCCCTTACTGTCCTGTAACACGTCAACTTGCAGTCCCATCATCTCTTTAAAAAAGCTAATGAAAACTAAGAAACAAGCAACTCCGCTTAACCTTTTATTGATGGAACCAATTTTGGCCTTAATGATAGAGCCTTATTTTTGAGATCTGACGTTTCTATGTGGTGATAAATCTGGAATGATTCAACACATCCCACTAATACTGAGACTGTTTATCTGACACATTCTACTTTATGCAGGAGGTAAATTTAGGTTGATCTGTGTCTTACAAAAATGTTGAAAAATTTGCAATTTTCCAACTTTGAATGTTTATATCTTTAAATCCGACGGTCATGGTTAGGATGGTAGAACGGAATTCTGCAGCAATTTGTCATTGCCTCAAGAAAATGTACAATTTTATAACAGACCAATTCAGTTATGAAGCGACTTTGAGTGGCATACACAATGGATACCCCCTAAAAGTGATACATTTAAAAAAAACTGCACCACTAATATTATTAAAAACTGTTGTCATAAAATTGCTACTCCTTCAGGTGCTAATTAATTATTAATTAATTACTAATTAATCATTATTAATTAATTAATTAGGGACTAATGCAAAGTAGAATTTAAAACAAAAGAAAAATTTCATACAAATATTCTTTTAGATTGCAGACACCATGTTGCATTTGCCGAGCACCTGATGTACCAAAACAGCAGAAACTTCCACAAATGACCATATTTTTTGAACAGTAGACCCTTCAAGGAATTAGTCAAGGGGTACATTGAGCATTTAACCCCATATGTGCTTCACAAAGTATATAACATTTGGACATAAAAATGTAAAATTACATTTTTTTCTGCAAAATTAGCCTCAAATTTGTCATTTTCCCAAAGGGGTAAAAAGAAGGAACCCACAATGTCTCCCATAAGTGTTTGAAAGATTCCTTTTTCCATTAAAATGAACCTCACAATTTCTACATAATACAGCAATACCCCATATGTTGTTGTACAATATTGTTTGAGCACACAGCAGGGATCAGAAGAGAAAAATCACTATTAGGCTTTTGGAAAACAAATTTTATTTGCATAGATTGTGGGCACCATTTGTAAAGCCCCTATGGTGCAATAATATCGGCAACCCTAAATTGGCCCGAGGAATATATCTAGGGGTGTAGTGAGTATTTTGAACCCATAGGTGCCTCACAGACGTTTTCAACACTTGACAGTAACAAAACCGTTATAGATGATTATTAAGGGATCATATATTGAAAACCGTGAGAAAACCCTTAAAATTTTCAATTTTTATTATTAAAGATTAAAAACGTATCCCAAAAGACAATACACACATATGCATATATATACACAAATCAATGCCGCAGTGCAGCATGGGAGTGGACAATCACCCTGTCACTCCTCCCTACCTGTCCTGCGGAGGTCGGCACCCTAAAGTTGCACAATGGCGCCCCCGCTCTCCGTCGGCTCGCCCTCCTCTCCCTGCACTACAATGAAGGTGCAACTAGTCTGGGAATGTGGGAGTGCTCAGGAAGGATATTGCTGCACTGCCAAAACAAATTATCAAAAGGTGCAAATGCTTTAAAATATTAGGGATAGCCCTAATGACATGTGACACACATATGGGTGTGGCTCTACAGGCTGACTATCAAACCTAAAATGGCTGTAGGAGATGTAAAGATTGGTTTCAGGACAATCCTTCATAAGACATATTGTAACTGTAATAATATAACACTCATAGAGCACTCTGTACAAATGCCTGTTGTCCTACACATTCAACCATAGCACATGGCTGTCCACGGGCCAATAGCCGTATGCCACCAATCATGGAGTTGACTCCCCCGTCAGCACACACATCTATAGTCTATAAGTATAGCCAAATGACAGCCTCGTGGATCAAACTCCCACTCTAGGTATTGCACTGTAAAGCATGTAATGATAATGTACTCATACACTTATCTTATAATGAAGATATGGACCAATCGCCAGACCGCCAGCAATCCTTCAATAAGATCGCCAGGACTCTAATTGCAGGCACAGTATTGGAAACCGCTTGCTCGCTCGACGCGTTTCCCCCTGGCATCTAGTCCCGCCAGGGTTCTTCAGGAGCTCCCACAATCGGGCGCAGTGAGAACGGCCACAGTCTGCCGCTCTGCCTCGGTCCTAGTCCCCGCCCCGAGGGCGAGCCGACGGAGAGCGGGGGCGCCATTGCGCAACTTTAGGGTGCCGACCTCCGCAGGACAGGTAGGGAGGAGTGACAGGGTGATTGTCCACTCCCATGCTGCACTGCGGCATTGATTTGTGTATATATATGCATATGTGTGTATTGTCTTTTGGGATACGTTTTTAATCTTTAATAATAAAAATTGAAAATTTTAAGGGTTTTCTCACGGTTTTCAACACTTGACAGTAGAAATAAAAAGTTGAAGTGTTACTAAAAATATTATATTAACGGAAGATTATAGAAGTTCTGTAATTTTTCCTGTTACGTAATATGTTGTGAATGCAGTAATACTCTGTTTATCGTTGGTAGCTAATTTTTGACAAATCTTAAAAGGAGCATGGGCAATGGACATATAACATTTTAATGGTAAATCATTTTTTTTTTATTATTATTTTCAATTTTTTTTATTTACAGAAAGATAACAGGTGAAATGGACCCTATGACTTGTGTAATTTCTCCTGAATGTAGTGAATTGATATCTCTTATGAGGGTGGAAACTATTGGTAGGGCTTTGAAAGGAAGAGTGCTACTTGGCTTTTGGAATGCAGATTTTGATGGAATAGTTTGCTTCCAATATTTGCAACACCCTAAGATGTCAAAAGAGCATAAAAGTCCCAAAATGACAATATTTTTTTAAATTAGACCTCTCCTTGAATTCATCTATGGATGCATTGACTACTTTTGGCCCCAAAGGTGTTGTCCAGGAAAAAGCATGGAGTAGATGTTGCTGACTGAAAATGGTAAATATGGCAGCTTAATGCCCATACACTGTACCCAGCTTGTGCTTTTGGAGACACGTGCTCCATAAATTGTTAAGTGGGTTCTTCCCTGTATAGCAATGCAACAAAGAGGGGCTCAGAAGGGAAAGGACATTTAACATTTGGGAGTGCAGATTTCACAAGACTTTATTTGGCAAGAGGGGACATATTTCAGTTTTCCAAGACCTCTGACTGGAAACTTCCTATTTTTCTGTTGACACATGAGTAGGCATGAGTGAACCCAAACTGTAAAGGTCGGGGTTCATACTGAACACTGGTTGTCCCGGGCTCCAAACTCGAACATGGTCATTTTAAAAAAAGTCTGTGTTCTAGTTTGGATGCTGTTCTGGTGTTAACCACTCAATTGACCATCGGGGTGCTCGGGTGGTCAACCCAGTGAGAGCCACTTGCAGTTTCTGAATGGCTCTCACTGGGAGTAAAAACTTCATTTTTGGATGCTGTGTGAAATAAAAAAGTGTCCCTTTCCTCAAAATTCTCTGTTTATGGCAGCCTGTATGTGTGCAGAGAGCCGAACTGCCCCATCATTGCCTTCCATTATCCTTGTTACTCAAGTCTAGCATGTTAGTTCGGGTCCCCATTGACTTATATGGGGATTGGGGTTTGGTAACAAGTTCAGGTCAAGTTTAGGTCCTGAAACTAACTTTTAACTTGAGTGTGGCCGAATCTGGCGAACCTGAACATCCATGGGTCAGCTCATCTCTACACATGAGGGACGTTAGTGGAAATTTGTTTTATGGGTTGAGTTAAAGTTTTCATTGGTATAATTTTGGAGCATTTCTTTGTAAGCTAGTTTCATATTTATTCTGTTCTCTATGCTGCACACTTACATCAGAATAGATATTTAAATCCCACAAAATTAGATTCAGACGAAAGCCCCAGTACTTTGGACTTTGTTTGCTTTAGTTCTAGCAGTGACCTGTCATTTTAGGCAAACACACAACTGTTGTCGATTGCGCTTTTGAAGCCTTTACATATGTTACTTAATTAGGGAACAATATTAACATAGGTCTGTCTATATTCCAGTGCTTAATTTCCCTGTATAATGACATTTGTGAACAGTTATGTTTACATTTGATCAAAGCTATTGTAACCACTTTTAATGAGCTTCCCCCAAAACAATTCAAATAATTCCCAATGCCCAGTTTTAAGCGTGCCTTAAAAACGCTGGTCTTTTCACTGCCCTATCATCTCACTTAATTTATGTAACTATTCCTGTTTTGCCATTACAAAATTTTCTTCCAAATCTCGTCTCTTGTATCATCTGTTTACACACCCTCCATGTGTAGTACCCAGGGATATGGAGTACTCGGTTCCGGGCAGTGTCTCTATTGGGAGTGTCACGGTGGTGGCCGTTCCCGGTTCCGTGTCCTGGGCCCTTTTTGTAATGGGAGATATTTACATGGGATTTGTGAATAAAGTTATTTGTGATGCCACTTGCGGTGATGCAACTAAGTGTAGGTAGCCGCCACTGCAGGTTTTGCTGGGGCTGATGGAATGTGCAGCTCTGATGACTTGGGCCCTCCGCAGCTAGGGTACTACCCCAGCAGGTATATGGTGCAGTATATGTCGGAAGAAGGAGTCCAGACACGTATTCAGTGCCACTGGTTTACTCACTTTTCGAGTTTTAACTGGTTGCCCGAGGCCGGCTGGTCTCGCCTCCAGGTCCCCTTCACCCCAGTGCCAGTCTGCTTACCTGGTACCTTCTTCCCCTCCACCTGTCTCTGGTAAGTGGGTCCCCGTGGTATGGAGCACTGGAGGTCCCCGGTCTGTGGTTTGTCCACCTCTGTCCACCTGACGGTAGCGTGAACCCTATGCGGATGGAGTCTCCGGTCCCGTCCCCGGCTCTCTCTTTGCTACTGAGTCTTCAGATTCTTTAGGGTCAGCAAGGTCCTTGATGGTCCCCTTTGCTGTGCAGGTGTTAACAGGTCGGCTTGAAGCTCTTTCCTGTCCTAGGGTCCTGTACCCCGTCGGTACGTAGTTCCAGGAGTACTCCACCATAATCCACCGGCAACTACCTCTCCTGGGATCCAGGTGACCATCAACCCGAGTCAGGGAGTCACTTCACTTCCACCTTTACACCTCTGCTGTCAACTCTGAACTGACTTAGTTAGACTGGCTACTGACTTTCTGTGTTCCCGACTAGTCTCCACAATCTGCCCCTCCCACCTGGTCAACCAGTGGACTGAAGTGGTTCCACCTCTAGGCAGCCATCCATGGTCCCAGCCTAGCTAGGTACCATTGTATGGGGGATTGTTGGGGAAAACTGGGATTACCTGTTGTTTTTGGTGTTACCGGCACTGGGGTTCTGGGTCCTTAAGGGGGTAGGTCCTGCATTCTGGCGGGGATGCAGAACTTTGTAGCACCCAGATGGTCTCAGGGGCACTACACATGCACTTATTAGAACTCTGTATCTGTACTTGTACATATACTGGATGGTGATTGGTTCCATGCAGCATTGAATACCATATTTAATATATTAATGGCTGGACCAACTACAAGCACTTTTTCCCTTTTGTGCCTACCCTATTACCTCATAGATTGTAACCTTGCCAGCAGGATTCATGACCCGACCCGCAGGACCGACCCCTACTGGGCAGGGGGTGTCGGCGCCCAGCATGCGGCTCCATACGGTCTGCCCATCCGGTTGTTCTTCCTTTTATACAGGGTACTCACGCAGTTCGCAGTCCTGGATCCTCCTCCAGCTCTCTGCCTGTGGCCTACTCATTCAGAAACATTCATACTATGAACAGTTCTTCCAGGACCTTCCTTAAGTGATGACCGCCGCATCCTGCTGTAATTTAAAGGGCCATTACTCCTTAACCTGGATGTGCTTCTCAGCCTATTGCAGAGAGGCATTGGATATAATAGCCACATTCCCCTTCTGGGAGGTGCCTGAGCAACGAATTCCTGTTCCTTAGTGTGGCTTTGCTTCCCATCAGGTCCCTGTCCCCTGCCTTGTTGTTTAACCTTGCTCCTGTTCCTAATCTCTGCACCTTGCCTTTACTCAGAGCTGGCCTTGCCTGTCTGCTGCTCCAGTCCATACCTGGGCCCCTATGCTCCAGAGTCCATACCTGTCCAGCCGTGACTACTCCACTTCAGCCCACTGGATCGGATCAAGCACTGCCAGAGGAGGTCCTTACCGAGTTGCTTGTGTCTACATGCTTCCTATTACTGGATCAAGGCCTGGCTCGGTGTTACCATCTACCTCCACTTTGGACCGGACTCCGCTGGTGCACAGGTCATACCTGCTGTGCATTGCCATTCGTCCATACCTACGGGTATTCGGACTAGTCCTGTGCAGACTGTACCTGCACTCTGAACTCTACCATAGGACCCTGCGCTCTGATCATTAACCCCTTCCCAACCATGGACGGAAAGATCCGTTATGGTGCCCTGGGCCTTAAAGACCAAGGACGGATCTTTCCGTCATGGCGGAATCGCGGCACCGGAGCCTCCAGTGACTGCGATCGGTTAACACAAACCGCAGATTCTGGGAGGAGGGGACCTGTACCTTACCTCAGGAGGGGTAATGCCTCCTCCCCGGACCTACGGAGGCTGTGATTGGCTGACGAACGCCACTCAACCAATCACAGCCACTGTAATTTTCCAGCCATTTAAAGTGACTGAAACATTGAAATCCAGCCCTATCCAGTGCAGCTATAGCACTGGCCATTGGCTGGAGCTGGGTGACCTCACTGGATCAGCCTCCCCCAGCTCCAGTAGCTCTGATTGGAGAGATCGGCCTTGTGACCGATCTCTCCAATCACAGTGGACCTGTTGCCGGTGACCGCCCCCATCAGCTTCACTTGTCGGCCCTGCAGCACGCCAGCACAGTGAGTGTATACAGTGAAATGGCAGGGCGACAAGATCCGGTCCCATGCTGTTATGTGACCGGAGCATGGGACCCGGAAGTTGCCGCGCTGCCATTGCACTGTATGAAACCAGCGAAAAGCCTCCCGATCCGCCACCGCCACCCTCCATCAGCCACAATGCCACCGCTTCCCCTGATCTGCTGCCCGGCCCCTTTCCCTCGTGATCGGCTGCTCGTCCCCTCACCTCCGTGACGTGCTGCCAGCCCCCTCCACTTGTGATCGGCTGCCCGCTTCCTCTCCTCCCTTATGTGCTGGCAGGCCCGGCCCCCTCTCCTCCGTTATGTGCTGCCCGGCCCCGCCCCCTCTCCTCCGTTATGTGCTGCCCAGCCCCGCCCACTCTCCTCTGTTATGTGTTGCGCACCCCCTCTCCTCCGTTATGTGCTGCCCGGCCCCGCCTCCTCTCCTCCGTTATGTGCTGCGCGTCCCCTCTCCTCTGTTATGTGCTGCTCGGCCCCGCCCCCTCTCCTCAGTTATGTGCTGCCCGGCTCCGCCCCCTCTCCTCCGTTATGTGCTGCCCGCCCCCTCTCCTCCGTTATGTGCTGCGCGCCCCCTCTCCGTTATGTGCTGCCCGCCCCCTCCCCTCCGCTTTGTGCTGCGCGCCCCCTCTCCTCCGTTATATGTTGCGCGCCCCCTCTCCTCTGTTATGTGCTGCTCGTCCCCTCCGTTATGTGCTGCTCGCCCCCTCACCTCCGTGATGTGCTGCCTGCTCCCCCCCACCTCTCACCCCTGTGATCGGCTACCCGCTCCCTCCCCTGTCACCCCCGTGATCTGTGCTCCCTCCCCTGTCACCCCCGTGATCTGTGCTCCCTCCCCTGTCACCCCCGTGATCTGTGCTCCCTCCCCTGTCACCCCCGTGATGTGTGCTCCCTCTCCTGTCACCCCCGTGATGTGTGCTCCCTTCCCTGTCACCCCCGTGATCTGCGCTCCCTCACCTGTAACCCCGTGATCTGTGCTCCCTCACCTGTAACTCCCGTGATCTGCTGTCCGCTCTCCCTCACCTCTCACCCCCGTGATCTGTGCTCTGCTCACCTGTCTCCTCTGTGATCTGTGCTGCGCTCCCTCTCCCACCTCTCACCCTCCCCGATCGGCTGCCTCCTTCATCTCCTGTGATCCAGCTGCCTAGATCCATCCTGTAGGGTCACTATCCCCAATCTCACCTCCCACTCCCCTTCCCTCCCATGCCCCCCATCCCACCTATCCCCCCTTCCCCCCCATCCTCTGCCGCTCCTGCATCCACTGCACCCTCTCCCATTCGCCCCCACCCTATCCCAGCCGCCGCCGTCTCACATTCACAGATGCTCCCTTTATATGCCGCTGCCCCCCATCTGCCGCCCCCCACCATCTGCCGCTGTTCTGATCCATCCTGTAAGTATTGTTCGTGGCTCTTTTCTAACTATCCCCAATCGCATCTCCCACTCCCTCCCCCCCCTCCTCCCCCACCTGCTTGCCGCCAAGTGCTGATCAGCTACATGATTGGCTGATCAGGTACGTAATTGTTGCTCTAGTTTTTGCTTTTTTTTGTGCACCCCAAATAAAAAAAAAAAACAAAAAACAAAACTTGAACAATTAGGTACCTGATCAGCAATCGTCCAGCAGTCGTACTCGACTTTGGGCAGGACTTCTTTTTTCCATCCCACCTAGTCCCCCCCCCCCCCTTTTTTTGCAGAACATTTGTGCGTGCGCCCTGTTTTTTTTTTCTATGCCATGGGGGTCTAGTTTCCAAAAAGGGGTCACATGTGGGGGAGCTCCACTGTTTCGGCACCTCAGGGGGTCTCCAAACACAACATGGAATATGCTAATTATCCCAGACAATTTTGCGTTTGAAACGTCAAATGGCGCTCCTTGCATTCCGAGCCCTGCTGCGCACCCAAACATTTGATTTCCACCACATATGAGGTGTCTGTGTACTCAGGAGAAATTGCACAATACATTTTATGGTGCAATTTTTCCTGATACCCTTGTGAAAAAAAAGCTACCTGGTTGAAGTAACAATTTTGTAGTGAAATTTTTTTTTTTTATTTTCACGGCTCAACTCTATTAACTTTTCATTTAATATTTCTTTATTATTTCAAAAGTTTTAATATAACAGAAGATAAAAAAATGTATAAGGGTCTTTCATGTTACCCAATGTTACAGTATATGAAGATTATAAAATAACCTATGTCTTTAAGTCTCGTAAAACGTATGGTACTATGAAATATATAGCAAATCATGTGGAAGGTAAAATCTGTAAAACATCCTATAGAACATCTTAATTTTAACATGTAATAATCTTCTATCTTTATATTTATTCCGTGTAAAGTGTTAAAGGCAACTTCCTTCTGTATAGTCTGGTTCAATAGGTATGAAAACATGACCCTATGTATATCAATTAGGTGAGAAAGAGATATAGAGAGAGGGAGAGAAAGATAGGTAGAGAAAAAGGGAAGGAGGGGAAGACATGGGGAAATGGGGGGGGGGTGGGAGAAGGTCTGTATTGTGATGCCACGCCACTCCTGTGTCCGGGAACCCATCCCAGCTTCTTGAATATTTATTGTGATAGAGCGCCTGTGAGTAACCAGATTTGGAATTGCTGTGTTTCTCTATACTGAAGCCACGGATACCAAACCGAGAAACACAAGGAGTCTTTCCCTTCGTCAAACGCTCTCAACTCCTCCAGACGCCGCAGGCCATCCATAGCCTCTACCCAGTCTGCTCTCCTCAATGTACAGGGGGATCTCCAATGCCTCGGTATGATTTGCCTCATTGAAATCATAAAGTACGAGAGCAAGCCTTTCTTCGCCTTGGAGACTGCCCCTGTATACATTAAAAGTTGATTAAATATAGAGAGGGAACCACGGGTATATGCCGCGCTTAAAAACCACTGAAATTGAAATGATGTGAAAATTTCTCTTTTATTTACAGCATTCCTACGTGTTTCAGAGACAAAGACCGTCTCCTTCTTCAGGGAAAAAAGAAATTGATTTCTTTTTTCCCTGAAGAAGGAGACGGTCTTTGTCTCTGAAACGCGTAGGAATGCTGTAAATAAAAGAGAAATTTTCACATCATTTCAATTTCAGTGGTTTTTAAGCGCGGCATATACCCGTGGTTCCCTCTCTATATTTAATCAACTTTCTATATTGTTATACGGGGCCGCTGCTTGAATCACACGGACACTCACATGCTTTTGAAGGAGTTGTGACTGGCACAACCCTATCAGGTGAGTGTTACTGTTCCTTTCCTATCACCACTTGTTATATCGGGTAAGACCCTATTGCGCCCTTTGTCTCCCCCTTTTTTAGTTCCTGTATACATTGATAAGAGGGCCACTTCCGGTGAGGGTGTCACTTCCGTGTGATGTAAATGGTTATATAGAGCAAAGACATCTTTCCAAAGACCCTGTATCCCTGGGCAGGTCCACCAGATATGTAGCATTGTGCCCACTGAGGTCTGGACCTCCAACAGGCGTCCGATACCTCTGGGAACATTTTATGTAGTCTGGCGGGTGTCCTATATGACCGTGAGAGGATTTTATAATTGAGTTCCTGCATTCTACAAGAAATGGTGGATTTATGTGTTAGGTTAAATGACTTACACCATTGTGCCTTGGGAAAAGTCTGGCACAATTCTGTTTGCCAATGTCTAACGTAGTCAGGCAAGTCGTCTCCTCCACCCCCCTCGGGCACTGCTATGTTGTAAATTATTGAGACTATGTGAGGGGGTGTTTCTCTAAGGAAGCATAATTTTTCAAATGGAGTCAGATCCTTATGTATCTCAGATCCCGGAGCCAGAGAATCTATGAAACTACGTAGTTGTAGATATTGGAACCAGTAGCCTGGTTCCCGTGGCCGGTCTCCAAGCAGGGATATCAGTGGTTTGCATCCCTGTTGGGTAATTACGTCTTTAACTCGTGGAATCCTTCCCATTGGCGTTGAAATCAGTCTGGGATGAGGTTCGTGAAACCAGCATTGAAACGCGGGGTTGCCCACCAGAGGCGTCATAGGACCCGGTTCTCCTGTCAATCTATATTGTCTATTGGCTGTCCTCCACGCTGTAGCCAGGGACAAGAGGATCGGGGAAACTCCCAGGGTCCCAAGGTTAGTTCTAGATGACAACCAGAAGATTCCTTGTGCCATATTCGGGCATAGATCACATTCAATCTCCACCCACAATTTTCTGTCTTTACTGTGCAGGAGATCCAATATGCAACCACCCACCGCTGCTGCGTGATAAGCTTTAAGATCCGGGAGCCCCGCCCCTCCGTCCCAGCGAGATTTAGTCAGCATTGAGTATTTCAGTCGGGGTTTGGTGCCACACCATATAAAATTGCTGATCATCTTCTTTAACTTGAGGAAGACATTTTCTCCTAGGTTCAGTGGGATAGTTTGAAACAGGTATAGTATTTTAGGTAGGACATCCATTTTAATTGTATTGACCCTGCCGAACCAGGAAATGGGGAGGTTATGCCATGCTATGAGGTCTTTGTGGATATTTTTTAAAAGGTCTCGGAAATTGTAATTATATAGATCTTGGTGGTTGGGAGAAACCCTAATCCCCAGATATTTAATGTAATTGCTAGCCCACTTAAAGGGGAAGGCGGGTTTGAGAGTATTCTCTTCTACGGATGGTAGCGATACATTTAAGATCTCTGTTTTTTGTAGGTTTACTTTAAAATTGGAGAGTCTGCCAAAGATCTCAAACTCCTGCAGTATGTTGGGCAAACTAGTCTTCGGCTGTGTCACATAAATCAAGAAATCGTCTGCAAATAGTGCTAATTTATGAGATGTTTGTCCTACCTGTATCCCTTTTATCGAAGGGTTTTTCCTGAGTGCATTTGCTAGGGATTCCATTACCAGAATGTATAGGTATGGCGATAGGGGGCATCCCTGTCTGGTACCGTTTCTAATATTAAATGGAGCTGACAGGCGTCCGTTCACGCCCACTTGTGCCGTTGGTTCGTGATATAATGCTTTTATCCATTGTAGTAAGCGCGAACAGACGCCGATTGCCTGCATCGTGGCTTCTAAAAAAACCCAATGGACTCTGTCAAATGCCTTTTCGGCATCTACTGTCAAGAGGCACATTGGGATTTGACGCTGACGTGCCTGGGCCACTAGGGACAAGGTTCTAATAGTGTTGTCCCGTGCCTCTCTCCCTGGGACAAATCCCACCTGGTCTTTGTGGATTAGTTTGGGTATGAGGGGGCCTAGTCTCAGGGCTATCATTTTAGAGTACAATTTAATATCCACATTTATTAGTGAGATAGGTCTGTAATTAGAGCAGGTCAGTGGGTCCCAGCCAGGCTTGGGGATTACAGTTATTCGGGCTTTGAGTGTCTGTTTAGGGAACTGGCATGTGTTGGTTATGGAATTGAAGGCTTTCAGCATTATAGGGCTGCAGGCCCCTCCACATATTTTGTAAAACCGGGGGGTGAACCCATCAGGACCAGGGCTTTTACCCACTTTAAGGGTTTTAATGGCATCGCTTAGCTCTGTGTCTGAGAAATCCTCGTCTATGTCTTCAGCTACCGCATCTTCAAGGGGGTCTGGGGCATATTTGTTTAAGTATTCCCAAATGTCGCGATGTCTCGCATCAGGTGATGGAGCATGTGGGGATGGGATGTTATAAAGTTTTGTATAGTAGTTTCTGAATTCTTCTAATATGTCAGGGGTGGAATGTATCTGGATTCCTGTCTGTGAGTTTAACGCGAGTATTGGGGTTTGTGCCTGTCTGGGGTGAAGGGTCCTGGCTAACAATCGTCCACTTTTATCTCCAAACTCAAAGATATTCCTACGAAATTTATCTCTGATACACAGTGATTTTCGGTCAAGGATAGATAATATTTGGTGGCGGATAGTAGAAATTTCCGTTTTAATGGTGTCACTGGATTTGGTTTTGTTTATCGTTTCTTTATGGCCTAGTTGTGCTAACAGTTCTTTTAGTTCCCTTGCACTTTCTTTTTTAATTCTGGATGCATGGGATATGCAGACCCCCTGATCATACATTTCAACGCTTCCCATTTGACCGGGGCAGGTGTGGGATCTGCCATATGATCTATTTTGAAGTTTGCAATAGTTTTATGAATATCCTCCAGGCATTGCTCATTCTTGAGCAGGTTGTCGTTCAGTCTCCATGTATGTCCCACCCCCCCCCATATCTCTCACCCCAATCTCCCCATATACTGGTGCGTGGTCCGACCAGAGAAAAACATCCATTGAACAACCCGGAGATTTGTCTAGCAGGTCGTGGGATATGAAAATGTGGTCTAGTCTGGTGTAGCTATTATGAACTGTGGAATGAAAACTGTAGTCTCTGACTCCGGGATGTAAGACCCTCCAAAGATCGACTAGTTTAAGGGATGTTAGTTCTCGTTTTAATCTGCGTAGTGCCGAGGAGGGGATTGCAGACCTACCAGAGGACGAATCCATGGCTGGATCCAGCACAAGGTTGAAGTCTCCTCCCAAGATGATACAGGTGCCACCCGCAAACTCTGCCAGCTTCTCCAGAGTCTCCACTCCAAAGGATACCTGGTCCTGATTTGGGAAATAGATGTTAGCGATTGTATAAGTATTATTCAGGAAAGATATTTTAAGAAATAGCCAGCGTCCCTCCGGGTTAGTGAGCGTGTCGAGAACTGTTGGCTGGAATGTGTTGTGAAAAGCAATGGAAATCCCACATGCCTTCTTGTTGGGGTGTGGGCCATGGAACCATGTCAGGTAATTCTTGGTTTTACAGTTGGGAGTGTTGGAGGCTATGAAGTGTGTCTCTTGAAATAGGGCTATTTTAACTCCCTTCCTGTGCAGTTGATATAGGATCTGACTTCTCTTTCGGGTTTATTTAAGCCTTTAGTATTGTAAGTGCAAAAGGTGAGGTGCGACATCACAGAAAAGGGTAGGCAGGGTATAGGGAAAACCAAGGAGAGAAGAGAGAGAGCAGAGATAAGATAGTGGTGAAAGGTAAAATTAGATAAGCTAAGTAGGACTAGGGTGCCTACTGATCTTAGGTATCTACTGGTAGACTATTGTCTAATGTGGCACTCTGCCACGTCCCTAATAGAGGTGCGGGAAAGCCTACGGTCTTTCAGGAACTCCCCTCCGCGGCGAACGCCCACAAGTAATATGAATAACAATCAACGTATACAGTCTAGTAGTGATTAATCACTTTTCCATTCCCCTCCCCCACACCCCCAATTACTTGATGTGTTTTGGGTATGGATCGCACATCGGGAGGAGAACACAAGGCTATCAACTCAATATAAAATGCCATTAAACCAGAGCTCTGTGTCAGATCCAGATGTAAAGAATGAAAGGGGGAGGAATGAGGAAAGGAGAGGGGGGGGGAGCAACAGATTGAGTGAGACAATAAAAAAAATAAATAAATAACATATGAAGTGGTGTAGGACAAAGGACCGGGGGGAGGACGTGGGGTGAAGTGGGAGGACAGAGTGTAGGAGGCGTATGGAGGGGTGTATGTAGAGAGCATGTCTAAGAGTGGGGGGAGAGGAAGGGGGTAGAAATTAGTGTAGGGCATGTGTCCTTCGTCAGTATGTGTGCAGGGGAGGGGAAGATGGGTTGAGTAGAGTTAGTTTCTAGGAAGTAGTGCGCTCATAGAAGGTGTGTGAAGAGGAAGACACAAGGTGGGAATGATACGAAGGAAGAGGTATAAGGGGAGGGGAGAGGGGGCGAGTGGAGGGGAGTAGGGAGAGAGAGAGAGAAAGAAAGAAAAAAAAAAGTAGGGGGAGTAGGAAAGTAAGCGTGAGGAGAGAGGATACTGATACATGATGCTCTATAAACTGGTAAGCAGTCCAATGCAATCAATTTATATCTCGCCTCCTGGTTTTCCAAGAAGTTTTGTCCTTTTCTTTGGATGGTCAGCGATGTTCAGCGGTGTATATCCCGGGGGGATCCTCCACCCCTTCTGTTCTGGACTTGTCGCCAGTGCTCTCTTGGTGGCAAGGGTGCAGGGCCTCCCGGGGTTGGCCAATCTGGCAGGCTGATCATAGGCAGTTCAAAAGTCCCTAGGAAGTTGGGGAGGTCTCCCAAGGACCGGAAGACCGCCGACTTCCCATTTTTCTTTGCTGTGAGTTGGAACGGATATCCCCAGCGATATGGAACATCCTTATCTTTGAGGGATTGGAATAGTGGTCTTAAGGCCTTGCGTAGTTGCAGTGTCCTCCGTGCTAGGTCTGGTAGGACAATCAGAGGTGTCCCTTTATATGTACCCGCTCCTTTCTCTCTGCATCTTTGTAGTATGGCCTCCTTTTCTTTATAGAAGTGGACCCAACATATCACATCTCTTGGTCTGGCCGGATCAGGAGATTTGGGGCCTAGGGATCTGTGGATGCGGTCCAGTTCTATGCGTTGTTCTGGGTCGCGTTGGAGGAGACGGGTAAAGAATTTTTGTGCCCATTCATCTAGCTGTGGTGGTGCCACTGCTTCTGTGAGGCCTCTAATCCTTAAGTTATTACGGCGATGTCGGTTTTCAATATCGTCTAAGTGGGTCAGAATGTCCTGTATCTGGGCCGTGTGCTCTGATAGGACTTGTTGATGTGATTCTATATGGGAAAATATCCGTTCCTGCACCTCTTCTGTAGCTGCTACACGCTGGCCAATTTGTTTGATCTTTGATTGTATAGAGGCCATGTCTTGCTTATGGGATTACCTCAGTTTCCCCAGCAAAGTGTCCATTTCCTGCCTGGTTGGAATTGATCTGATATGTGCTTTCCAATCCCAATCTTCTTCTTGTTCCTGTGTCTGGTCTGATTTATTCTTCTCTCCTTTGTTTCTGCGGGTGGAGGTGTTGGAGGTGGGGAGTCTTTGTTCTACAGGTGATGTGTGCTGTTGTTGTGGTATTACAGGCTCCTCTCCGGGTGTCACAGATCTCCTTCCCATGGCTGCTGGGGTCTGCTGTATCACAGAGCTGGGGCCCTGCTCTGCCTACTTTTCATCTGGGAGTCGATTTTGTGGCTGGGACAGGGGGTTTTCAACACTCCCTTCTGTGGTGTCCTGCTGTGCCTTATCTATGTTTATGGCTGAGCTGGCTGCTGTTATGTGAGGAGGCAGTGAGGTCGCTCCCTTGCAAGTTTGCTGAGCGTTATCTCCTGCCTCAGTGTCTGCCGGCGCCATGTTGGAGAGAGCAGAGGTGTCAGGCTGGGAGGCTGAGGTCCCGAAAAAGCGGGCGATATCTGTACCTTCCCCCTCTGGAGTCTGTACACTCGTCGCCCGTCCTCTCCTGCGTGCCATTACTGATCCTGGACCCGGTGAGTGCCTTTGAAGTGTGAGAATTCACCGCGGGTATGTGGGAGCTCCTTCTTCCAGCGTCTCAGTGTGCCATCGGCTAGCTCCGCCCCCCTCAACTCTATTAACTTTTGTGAAGCCCCCAGAGGTTCAAAGTGCTCAATAAACATCTAGATAAATTCCATGAGGAGTCTAGTTTCCAAAATGGGGTCACATGTGGGGGAGCCTTACTGTTTCGGCACCTCAGGGGCTCTCCTAAGACAACAAGGAATACGCTAATTATCCCAGACAATTTTGCGTTTGAAACATCAAATGACGCTCCTTGCATTCTGAGCCCTGCTGTGCGCCCAAACATTTGATTTCCACCACATATGAGGCGTCTGTGTACTCAGAAGAAATTGCACAATACATTTTATGGTGCAATTTTTCCTGATACCCTTGTGAAAAAAAGCTACTTTGTTGAAGTAACAATTTTGTGGTAAAAATAAAACATTTTATTTTCATTGCTCAACTCTATTAACTTTTGTGAAGCCCCCAGAGGTTCAAAGTGCTCAATAAACATCTAGATAAATTCCATAAGGGGTCTAGTTTCCAAAATGGGGTCACATCTGGGGGAGCTCTACTGTTTCGGCACCTCAGGGGCTCTCCAAACGCAACATGGTGCGGCTAACGATTCCAGCTAATTTTCTGTTCAAAAAGTCAAATGACGCTCCTTCCCTTCCGAGTCCTGCCGTGCCCCCAAACAGTGGTTTTTCGCCACATATGAGGTATCTGCGTGCTCAGAAGAAATTGCCCAACAAATTTTGGGGGTTCATTTAATCCTGCTACCCTTGTGAATATGCAATATTTGAGGCTAAATTAACATTTTTGTTGCAAAAAGTAAAATGTTCATTTTTTTCCTTCCACATTGCTTTAGTTACTGTGAAGCACCTGAAGGGTTAATAACCTTCTTGAATGTGGTTTTGAGTAGCCCGAGGGGTGCCGTTTTTGGAATGGTGTCACTTTTGGGTGTTTTGTGTCATGAAGACCTTTCAAAATCGCTTCAAATGTGATGTGGTCCCTAAAAAAAGTGGCTTTGTAAATTTTGTTGTAAAAATGAGAAATTGCTCATAAACTTTGAACCCCTATAACTTCCTTAAATTTTTTTTTTTCCCAAAATTGTTCTGATGTAAAGTAGACATGTGGGAAATGTTATTTATTAATTATTTTGTGTCATATGTCTCGTTGATTTTAGAGCATAAAAATTAAAAGTTTGAAAATTACAAAATTTTCAAAATTTTCGCGAAATTTCCATTTTTTTCACAAAGAAACGCAAAAAATATCGGCCTAAATTTACACTAACATGAAGCCCAATATGTCACGGAAAAACAATCTCAGAATCACCGGGATCCGTTGAAGAGTTCCAGAGTTATAACCTCATAAAGTGACACTGGTCAAAATTGCAAAAAATGTCCTGGTCTTTAGGATCAAAATAGGCTTGGGGCTGAAGGGGTTAAAGTCCAATCCTTCCCTCAAGCTTTGTCCGAGTCCATCTCTGGGGTTAACTGCCACAGTCCTCTGTGGTCCTGTGGGTTCACTACCGCTCTTGCCTGTGGTAGCACAACACAGGGCCTTCACTCCTCTTGGTGTCTGGTGACTTGTGTTCCTCTGTAATGTCTGATATTGTCTGTATATGTCCCCCCTGAATTGTAAAGTGCTGTGGAATATGTTAGATATAAGCTCAGAGAGAGTTGATGTAGGAGGGAAAGCATAGATTAGAGCAGGGTTTGCACACTAGTACACTTTAGTGGCTGTCATGTGGCAATAAAGGGTGTTTTTACCTTTGTTAAACCTAAATAAATAAATATGTGACAGCTGTAGGCTGATATTTTTTTTTTCTAATACCAGCCCGCAGCTGTCTGCTTTACCTTGCTATTTCACCGTTTTTAGATTGGGAGGTTGAGTATATTGGTTATGGATGCATACATTTTCAGCCTGCACAAGTATTGTAAATATGTGACAGTTTACTTGTTCATGACTTTACTATAATAATCATTTTGTTATATTGGTTTTATATAACAATCTAATATATAAAGCTGTGTGTGTGTGTGTGTGTGTGTGTGTGTGTGTGTCTGCTAAAGGAATCTGCACCGTCACATTTACAATCACGCAATTTTGCACAGCTGCCTCACTTGACTCAGGGAACGTGATATACTATGTTTTGAGGGGAAAATATAACCCCCGTGCTTTACAGTTATTCACCAAAACACCTGCTTACATTAAAGTCAATGGAGCTGGGAGATACAGGTCATTAATAGGAGCTCAGATTAGTTGCTATAGGCAATGAAAGACATTCTTATTATAAGAAGCTTATGTGTGAGGTAATATGATATCGGTAGAGACAGACACACAGACAGAAAAACACAGAGACAAAGACACACAAAGACAGACAGAGACACACAGAGACAGATACATAGAGACAGACAGACAGAGACAGACACACAGAGACGGACACAAACAGAGAGAGACACACAGAGACCCACAGAGACAGACACTGAAACACAAATAAACACACAGAGACACACACAAAGACATAAACACACACAAGAGAGAGACACATAGAGATAGACACACACAGAGACAGAGACACATTGAGACACACAGACAGACACAGAGACAGGGACACAGAGACAGGGATACACAGACACAGAGACAGAGACACACAGAGACAGACACACAGAAACACACACAGAGAGAGACACACAGACACACACAGAAAAACATACAGAGACACACACACATAGACTGATACAGAGACAGAGACATACAGAAACTGATACAGAGATACACACAAAGATACAGACACAGATACACACAGAGACACAGGCACACATAGACAAAGACAGACACACAGAGACAGAGACACAGAGAGACATAGACACACACAGAGACACAGATACAGAGACCCACAGAGACATAGACACACAGAGACATACACACACACAGAGACAGAGACACAGAGAGACATAGACACTCACGAGACACAGAGACAGAGATATATAGAGACAGAGACACACAGAGACAGACACAGAGAAGCACAGAGACACACACAGAAACAGACACAGAGACAATGATAGACACAGAGACACACAGAGATAGACACACAGAGACAAAGACACACATAGACACACGGAAAGAGAGAGGCAGACAGAGACAGAGTGGGAGACAGACAGTCAGACAGGTAGACAGACCGATAGAGAGAGAAAGTAAGAGGGTGGGAGAGTGCGAGAGTGCGAGAGACAGAAAGACACTTAGTTACTGTCCCGGGCAACGCCGAATACTACAGCTAGTATACATATAAATTATAAATCTAATATACTTTATTTCCATTTTTTTTATTTTCAAGATTGCTGTTTGCTGTGAACAAGAACATTTTTCTTTCCATCCCGAGATGGATACCCTGTGTCGAATTAAAAAAAAATTCTGTGTAAAATTTGTAACAATTATACTCACCTGTAGACAGTCTGCTATGAGCCCAAATATACTTCAAGAAGCACCCAGAAATAGATGGAAACAAAGTGCTGGAGAGTTTTGGAGTGGCAGCCATGAGTTTGGCTCTAATTCCCATTGAAAACCTGTGGAGAGATAATAAAATTGCTGTTAGGAGAAGGTGCCTTCAAATATGAGAGACTTGGAACAGGTTTCAAAAGACGACTAGTCCAAAATTCTACTTGAGAGGCGTAATATTGCTGATGGTCAGAGGAAGCAATTGATTGCAGTTATTTATTCCAAAGAGTATGAAAACAAATATTAAGCTGAGGGTGCTAACAATTCTGTCCAGCCCATTTTTAGAGTTTTGTGTGAAATTATGTCCAATTTGCTTTTTTTTTCTGTTTTTGTGAGTTGTACCAATACACACAAAGGAAATATAAAGATAATGTGAAAATGTGTAATTGCAATAATTTTCTGGGAGAAATTTCTCATTTTCTGGAACAATTTCAAGGGTGCCAATACTTTCGGCCATGACTTTATGCGTGAATCTGGCCTCAGTCTATATGGAATTTCAACCTCTCAATGTAATTTACAATTTTTCTGATAACTAACAGCATGCAGGTATCAAAACAGTTTGAGAATAGTAAAAAAAAAATGAAGTGTAATTGAAGGATGCAGAACTTTTGTGATACAATGCTTAATAATGTAATTGACTGGTACACAGAGATGAATTAATTAATTAATAAAGTTGAGAAATATTTCCTGTACTAGTATACAAAAAATCTTTAATGAATGGGATAAGTTAAATATCAAACAAATGACTAGTAATTTTGTGATAGCATGGCCATTATGCAATATCTCAAGGTTGCTGGGCAGAGCGCCCTTTGCCCTGGCTTTGTCTGGACTAGGACACACTTCTTAAGACCTCCTTTGTATAAGGATTCCAAACAGGGTCTAGACAGCCACTCACTCTCCGGGACAGCAGGGGGACATCTGTCTCATGTCTGGCCGTTTGGAGGAATGCTGTGAAGGGGGTGTATTTGATTGATGAGACTACATGATTCAAGTAACCTTCCCTGAGACTATTAGTCCAAATAATGTTATCGCTGCATGCAAAATTATATAAAATATCTGATTATTTCACAGAAATTACATTAACAGTTGTGTTTTTTAACTACAAAATAGGGTCATGAGTCTTTAAAAATATACACATTCAGACAGTAATATAAAATATGCATTAACCAGTTCATTATTACATTTGCTCCATTTTTTGTGTATTTTTTTGGAATTTTTGTGTAGTATTTTAATTGCACATTAGTCTTGCTTTAATTAGAGCATTTTTTTTAATAAGTTAATGACCAAACTTGTTTACCCTATTTCATGTTCAGATATTCAAATAATTTTTGCATCTTTTTTTTAAATACATTGGGCCTTTTTACATTCCTTGAATTGTTTTTTTTCTGATCTACAGTTAAAACCAGACGTTTACATATACACTACCTAAAAAGACACATATACATTTTTTTCTCACTATCTGATATGAAATCAGAATAAACCTTTCCAGTTTTTGGTGAATTAGGAACCAAAATTATTTATATTTGTAAAATGCCAGAATAATGAGAGAATGTTTTAAGGCATTTTTATTACTTTCTGAAAAGTCAAAAGTTTACATACACTAAAGGGTGCTTTACACGCTGCAACATCGCTAGCGATAGCTAGTGATGTCGTGCGCGATAGCACCCACCCCCGTCGTTTGTGTGACATTTGGTGATCGCTGCCGTAGCGAACATTATCGATACGGCAGCGTCACACGCAAATACCTTTTCAGTGACGTCGCTGTGACCGACGAACAATCCCTCCTTCAAGGGGGAGGTGCGTTCGTCGTCATAGCGACGTCACTGCGGCGTCACTAAGCGGCCGCCCAATAGCAGAGGAGGGGCGGAGATGAGCGGCCAGAACATGCCGCCCACCTCCTTCCTTCCTCATTGCTGGTGGACGCAGGTAAGGAGATGTTCGTCATTCCTGCGGTGTCACACATAGCGATGTGTGGTGCCGCAGGAACGACGAACAACCTTGCTACTGACCAGGCAATGATTTTTGGTAAATGAACGACGTGTCACAGACCAACGATTTTTAACTCTTAACTTTGTGATCGTTTAAGGTCGCTCATAGGTGTTACACGCTGCGATGTCTCTAACGAAGCCGGATGTGCGTCACAAACACCGTGACCCCGACGATATATCGATAGCGATGTCGCAGCGTGTAAAGCACCCTTAAGAGTACTATGCCTTTAAATAATTTAGGACAGCCCATATGATAATGTCATGTCTTTAGAAGCTTTCTGCAACATTTAAATTAATTAGAGACACACCTTACGATGTATTTTAAAGCAGACCTGAAACACACTGCTTCTGTAATGCTGCCACCAGGGGGAGCCAGAGCTCTGCAGCAGACGACACTACACAGAGCAATGAGAACCAGGAAGGAAATGCACAGCGTTCTCATGCACTGCCTAATCAGCACAGCTGAGAGGCAGAACTGCAGGGTATGTGAGGAATAGTCAGACAGGCTGGGTCAAACACCGTACGGGCAGAAGCAGGACCGGAGGAGCGAGCAGAAGCGAAGTCAAAGTCAGGCTAAGGTCAGTACCGGAGGAAGCAACCGAGTGGGGAAATAGGAGGGGGGACACAGGACAGGAGGGACGACCAGGGGACAGAACACAGACAAGGGCACGGGGGCACAGGAACAGACAGATCAGGATATCACTCACAGGACCAGCAATCACAGGCAAAGCAGAGCTAAGCTTATAGCCGGCGCTGGTTCACTGGAAGTGTCAGCTTTTAAGGCATCCAGGGGCCGGAGGTGAGGCCCGAGAGAAGGCTCCGCCCCCTAGCTATGTGGATAGGGAGGCAAATCATGACAGTACCCCCTCCTCAAGGGGGGGCCACCGGACCCCCAGGCTTCCTAGGATACTTTCGGTGGAAAGCCGCAATTAACCGATCGGCCCGCACGGATCGAGCCGGCACCCAGGACCGGTCCTCCGGACCGTAACCCTTCCAATGAATCAGATACTGGAGGGAACTACGAACCCAACGAGAGTCGATAATATGCTGAATTTCGTACTCCTCCTCACCGTCCACCAGTATCGGAGCCGGAGGGGTCTGAGAATCCACCACCGAAGGAACAAATGGCTTAAGCAAGGAGGTATGAAACACATTGGGAATACACTAGGTCTGGGGCAGTTGCAACCGAAAGGCCACCGGGTTGATCACTTCGATGATCTCATAGGGCCCTATAAACTTAGGACCCAACTTAGCAGACGGAACCCTGAGCCTGATATTCCGAGTGGACAACCACACTTTGTCCCCCACCTGAAAGGGGGGTCCCAGAGAACGGCGTTTGTCCGCTTGGCATTTCTGGGACTGTTGAGCCATCACGATGCACCGCCATACCTCCTTCCACACCTCCCCCAGATGCTGAACGATGGAGTCGGCCCCTGGACACCCCGAATCCACTCTAGAGAAGGTCCCGAAGTGAGGGTGAAACCCGTAATTACAGAAGAACAGAGAAGTTTCCATAGACTGATGGACTCTGCTATTGAATGCAAACTCCGCAAGGGGCAAAAACGTACACCAATCCTCCTGCTGAACAGAAACCAAGCACCGCAGGATTTGCTCAAGGGTCTGATTCGTCCTTTCCGTCTGCCCATTGGACTCGGGATGATAGGCGGACGAGAAAGACAACTCAATTCCCAACCGCCTGCACAAGGCTCTCCAAAACCGAGAAATTAATTGTACCCCCCTGTCAGACACAATATTCAGGGGCAACCCATGTAACCAAACTACCTAGTCAATAAAGTGGTTGGCAAGGGCCGCAGCAGAGGGTAGACCGGAGAGGGGAACAAAATGTGCCTGTTTACTAAAACGATCCACCACCACCCAGATCACAGTCATACCATTTGAGACAGGGAGGTCCGTAATGAAATCCATGGACAAGTGGGTCCATGGTCTTTCAGGAACAGGTAATGGAACCAGTTCCCCGGCTGGCCGGTTACGACATACCTTAGCACAGGCACATGTTGCACAGTCAGACACAAACCGAGCAACATCTGAGTGAAGAGATGGCCACCAAAACAGTTGAGCAACAGCCCTGCGAGTGGCTGTAACTCCAGGATGGCCACTAAGTACGGACTCATGGAACTCTTGAAGTACCCGTAACCGGAGGTGCAAAGGGACAAACAGTTTAGTGTCTGGAGCGGAAGATGGCGCTGAGGACTGGGCCTCCCTGACCTCAGCCTCTAACTCGGATGACAAGGCAGCGACCACCACCCCTCGTGGAAGAATGGAGGAAGGAGGCTCTGGAGGTGACACCGGGTCCAAACTACGAGATAGTGCATCTGCCCTCACGTTTTTAGACCCCGGACGAAAAGTAATACAAAATTGAAATCTAGAAAAGAAAAGAGCCCACCTCGCTTGTCGAGGCGTCAATCTCTTGGCGGATTCGATATACACAAGGTTTTTATGATCAGTGATAACAGTAATACAGTGAACAGCACCCTCCAAAAAATGCCTCCATTCTTTGAATGCCAACTTTACCGCCAATAATTCACGGTTACCCACATCATAGTTCCTCTCAGCCAGAGAGAATTTCTTGGAGAAGAACGCACATGGTCGCAGATTAGTCAGAGTAGCAGGGCCCTGAGAGAGAACAGCTCCCACCCCCACCTCTGAGGCGTCCACCTCCACAACAAACGGCGCCTCGAGGTCAGGCTGTACCAGGACTGGGGCAGACATGAACCGGTCCTTTAACTCAAGAAAGGCCTGGACAGCCGTTTGCGACCAGTTCTGCAGATCCGCCCCTTTCCGTGTAAGGTCAGTCAATGGCTTGGCAATTTAAGAGAACCCCTTAATGAACCTTCGATAATAATTTGCGAAACCCAAAAAGCATTGTAACACCTTGATATCCCTGGGTTGCACCCAATCCACGATAGCCTGCACCTTTCCTGGGTCCATTTTAAACCCATCACGAGAAAGGAGTAACCCAAGAAAGGCTATTTCCTGAACAGAGAAAACACATTTTTCAAGCTTGGCAAACAGATGGTTATCACGCAATCTCTGTAATACTGAGCGAACATGCATAATATGCGTATCTCTATCGGCAGAATAAATCAAAATGTCATCGAGATAGATGACCACAAAACGACCAAGAAAATCAGAGAAGATATCGTTGATGAAATTTTGAAACACCGCAGGGGCATTTGTTAGACCAAAAGGCATCACCAAATTCTCGAATAACCCCTCTGACGTCAGAAAGGCCGTTTTCCACTCATCCCCTTCTCTAATACGGATAAGATTATAGGCCCCCCTGAGATCTAGTTTGGTAAACCACCGGGCTTCAGAGAGTTGGGATGAGTGGAAGCGGATACGTGTTTTTCACAGTAATTTTGTTTAATTCTCGGAAATCGAGACATGGCCTTAATCCTCCATCCTTCTTCTTTACAAAAAAGAACCCAGCAGCCACAGGGGAAGAAGAAGGACGGATATGCCCTTTACGTATACTATCAGATATGTATGATTTCATAGCAGCCCTTTCTGGACCCGAGAGGTGATATAAACGGGCCTTGGGCAATTTGGTATTGGGAAGTAAATCGATGGCACAGTCATATGGGCGATGAGGTGGCAAAACCTCGGCCTCTGTTTCCGAGAATACGTCTCCGTAGTCCCTCAGGTATTCCAGAAGACCCTCAGGACTTACGGAGAACACAGGTACAGATTGTAAACACCTTTTATGACAAGCAGGACTCCATTTGACTATGGTACGACACTCCCAATCAATAACGGGATTATGTAACCTTAACCATGGATACCCCAACACTAATCCAGCAGGGAGATTGGCCATTACAAAACAAGAAATAGTTTCAGAATGCAGAGACCCGATCACGAGAGTAAATTTTTCTGTAGCAAACCGAATGAGGTTTTGAGGCAGCGGTGTTTTATCAATTGCCAGGAGTTGAATGGGTCCTTCTAACCTCACTGTCCCTAACTCTAATCTTTGAACCAACTCAGAGTCAATGAAGTTCATAGCGGACCCACAGTCAACAAAGGCAGTAGCAGACCAGACCGACTCCTTGACCCGGAGGTCAACATTCAGAAGTATCTTATTGGAGGAGAGGAAAGGTACCTGATAGTCTGGGCAACCTCCTCGACCGTTACCCAGACTTAGAAGTTTCCCGACGACTGTTTAGCGGAGGGGCAAGCCGGGCAGTCTTTCCTCCAGTGTCCATGGTGTCCATAATAGAAGCACAGCTTGAGATCCCGGCGTCTTCTCCTCTCCTTCTCGTCCGGACTGATGGCTCCAACTTCAATCTGTTCCATAGCCGGCAAAGAAGGTGCCCTAGGTAGAGGGGGCGGAATCTCACGCATGGTTCCCCTTCTTTCCCGCAATCTGCGGTCCATACGAACTGCCTCCGTCATCGCATCATCCAAGGTGCTGGGAGGAGGGTGCAGAGCCAAAGCGTCTTTTAGGGAGTCCGAAAGACCTCTCCGGAATTGGCACCTGAGTGCAGAATCATTCCCCCGTACCTCAGTGGACCACTGCCGAAACTCAGAACAATATAGCTCAGCAGTGTGGTTTCCCTGAGTGAGACACATAATCCTGTCCTCAGCCACCCGTACACGGTCTGGTTCGTCATATATCACCCGAGGGAGTCAAAGAAGAGGTCAACCGAATGCCGTTCCGGGGCCGAAGGGGGTAGGGAAAACGCCCAGGTCTGGGGACCCCCTCTAAGTAACGACATGATGATCCCCACCCGCTGGGTCTCATTCCCTGAGGACCGAGGCCGGAGAGTGAAAAGAAGCCTGCAACTCTCCCTAAATGTCCAAAATAGGTTTTTCTCCCCCGAGAATTTATCGGGGAGCATCACCGTGGGTTCGGGGGAGGTCAGTTGGACATCAGTGGGACTATGCTGTCCTACGGTTTGTGAGGTAACTGCCACTGAGGTGGCCCTCGCAGAAGCAGAAACCTTACTCTGCAGAATGTTGTGTGAAGCTACCAGGGTGCGATGCTCTGCAGCCAAATCCTGCACCAGCTGCGTATGGTTGGCTACTTGCTCGCACAAAGTACTGAGTGGATCCATTACAGTCCGTTATCCTGCAAAGTTGGATCCCACTACCAAGAATTAAATGGCTTTTTCTTTTTTTTTTTTTCCCTATGGGAGATAAGCCTATTGAGGCCGGCTATACTTTAATGCTGCCACCAGGGGGAGCCAGAGCTCTGCAGCAGACGACACTACACAGAGCAATGAGAACCAGGAAGGAAATGCACAGCGTTCTCATGCACTGCCTAATCAGCACAGCTGAGAGGCAGAACTGCAGGGTATGTGAGGAATAGTCAGACAGGCTCGGTCAAACACCGTGCGGGCAGAAGCAGGACCGGAGGAGCGAGCAGAAGCGAAGTCAAAGTTAGGCTAGGGTCAGTACCGGAGGAAGCAACCGAGTGGGGAAATAGGAGGGGTGACACAGGACAGGAGGGACGACCAGGGGACAGAACACAGACAAGGGCACGGGGGCACAGGAACAGACAGATCAGGATATCACTCACAGGACCAGCAATCACAGGCAACGCAGAGCTAAGCTTATAGCCGGCGCTGGTTCACTGGAAGTGTCAGCTTTTAAGGCATCCAGGGGCCAGAAGTGAGGCCCGAGAGAAGGCTCCGCCCCCTAGCCATGTGGATAGGGAGGCGAATCATGACAGCTTCTTTGTGTAACATCATGGAAAGTCAAAAGAAATCAGTAAAGATCTCAGTAAGAGAATTGTGGACTTGCACATGTCTGGTTCATCCTTGGGTGCAATTTACAGATACCTGAAGGTGCGTCGTTCATCTGTACAAACAATTATATGCAAGTACAAACAAGATAGGAATATCCAGTCATCACCTCGCTCAGGAAGGAGAGGGGTTTCATGTACCAGAGATGAACATTCTTTGGTCAGACATGTGCATATCAACCCAAGAACAAAAGCAAAAGATCCTTTGAAGATGCTGGTGGAAGCTGGTAAGATTGTGTCATTATCCACATATAAACAAGTACTGTATCTGTACATAGGCTGAAAGGCCACTCTAGCCAGGAAGAAGCCATTACTCTAAAAGAAACATAAAAAAAGCAAATTAATACAAATGCAAACAGGAACAAAGACCTTAATTTTTGGAGACATGTCCTGTGGTCTGACTAAACTAAAATTGAACTGTTTGGCCATAATGACCATTGACCATTGTTACATTTGGATGAAAAAGGAAAAAGTTTTGAAGCCTAAGACCACACCCCAACTGTGAAACCTGGGGGTGGCAGCATCATATTTTGTGGTTGTTTTGCTGAAGGAGTCACTGGTGCACTTCACAAAATAGATGGCATTATGAGGAAAGAAGATTGTGTGGCAATACTGAAGCAACATCTGAAGACAGACATCTCAAGACATCAGCCAGGAACTTAAAGATTGGGCGGAAATAGATCTTCCAAATGGACAATGACCTTAGGCATACTGCCAAACTGGTTACAAAGTGACTTAAGGATAACAAAGTCAATGTTTTGGAGTGGCCATCACAAAACCCTGATCTAAATCCCATTGAAAATTTATGGGAAAAGTTGAAAAGTCAGGTGAGAGCAAGGCGACCTACAAACATGGCTCAGCTACACCAGTTCTGTCAGGAGGAATGGGCCCAAATTCCTACCAACTATTGTGAGAAACTTGTGGAAGGAGATCCAAATCGTTTGACACAGGTCATACAGTTTAAGGGCAATGGTACCAAATACTAACGAAATGTAGTATGTAAACTTTTGACCTTGCAGAAAGTAATAAAAATGCTTTAAAACATTTTCTCTGTTTTATTATTCTGACATTTGGCAAATATAAATCATTTTGGTTCCTAATTACCATGAAACGGGAAAGGTTTATACTGATTTCATGTCAGATAGTAAGAAAAACATGCAGATGTGTCTTTATAGATAGTGGATGTAAACTTCTGGTTTCAACTGTAGTTGGAAAATGCAAAGAAAAACAGGAAATACATGTCTATTTTTCACATATTGCTTTTTTATATTATGACAACAAAAGACCGCTAAAACATTTTAAATTGCGTTCCCTTTTGGTTGAATTATTTTTATATGTGGGACATATTAGACATATTTTTAATAGGGGTGGGGCTATAAACAGCCATTCAGATTGGCAGTGTGTATTTTTTTGAGTTTAGTTTTTCTTTTTAATTATACCTTTTTTTCCATTTTATTATTTTTTGTCTTTGTTTTTCATTTATTTTAAAAAAGCAATTTGTGATCTATTAGAACTACAGTATATATATTACAAATTGTATAAATCTTATTAATCTTACACACTGAAGCAACAAATCCCCTGCTATCTGAAACAACATCTACTTCTTCAAAAACAATAGTGTCCCACATAGGGTTTTAGAAGACCCTTGGATGGGTGTGGGCGGCATTTTAACATATTTACTTTTAATTTTTTGCTGATTTCTCTTGTAACTGGAGCTGGCATATTATTTTCAGCTGCAGTGGAATTTGAGCCTCCTGTCATTCTGGGTGGGGTGTGGGGTTTCTGTATATTTGTGGCCGATTTATAAATTCTGATTATTTAAAAAGTCACAACTTTTTAGCACAAATGTACTTATGTTTACCCCTAGATTGATTTTATCTATCATTACTTTTTCTTTTTCTCAAACATTTTCCAACATTTTAGCGGAAACTGCAACTTTTGCACTAAAAAGTTGCAAAACAAGTGTTAGGCAAGATTAAAGGGTGTTTTTTTTATTGTGTATAAAATTCATGTAAAAATGTCAATGAATACCGTAAGATAAAAAAAGAAATGTACCTCCCTAAATGAGTAGCTTAAAAGGTTATCCACATAGTTTCCACTCTTCTGCTGTAGCGGGTGAGATGTGCAGTCAAATGACATAATTTGCCCCTGCTTCTAATCAAAGAGTAGCAGCTTCCCTCTTCTTCATCCGTGCAGCTCAGCACTGTGATGTATAAAGTGACAATGTTTTTATTCATTAAAAGACTGAATTTCATGTGATATTTTGTGCCTTGTACCTATTAATACAATATTAATAATAGACAGCTTCATTTTTCAGTGCAATCTAAAGGAGAAACTACCTTTGCTGCCATCAGCAACCAATCAGAGATCATTTTTTAAACAGATATGAAAAATGAAAGCTGAACTGTGATTACTTGCAATGGACAACAAAAGTATTTTTAACTAGTTGAAGCCACATACGAGGGTATATAATATATATATATATATATATATATATATATATATATATATATGTGTGTGTGTGTGCCGTCCCCGTGCCAGCAGCTGACAACGACAACTGGAGAAACCAAAGATCTGTATACCGCTGCCGCTGAGGGGAGCTAGTTCGGGTCCAGTCCCCAATGGTGCTGCCTGGTGATCTGTGACCTACCTAGTCGGGTCCCGCTCCAAACTATGGCTAAGTGTGGGAGCTTGCTCTCAGGATTCACGCTTGGGATTTCCTGGACTTTTTTAGTGGAAAGTCCTATCCCCCTCGTTGCGCAAGTACCCCGATTTTGGAGCGGGTGGAGAGCGGATCTTGAATGCTCCGTTCTCATCGGATAAATTTTCAGGTTGCCTAAACTACTCTCTGACCTAGGGTCCACGTATCCTGTCGTGCCTTGGTCCCAGCCCGGTGATGGTGGAAGGCCGCCGGCTGTCCTCCTCGACAGTTCCGTGCCCCTTGCCATGATCTCCTGCGATGGGGGGTCCAGCTCCTCTAGGCCCAGACCACCGTCTGCTACCTAGATGGCTTCCTAGGAGCCCAGCTCCTGACCTCCTCTCTCCTCCATTTCCAACACACTTCTCCCTACTGACACTCCTGACACTCCTGACCTCCCCTAACCAACCCCCCAAGTAAGCGACCCTATTCCACTCAGGCCGTCCACTGGTGTGTCTGGTGGGTGTGGTGCAGAGTGTACCTAGGATTTTAATTAGCTGTTGTAGGCAACACCATGTGGTTGGGGACCCATAACCAAGAAGGATTTGGATATTGCATGGGAGGGCAGATTGTACAATACCCTGTGACGACCTGATAGTCAAGGGGCGTCATACATATATATATATATATATATATATATATATATATATATAGATATATATATATATATTTATATATATATATATATATATCTATATATATATATATATATATACAGTGGAACCTCGCTTAACGAGTAACCGAGTTAGCGAGTATTTCGCCTAACGAGCAAGGCTTTCTGTAAATTTGTAACTCGGTTTACGAGAAAACCTTGCTGTACGAGCAAAATACTCACCGCACACACTTCCGGTTCCGTACATCCACCGCACTCTAACCCGCTCTTGCAGTCCACAGAAACACACACAAGCATGCACAAACACACACAAACACGAACAAACAAACATGCACACACACATATTATGCTCACCTTACCTTCCGTTCCCTCGACGGCTTCCTGGAACTTGCATGTATCAGATAACCAAGGCGACCGATGCCGGACCTTCAGCTCCCAGCGCGCTGACGTCAAAGGCAGGAGCTGCTTGCCTCTGATTGAACCACGAGCTGCCTTTGAGTAGCGCCTGACAGGGATGTGTATCCGGTAACCATCGCGACAAGGGAGGAACGTCCCTTGTCTACTCAAAGGCAGCACGCTGGCCAATCAGAGGCAAGCGGCTTCTGCCTTTGACGCCAGCGCGCTGAGTGCAGAAGGTCCGGCGTCGGTCGCCTTGGTTACCCAATACACGTCTTGTACAGGTGAACTGCAAGTTCCAGGAGACCGGCGAGGGAACGGAAGGTAAGGTGGGCATAATCTGTGTTTGTGCGTGTTTGTGCGTGTTTGTGCATGTTTGTACGTGTGTGGAATGGCACAATAGGGCACCAGGATGGGACATTTAACAAGTTGTGGAACGAATTGTCTGCATTGCAATGATTTCCTATGGGAAATCTTGCTTTGCTGATCGAGTAACTTGGTTAACAAGCACACTCCCAGAACGGATTGTTCTCGTTAACCAAGGTTCCACTGTATATAGCTCTGGCAAAAATTAAGAGACCACTGCAAAATTGTCAGTTTTTCTGATTTTTCTCTTTATAGGTATATTTTTGAGTAAAATATAAATTGTTTTTTTATTCTATAAACTACTGATAACATGTCTCCAAATTTCCAAGCAATAAATTTTGTATTTATTTTCTGAAAATGAGAAATGGTCAAAATAACAAAACAATGCATTGCTTGCAGACCTCAAATAATGCAAAGAAAGCAAGTTCATAATCATTTAGAAACAACAATACTAATGTTTTAAGTCAGAAAGAGTCAATCAATATTTTGTGGAATAACTATGATTTTTAATCACAGCTTTCAGGCGTCTTGGCATGCCTTCCACCAGTCTTTCACACTGCTGTTGGGTGATCTTATGCCACTCCTGGCTCAAAAATTTCAGCAGTTCTTCTTTGTTTGATGGCTTGTGACTATCCATCTTCCTCTTGATTACGTTCCAGAGGCTTTCAATAGGGTTCAGGTCTGGAGATTGGGCTGGCCATGACAGGGTTTTGATGTGGTGGTCCTTCATACACACATTGATTGACCTAGCTGTGGTGCATGGCACATTGTCCTGCTGGATAAAAGCAGTCCTCAGAGTTGGGGAACATTGCCTGAGCAGAAGGAAGCAACTGTTTTTCCAGGATAACCTTGTATGCGGCTTGATTCATACGTCCTTCGCAAAGTTTAATCTGCCCAACTGCAGCCTTGCTGAAGCATCCCCAGATCATTACTGATCATCCACCAAATTTCACAGTGGGTGCAAGACAATGTGGCTTGTACACATCTCCAGGTCTCTGTCTAGCCATTAAATGACCAGGTTTTGGGCAAAGCTGAAAATTAGACTCATGAAAGAAGATTACCTTACTCTATGGTCTTTGGCAAACTTCAGCTTGGCTCTCCTTCGCTTCTAATTGATGAAAGGCTTTTTTCTAGCTTTACATGACTTGAGCCCTGCCTTTAGGAGCCTGTTACGAACTGTTCTTGCCGTGCACTTCACCCCAGCTGCCATTTGCCTTTCCTCTTGTAGGCCACTTGATGTCATCCTGTGGTTGGGAAGTGATATTCGAATAAGATGACGGTCATCCCGGTCAGTGGAGAGTCACTTTCGCCCTCTGCCGGTCTATAGCTTTGTTGTCCCAAATGTCTGCTGCTTGTTGTAATGAACTGCCGTCTTAGAAATTTTAAGGATGGAGGCAACATAGTGCTCACTGTATCCCTCCGCTAATAAAGCTAGAATTGAGCCCTTCTTTTCCTCACTCAAGACTTTTCTTTTCATCTCCTTTGGCATGGTTAAAAGTTATTTTTTCATTCCTATTACTTTTGGGATATTACTAGCACTTGTTTTGCCATCCTGCTTGTCCTATTGCAAGAAGATTGTGAAAACCACAGCAGTGTTTTATATACTTTCCCTCGTTAAATATGATTTGGTTCAGTCGATCAATTAATCAGAAGCACATTAAGTAGAATGAGATGTACACTTTTTGGAATTCAACTGACACTGGAATGTTATGGCTGTCAGACATGTAAAGAAGCTGATTTTTATCTCTGTCAAAGATGTTCTGCTTGAAATAGATGAAATGTTTTTCCATCTCTGGTTTCCTGTTTAGTGTGAATTTTAAACATGAAAGCCTTGCAGTTGTTTGCTGTATATTGCTTGGCATGGCAACCTTGTTCCTGGAAAACGAAAGGGTAAAGGTCCTACCCAGATGTTGGAATCTTCTTGAGAAAATTCCTTATCCTCCCTTGCAGGTGCCAACTTGTTGTCCTTACTTGTAAAATTGAACACAGTTGACCTGAGGCAGTCATCATAAGGCAGGAACATTTTCAATGACAATAAGTGCCACCACCATATGGCAAGATATGAGTCTTATAGGAGGAAATTTTGTTAGGCCTCTTCATTTTGTCTATGCACATTCCCTATAATTACTAGAGATGAGCGAACCTGAGGTTCAGTTTTTGAACCGAACACCAAATTAAAAAACAGAGCTCAGGTTTGAAGTTCGGATGCTTTACGTGTGAACTTAAATTGTGTGAGCCAGCTGTGCTCAGGTACACTTGGTGCTCAGCCCTGTGCGAGCCGCTTGCACTGGGGGTAACAACAGTGTGATCAGATGGAGTGTGTAACAAAAAAATGTTTTAAAAAAATAACACCCACCCTCCCCCGGAAGTGATCTGCTTATGGCTGGCTGTATGTGGGCGAAAACTCAAACTGCCCATCTGGGCTAAGTTTGGACCAGTGTATGTTCGGTTTCTTTGTTGCCAGCGAACCGAACCTCCAAAGGTTCACTCATCTGTATTGATTACCCAGCCTAGATTAAAGCATTGGGCAAATGGCATAGAATGTGGTTTGTTGGTTTGCTGACAGATCTTGTGCAGCCGGAGAATGTATCTGGCAAGCAGGATCAGGATATCTGCACTGTTCTCAAGGGCTGGTATCTTGTTGGCTATAGTCTTCAGATGAGGGTGATGAATTGCGGCCTCTGGCATTGGGATCTTTTTCCTATTAAATGGCATCTCGCTGCACTCAACCAGTGTAGAAAAGGGTATCTCCATAGTGTTCTCAAGAGACATTACTATAAGACCACTGGCTTTTCTCTCAGAGACCTCTGTAACACTGCTGCAGGTGCCTAAGATGTGAGGATAAACATTTCCCTTTAGGTTGAACAGAACAAAGTGTTCTGACCTTGAAAGTGATCAGTTGCTCTAATTGTCCAGGATGACGTACACCCATATTTACGGTTTTCTCTAGTTGACCTTTGGGATATATATTCACCAGACATATCTTTGCAGAGGGCTTATCCCAAAGACCTTCTCTGCAGAGTTCATGTGCATGAAGAAGATATTATGGTACAACTTTCTACTTGATATGTGCCCTCCCCGCCATGACTTGTGGTGGGAGATGGCGTTAAGTGGTACAAAGTTAGGTTGGGATGGATGGACCTCTTGTACAGAGTCCTCGCTATCACAATCCAAACACTAATTTGCAATTTTACAGTCTTTAGCAAAGTGTTCAATGGACGTACAACATCTGTAACATACTTCAAACTTCTTTAGAAGCTTCTTACGTTCTTTGAGTAGTTTCTTTGTGAAGCCAATGCACTTCTTTAGGGGATGTGACTTCTTATGAATAGAACACTTTCAGTTAGAGTTTTTAACCTTTTGACCTTTGTTGTTCTTGCATGGAGCTGATGTAGGTGTGAGAAGAATATCAGTCTTTTTCAAAGATAGGCTATGTTCACACAGTGCATCTTTTGTAACCACAAAGATGCAGTGTTTTGACCCCACAAAAAACATAAAAATGCATGCGTTTTTGCTGTGTTTTTACCGCATTTTACCCAATGCGGTTTTTAAGTCAAATCTATTGACTGCAAGGGCTCAAAGAACGCTGGAAAAACGCAAAAATAATTGACATGTTGCATCTTGGCTGCATCTTCAAAAACGCAGCCAAGATGCAGACAAAAAAAGATGCACAATGTGGACAGCAAAATAGAAATCTCATAGACTTTGCTGGGGGAAGGAAATGCATGTATTTAGGTGCATCTTTGTGACCTCAAAAACACACCAAAAACACACCAAAAGATGCATATGAACATAGCCATAATGGACCTCTGTGATTTCTGTTGTTCAAATGTGAACACTCATATTTCGAAGGAGATGAACCAGGGCTACTGAGCTCTCCACAAGAAAAGCTTGGGCGAGTCTTATGCTCTGCTATATTCTTAATAAAATTACAGAAGTAGGAGAAAGGAGGAAAGGCCCCTTGATGCTGTCTTCTGTATTTTAACCCAAATGTTGCCCATTTCTCCTGAACAGTATACGGCAGCTAAGAAACTATTGTGTTTACCCTACAAAACAGTGTCCGGGCAGCTAAGGCCAGGTAGGTGCATGTCTGCCTTGATCAACTGGAACTCTAACTGAGCTCTTGGAAGTATGAACTGTCCTTACTGGATATTTTTAGAAGATCCTGTAGTCACTTGAACAGTATGTTCTCTATGGCTTCAGGGCTACCAAAGCTTCATTCTTATCTCTCCCATGCACCCATGAGACCAGCCGCTGGATTACTGATGTTTACAGACCTGAGTCACACTCTGAAGATTGTAGTCCTAGCCACCTGGTCAGCAGGTCCAGCTATTCAGCAGCAGTGATGCTGAGGTCACTATTTACGGTTCTAAAGGCACATTTCCAACCTCTGTAGTTCTCAAGTTGGTCTTCCAACCTTATGAGACCGGTCCTGGAAAGTTCATGGCAAACCATGTACCTTGCAAAGTCAGACATGTTCGGTGTCTCTGATTTTGGAAGAACAATTGCTTGTTGAGTAGTGCTATTTATATGGTCTGTAGCATCGTGACCTAAAAATATGGGAAAGTATGGTGTGGAGAAGGCATTTAGTTCAATAACTGGTTTGGTGTGCATAGTTTCTGCCACATGTGAAGCTGGAACTATATGGTTGTCAGGAGTATGGGTGACATGCCAGCATATTGGATTCTATGTAGGTATCAATGTATGGAATTTGCTGAGGTGCAGGGGACTAGCACGTTCTGGTGTATGAAGTAGGTTCAAGCTTGGAAGTTGGTAGTGTATTGTACCAACCTTGAATGCAGAATGCTGTAGAGGGATCTTGGAAAAACGTCTGTACTGTCAGGGACATTGTAACGATCAAAAATTCACTATTTGGGCTTATCATGTAGTTTTTTGTGTGCTTCAGATGGTCTTGTTTCAGTACCTTTAACATACCTCCCAACTTTTCAAGAAAGGAAAGAGGGACAAAGTATGCGGCGCGCGCAGCGGCAAATTTTGACCACTCCCCTAGCCACACCCCTAGCCACACCCATTTGGCAGTAAGGGTCATTCAGCAGATGCCCCGGACTGTTCATTCATATTTATAGCAGTCAGAATTTTCTTATATTTCTGTGTCACTATATGACATGTTGCTTATTTGTGCCTATCAATCCGTGTTCACACGTTGCATAAATTCTGTTTCTTTTTGTTTCTGTCTGCACCAAACTACACAATAACAATCTTCTCTGTTTTTTCCATTTTTGCTGCATTTTCTCCATTATTTAATGTGTTTTTGGTTCACATGTGAATCTGCGTTTTTAAGTGTTTTTATTGCACAGAGAAGCTTTTTCCTGCATTTTTTTAAGCTCCACATAGAAACCTCCAGAGAACCCCCCCCCCCGAAAACCGCAGAATTCAGCGGCGTCTTTTCATGGAATCACATCCACTTTACTTGGACAATTAAACACAGCAGAGTAAATGTGCAAAGAAACAGCAGAAAAATATGCAGCATTTACACTACAAGTGAATATGGACTAATTGTCCAAGCAAAGTGGATGAGACGTCCTGAGATCTCCACTCCTGGTGCGTGGAAAGACGCCGCTGAACTGTGCGGATTTGGTGTTTCTTTCTTTATAAGCTTCAGGATTCACATCAGCAACAAACATGTATCAAATAAGGGGGACAATGTATAAAAAATACCGCAAACACGCAAGAATCAGAGAACATTGTTATTGCACTCGTGGCGCGGACACCTGCAGAAAAAATGCAGCATTTACGCTATGTGTGAACACGGCCTCAGTGATCCATTTTTATTACATTTTTTATGGGTTTTAATAAAGAAAAATAATAAATTGCGCCTTTTTTTTTCCCGCCATTTACCGATCCCCATAAATAATCTGATTGCTGTGTTGTTCAGGTCATTACGATTACAGGGACACCAAATATGTCCATGTTATTTGCTGATTTGTAATGTTTATTATTTTATAAAAAAAAGTGCAATAAAATTACATTATTCTATTTTTTTTAATTATTTTTAGTAACTTTATTAGAAGAAAAAAAATCCTCTTTTCCTCTCCCTCTAGAATACAGGAGATAGAGATGCTGCTCTGTACAATGTAGCTGTGTCCTGTGTAATCTGCTGTGTAAGAGGCTGCATTGTAGGTTCCTTTATGTGAAATCCTGCCTCTGACATCATCACTCCTAGTGGTTCAACAGCTAGAGCAGCTAGGAAAGCCAGGAGGCTGCTGGACACAAGTTTTGAACGTTGCTGGTTTGAATCCAAGGTGGTGAAGATAAAAAAAAAATAAAAAAATTGTATTTGTATTTTTTTCCTCATTTCTTTATAGTAGTTTTATGGGAACAAATGAATCTGACTCTTTCACCAACATTGAGATACAGTATTTATCTATCTATCTATCTCTATCCCTCTATCTATCTATCTCTATCCCTCTATCTATCTATCTATCTATGATTATATCTATCTATGATTCTATCTCTCTATCTATCTATGATTCTATCTATCTATAATTCTATCTAACTATGATTCTATCTCTCTATCTATGATTCTATCTATCCATCTATCTATCTATGATTCTATCTATGATTCTTTATATGATTCTATCTATCTATGATTCTATCTATCTATCTATGATTCTATCTCTCTATTTATCTATGATTCTATCTCTATCTATCTATTATCTGTCGTGTATCTATATATCCCTCTATCATCCATCCCTCTATCATCCATCCCACTATCATCCATCCATCCCTCCCTCTATCCCTCCATTCATCCCTCCATTCATCCCTCCATTCATCCCTCTATCATCCATCCATCCCTCCCTCTATCCCTCCATTCATCCCTCCATTCATCCCTCTATCATCCATCCCTCCCTCTATCCCTCCATTCATCCCTCCATTCATCCCTTCATTCATCCCTCCATTCATCCCTCCATTCATCCATCCATCCCTCCCTCTATCCCTCTATCATCCATGCATCCATCCCTCCCTCTATCCCTCCATTCATCCCTCCATTCATCCCTCTATCATCCATCCCTCCCTCTATCCCTCCATTCATCCCTCCATTCATCCCTCTATCATCCATCCCTCCCTCTATCTCTCCATTCATCCCTCCATTCATCCCTCCATTCATCCCTCTATCCCTCCATTCATCCCTCTATCATCCATCCATCCCTCCCTCTATCCCTCCCTCTATCCCTCCATTCATCCATCCATTCATCCCTCTATCATCCATCCCTCCCTCTATCCCTCCATTCATCCCTCCATTCATCCCTCCATTCATCCCTCCATTCATCCCTCTATCCCTCCATTCATCCCTCCATTCATCCCTCTATCATCCATCCATCCCTCCCTCTATCCCTCCATTCATCCCTCCATTCATCCCTCTATTATCCATCCATCCATCCCTGCCTCTATCCCTCCATTCATCCCTCTATCCCTCTTTCCCTCCATTCATCCCTCCATTCATCCCTCTATCATCTATCCCTCCCTCTATCCCTCCATTTATCCCTCCATTCATCCCTCTATCCCTCCATTCATCCCTCCATTCATCCCTCTTTCTATCCCTCCATTCATCCCCCCATCTATCCCTCCCTCTATCCCTCCATTCATCCCTCTATCATCCATCCCTCCCTCTATCCCTCCTTTCATCCCTCTATCCCTCCATTCATCCCTCCTTCTATCCCTCCATTCATCCCTCCATTCATCCCTCTATCATCCATCCATCCCTCCCACTATCCCTCTATTCATCCCTCCATTCATCCCTCTATTATCCATCCATCCATCCCTGCCTCTATCCCTCCATTCATCCCTCTATCCCTCCATTCATCCCTCCCTCTATCCCTCCATTCATCCCTCCATTCATCCCTCTATCATCCATCCCTCCCTCTATCCCTCCATTCATCCCTCTATCCCTCCATTCATCCCTCTATTCATCCCTCCTTCTATCCCTCCCTCTATCCCTCCCTCTATCCCTCCATTCATCCCTCTATCATCCATCCATCCCTCCCTCTATCCCTCCTTTCATCCCTCTATCCCTCCATTAATCCCTCCTTCTATCCCTCCATTCATCCCTCTATCATCCATCCATCCCTCCCTCTATCCTTCCATTCATCCCTCCATTCATCCCTCTATCATCCATCCATCCCTGCCTCTATCCCTCCATTCATCCCTCCATTCATCCCTCTATCATCCATCCATCCCTCCCTCTATCCTTCCATTCATCCCTCCATTCATCCCTCTATCCCTCCATCCATCCATCCCTCTATCCCTCCATTCATTCCTCTATCATCCATCCATCCCTCCCTCTATCCCTCCATTCATCCCTCCCTCTATCCCTCCATTCATTCCTCTATCATCCATCCATCCCTCCCTCTATCCTTCCATTCATCCCTCCATTCATCCCTCTATCATCCATCCATCCCTGCCTCTATCCCTCCATTCATCCCTCCATTCATCCCTCTATCATCCATCCATCCCTCCCTCTATCCTTCCATTCATCCCTCCATCCATCTCTTCCTCTATCCCTCCATTCATTCCTCTATCATCCATCCATCCCTCCCTCTATCCCTCCATTCATCCCTCCATCCATCTTTGCAGCTGAATAATCTGCTTCTGGTGTCTCACCTGCAGTATAGAGGTCAAGATAACAAAATCTTCCTATTGCTTTCATTACAGGCAGTAGCTCAGTGGTAAAGCTGCTGCCTTTGAAACAATGAACTCACAGTTCCACGAGTTCGAGTCCCGGCCGCCCCGAAAATCCAGAGCCGATAATAATTTAATTTAATTTATTCACTCCACTGAGGGAAGGAGCCGGGACATCAGCTGTGAGCCGCGGGAGTGCGGGACAGCCCTGATAAATCGTGCAAGTCCCGCAGAATCCGGGACGGTTGGGAGGTATGCCTTTAACCTTGCCTTGGCTGTGGCATGTTTGCTTTCTTTCTCTAGTGTCTCTATTTATGCCCTCTTGCGTGTTTCCATCTCTAAACGCTTGTATGCTGCTTTGACATTAATTTGTGCGTTCTTGGGTGCTGCTTTGACTTCCATCCAGGTTTTCTTTTGCACAAAAGTGTCTCATATCTGAGTAGGCTCAGCTTTTGCACATGCTTGTCACAAGGAGATTTTTGCAGGTGTCGCTAACTATCATGGTGGTGTCAGGATTTGTGGAAACTACAGATTTTGTGCCTCTGCCTGCTAAACTCTCTGAGGTCTGTGATCAAACCAGGGAGCAAAAGTTAATTTCTGCTGGGCTGCTTGTTAGTCTCTTTGATCACATGATGTGGGGGTGCCAATCAGGTTCGCTCCCCTCCTATATATGCTGGCTGGACTATTTCATTAATACCAGCTATGGTATATACTTTTACTTTTACTGGTCTTGTGAGGTGTGAGGTGTTGTGATCCAGACTTACATACTTCCTTACTTATTTACTGTACATACTTTTCAGTAGGCCAACATGTCAGAGTTTAAATCAGTTGGTCTTATATAATATTCTAATTTTCTGAGATTGTGTGCCTCTCCACTCTTCCTCCAGACTCTGGGACCTAGATTTCCAAATGAAATGCAAAATTTACTTTCATCTGAAAACAACACCTTGGACCACTGAGCAGCAGTCCAGTTCTTTTTCTCCTTTGCCCAAGTAAGACATTTCTGGCATTTTCTATTGGTCATGAGTTGCTTGACATAATGCAACAGTTGTAGTCCATGTTCTGGATACGTCTGTGTGTGGTGGCTCTTGAAGCACTGACTCCAGCAGCAGTCCACTTCTTGTGACTCTCCTGCAAATTTTTGAATGGCCATTTCTTAATATTTCTATCAAGGCTGTGGTTATCCCAGTTGCTTGTGCACCTTTTTCTACCACACTTTTTCCTACCACTTAACTTTCCATTAATATGCATAATATACAGCACTCCGTGAACAGCCAGCTTCTTTAGCAATGACCTTTTGTGGCTTACCCTCTTTGTGGAGTGTGTCAATGACTGCCTTCTGGACATCTGTTAAGTCAGCAATCTTCCACATTATTGTGTAGCCTACTGAACCAGACTAAAGCGGGCTTTACATGCTACGATATCGTTAATGATTTATCGTCGGGGTCACGTTGTTTGTGACGCATATCCAGCGTCATTAACGATATCGCACTGTGTGACACTTATGTGCGACCTAAAACGATCGCAAAAGCGGCCAAAATAGTTTGCCGCGGAGAGGTTGTCCTAAAACAAAAAATCGTTCTCTTTGAATTAGCGATATTGTTCCTCGTTCCTGCGGCAGCACACATCGCTGTGTGTGACACCGCAGGAGCGAGGAACATCTCCTTACCTGCCTCCACCGCCAATGCGGAAGGAAGGAGGTGGGCTGGATGTTTACGTCCCGCTCATCTCTGCCCCTCCTCTTCTATTGGACGCCTGCCGCGTGACGTCGCTGTGACGCCGCACGACCCGCCCCCTTAGAAAGGAGGCGCATCGCCGGCCAGAGCGACGTCGCAGGACAGGTAAGTCCGTGTGATGGGGGTAAGCGAGGTTGTGCGCGACGGGCAGCGATTTGCCCGTGTCGCTTAACCGATGGGGCTGGTACGATCGCTTGCAATCTCGCTAGCTAGATCGCAGCGTGTAAAGCCCGCTTAAGGGACCATTTTAAACGTTTAGGGAGCCTTTGCAGGTGTTTTGTGGTAATTATTCTAATTTTCTGACATAATGACCTTTGGGTTTTCATTTTCTGTAAGACATAATCATCAACATTAACAGAAATAAACACTTGAAATAGATCACTCTGTGTATAATGACTCTATATAATATATGCATTTCCCTTTTTGTATTAAATTACTGAAATAAATTCTCTTTTTGAGGATATTCTAACTTATTGAGATGCACTTATTCATGCACTAGTCTAGTCCATACATCAGACTAAAGTTGTGCATGCTGAGATTTTTTCCACGCAAGCTGTTGGTCGCTGTGGAAAATCAGTCTAGACTATAATGGGTGCATGTATGCTCAGTTTGCAAGACCTTGCATACAAGTGCATACAGTACACTACTCTGAACGAGCCCTTAAAAGCTACCTGTTATGTCCAAAAACACTATATATCTGCAGTTCTATGGTTAATCTGCAGACAATTAGTGTTAGGCCAGAATCACACTTGCTAATGCCTCGCATGCAACTTGCGCGAGTGTCTCATAGTAGAACCCGGCTTGGCCGCACACCATGCATACAGGAGCGTCTGAGCTGCATAGAGGTACATGCAACCGACCCGCTCCTGTCAGGGGAGTGTGCGGCCAAGCCGGGTTCTGCCATGAGAGACTCGCGCGAGTTACACGCGAGGCACTAGCAAGTGTGATTCTGGCCTTAAAGGAGTTGTCCACTACTAGGACAACCCTTTTTCAGTCACCTCTCTGTAGCCTCTTGTTTTCAGCAGCAGGAGCTGTGGAAGAATTGGTTACCATTAATGCTCACTACCCAGTGAGCATGCTGTTTTTACTCCCTGGCAAATTGATTGATAGCATGCTCTGCACACATCCTGCACACATATGTAGTGCAGGTGATCAAAGTCCCTGAATTACAGCCACAGTATAGAGAGGACGGAGCATTGCCCCCCTCCCCCCCCCCCGGGGCATTTGCGGAGGCCGGCATGACCCCTGATTGGTGGGGAGGTCAGGGTGTCATGGGTGGGGGGAGAGGGAGTGAGCCCGTTTTGAAAGGATTGGATGGCCAAAGGGGAGGAGCGGCACTTTCCCGCTCCCCTGGCTGAAGGAAGAGTCGCAGCCACCTTACCTGCGGCAATGGAGTCGGTGGAACAAATCCTGGAACGGCTGAGAGCGGCGGCTGGCGACCATCCTCCAGGCTGGCTGCAGGCGTCTGTGCAGGGACTCATCGGAGGGAGTCTGGAGGCGGTGGGGGCTCCCCCCCCACGTGAGCGGCGCCTCCGGAGATCCAGACCGCCGGAGCGGTTATCACCTGAGGTGACTCCCCGGGCCCAGCGACGCACTAGAAGCCCCTCCGGGGACCCTCCAGGCCGGGCGCCATGTGCAAAAAAGTCCAGCAGGCCCCGGTCTGGGAGGAATTCAAGAGTGCGGCCGGGTCCAGCGGTGGAGAGCAGGCCTCTGCTGGAGTTGGGGGCGGGGCCTGCTCCCACTGTGTCAACGGTGGATGTCGGAGCTGCGGCAGGGCGCTCTGGCGATGTGCCTGCCGAGCGCCCTGAGCCCTGTCTGCAGTGGAGGACGGATGAGGGGGCGGGCCCAAGCGGAGGGGGCGGATCAAGACGGCTGGGATCGGTAGTGCACCGGGCCTGGCGCGCAGGGCCCTCAGCAGCAGAGGCCCGGAATGACGGGGGGGCCCCGTGGAGTGGGATGTGGGAGCTGCGTCGGCAGGATCCGGAGGACCGCAGACAGCCCCCTGTTGCAGCCGGCTGGGGGGGCGGACATCAGCCACAGGATCAGCTCCTGGAGGGATCTTCCGGCCCTGCAGCAGCAGGGGCCAACGGCGGCGAAGCGGAGGTGCGGAGCTGGGAGTCTACAGAGCAGCCGGAGGGACGTCAGGAGTCTGGTGGTCCGGCTGGCGGGGCCTCTACCCTCGTGCAGCCCGGTGAGTATGGTTCTATGTCTTGTTTGTCTGCCCAGTATTGTCAGGTCCAGAACGCAAGGGGGGATGTAGGTCACCCAGGGTTTAGTCAGGGGATACCCACGGGGGATGGAGGATATGGGTCAGGAAGGGGGGAGGTGGGAGAGCTTATAGGATGTGTGCGTACGTTGCTGGAGCGGATGGGGGAGGCACGGGAACACTCAGGGCCAGTGGGGGCTTGGATTAATCCACCTCCCTTGGGCATTAGTGAAACGCCGGTTGCAGGTATTTCTTCCCCGGTGTCGGTGTCGGTTCAGACGGAAAAGAATAAGGAGGACAGGCTTCATTTAGATGATCGGGCGTGGGGCGAGGTTTTCGTCTGTTTTGAGGGTCCCTTGGGTTCCCATCTTAAGACAGAGGTGAGGGAGAAGATCTGGAAGGATGAATACGTAGAGATCTTCTCCCTGCTGCCGTTGGCGAAATTTAATTTGGACAAAGGTAAAAAGGATGATAGCAAGAAAGAAGAGGAGAAGAAGCGGCGGTGGCGCTTGATCCCTCAGACGTTCACTAATTGGTTGCAGGCTTTTGCTATTTTGGCGAGTGTGATAGGCGAAAAGGCGCCGGAGAACTGTTCACATTTGTTTTGCTATATGGACTCTATTGGTGAGGCTTACAGGGTGTATGGGGGACAGACATGGCTTAGGTATGACGAACAGTTTCGTCAGCGGAAGGCCGTTCGACCTTCTATTAGATGGGACCAAAAGGATATCGGGTTGTGGTTACGGGTTATGGCGCCGTCGAGGTATGGCCAGCCCTTTCAGGGCGGGGCCGGGTCGGCCGGCCAGTCTGGAACGCAGGGTGCCGGTAGTCAACAAGGTCAGGGGGGATCGCAAAAGCCCGGCGTGTGTTGGCAATTCAATGAGGGGCAATGCAAGTTCGGGGCCACCTGCCGTTTTAAGCACCTCTGTACCCATTGTAATGGGACCTCGCATGGAGCGGCAAAGTGCTTTAAGAAAGGCAAACTCAAGCCCGGAACAACTCATACCCAAGGGTCTGACGCCGGTGAACTTAGCCGCGATGCTTCCGTACCTAAATAGGTACCCTGATAGGGAGAAAGCTGAAGTTTTGCGGTTGGGATTTGGGGAGGGTTTCAGAATTCCGGCTCCCAATTTTAATGTGCCGGCGGCGACAAAGAACCTTTTGTCAGCTTACCAGCATTTGGTGGTCGTGGCCGAAAAATTAGGCAAGGAAGTGGCTTTGGGGAGGATGGCGGGGCCGTTCCAGGCCCCTCCTTTTCCTGATCTGGTGGTCTCGCCGCTGGGGGTGGTGCCAAAAAAGGAGCCGGGAAAATTACGGCTGATTCACCATCTGTCTTACCCAAGAGGTAGGTCGGTAAATGACGGGATACCGGCTGAACTGTGTTCGGTGGTTTATACGTCATTTGATGAGGCCACAAGATGGGTAAAAAAAATGTGGAAAGGGGGCACTTATGGCTAAGACAGATATTGAATCAGCTTTTCGGCTTTTGCCAGTGCATGCAGATTGTGTCCGGTTGTTGGGCTGCTTTTGGGAGGGGGCGTATTTTGTAGATCGCTGTTTGCCCATGGGGTGCTCAATCTCATGCGCATTTTTCAAAACGTTTAGTTGCTTTTTGGAGTGGGTTGTTCGGGACGTTTCGGGCTTGTCAGCATTGGTACATTACCTCGATGATTTTTTGTGTGTAGGTCCTGCCGATTCGGCGCAGTGTGCCGGGATCTTGGCAACTATGGAGTGGGTTGCGGACCGCTTTGGGGTCCCCTTGGCGCCTGAAAAAACGGTGGGACCGACTACTAGTTTAAGTTTTCTGGGCATTGTAATCGATTCAGTGGCCTGGGAAGTCCGGCTTCCTGAGGACAAGGTTGCGGCCATGAGGGACGAGGTGGCAAGGGCACGGCGGGTGAAGAAACTACAATTAAGGGAAGTGCAGTCCCTACTGGGAAAACTTAACTTTGCTTGTCGGGTGATGCCAATGGGCCGGATTTTTTCGCGACAACTTGCCAGGGCAACGGCGGGGGTGCTTGCTCCGCACCATTACGTTCGGTTATCAGCAGAACACAAAGCGGACTTAGCAGTTTGGGGACAGTTTTTGGAGCACTACAACGGTCGTTCCCTGCTCATGGAGGATGCAGTGGACAATTTTGACTTGGAGTTGTTTACGGATGCGGCAGTTCAGGTTTCGGAGCTTTCTTCCAGGGTCAGTGGTGTGTGGGTCGGTGGCCGGACAACTGGACGGCTGAAGGCTTGACAAAGAATGTGGCGCTATTGGAAATTTTTCCAATAATGGTGGCACTTCATCTTTGGAGAGGCCAGTTGGCAAACAAGAAGATTCGTTTTAACTGTGACAACATGGGGGTGGTGCTGGCGATTAATCAGTTTTCGGCGTCCTCTCCTCCGGTCGTTCGGGTGTTACGGGAATTGGTATTGGTTTGTCTGCAAATTAACGCATGTATTACGGCGGCTCATGTGCCAGGTGTTCAGAACCTAATAGCTGATTCCCTCTCTCGTTTTCAGTGGGATCGGTTCCGGGTTTGCGCACCAGAGGCAGAGTCCAGCGGGTTGGAGTGCCCAGCACACCTTTGGAACGTGGTCTTCGGGCAGCGGGACCGCTAATTCGGGCGTCCTTGTCGGGTAACACGTGGACAGCATATCAGGCAGCATGGGGGCTTTGGGAGCAATGGTTGCAGGGTGGGGATTTTTCTGAAGAGGATCAGTTGGGAATATTGTTGGAAAAGTTGGGGGAAGTGGCGGTAGCAGGGTGGTCAGTTGCGAAGGCAAATCGTTTCATGGCAGGGTTAGCATTTGGTTTCCGGTTACGAGGGTTACGAGATTTAACTAAGTGTTTTTTGGTTGTCCAGGCGTTGAAGGGTTTTTGCAGAGGACGAAAGCTACTGGATGGTAGACGACCAGTGTCATTCGGATTATTGGAACGGCTGGGTGGGGTGTTGGGGGAGGTCTGTACATCTCCGTTTGAGGCACATTTGTTTAGGTTGGCGTTTTCGTTGGCGTTTTTTGGAGCCTTGCGGGTGGGGGAATTGGTATCTCCCAGTAAGTTGTCCCCTGGGGGTTTGAGTCGTGGTGACATTATGGCGGTGGATAGGGGAATTGAGTTTTGGATAAGAAAATCTAAAACTGATCAACGGGGGGCAGGGAAGCGAGTGTGTTTGGGAGCGGTTGGGGGATCGGATATGTGCCCGTTGAGGTGTTTCAAGAATTTTGAACAGATTCGTAAAAAGGTGGACGGCCCGCTGTTATGTCATGACGACGGGTCTTTCTTATCACGATATCAGTTTGTGAGTGTTTTCAGGGCATGTTTGAAGTCGTTGGGGTTAGATCCTAAGTCTTTCGGATCGCATTCTTTTCGCATAGGGGCGGCAACGGAGGCATCCATGTGCGGTTTGTCTGAAGACGTGGTTAAACAGATTGGTAGGTGGAAGTCGGGGCGTTTTAAGTTATACGTCCGCCCCCAGGCGGTGGTCGGAAACTGAGTGGGGACTCTTACGGTGAATGGGGGGGGGGGTGGCGGCCGGGGTGTGGGTGTTTCGTTTAGAGGGTATAAGGCACTAAAATGGTTGTTTGTTTGTGCTTTTGTATTGCAGAAACACCCTTTCCCTCCCCCCCGCTGGTCTGGATCCTGGGCCATTCTTACGTGTATTGGGGAGCCCGGCGAGCGAATGCGAGAAGGAACGGGAGACAGTTAGGCTTCGCCAGGGACAAGGCTCTCATACGATGGCTCGGGGTTCGGGGGTTAGGGTGGAGCAGGGTGTTGCAAGAGGTGCATAAACATGCCCGATTAGACAGGCCTCCTGAAGTTTTGGTCTTACACGTTGGGGGGAACGATCTAGGGGAAAGGCCTTTTAGAATCTTGATAAAAGACATCAAGCACGATTTATTACGGCTATGGGTGTCCTTCCCAGGGATTACGTTGGTTTGGTCGGAGATGGTGGCGAGAAGGAGTTGGCGGAAAGCGCGGTCTGTTGATAGGCTGAACAAGGCGCGGGCAAAGGTTAATAGGGCGATTTCAAAGTTTGTTAGTCGGAATGGGGGTGTTTGTATCCGGCATGTGGAGTTGGAAAGGACGGAAGAGGAATTTTGGTTGGCGGACGGGGTACACTTAAATGCGGTAGGGATCGATTTGTGGGCCCTCGGCCTGCAGGGAGGCATTGAAAGGGCCCTGAGGTTGAGGGGGGTCTCAGGCACTTGAAGGTTATCAAGGTGCCTTCGTTGTGGCGTGTTATTGGTGGGTCCTTGAAGTTGGTTTAAAATTGTTCGGGGAATCCATACGGGTGTGGATCCCCTCATTGGCACAATTGCTGGTCACCTGGTGATTTGGAGGGGAATCCCGACGGGGATGTCGGGGCCCCTGTGGGTGTGTTGGGGTTAACGAAGGATTAACCCTTACAGTTTGGTGCGCCTGAGCCAGTGTGGGTAACGGCTGGGAGCAAGTTGGTTTTATGGTACGGTTTATGGGAATCACCAGGGTCGTAGCTTCAAGGACCTTACCATATTGCAATTTTATTGGTTATGTATTTATGTTAATAAATGGCTGCTATGGCCAGAATTATCCAAAGATATTCGGTGTCTGCGTAGTCATTTTAGATAAGAATGGGAATGGTGGATGGAGACGGGAGGAAGACCGGAGTCAGCAATTCCAGGGTCAAGAGAGGACGGAGCATTGCCCCCCTCCCCACCCCCGGGGCATTTGCGGAGGCCGGCATGACCCCTGATTGGTGGGGAGGTCAGGGTGTCATGGGTGGGGGGAGGGGGAGTGAGCCCGTTTTGAAAGGATTGGATGGCCAAAGGGGAGGAGCGGCACTTTCCCGCTCCCCTGGCTGAAGGAAGAGTCCCGCCCGCCCTCCCTGATATTTATGGTATGTCTGGGTGTGCATCATATGGGAGACGGGGGGGGTGGGGGGGGTTTCTCGGGTCGTAGTGGCTGAATGGCGTGTTATTGGTGGGTCCTTGAAGTTGGTTTAAAATTGTTCGGGGAATCCATACGGGTGTGGATCCCCTCATTGGCACAATTGCTGGTCACCTGGTGATTTGGAGGGGAATCCCGACGGGGATGTCGGGGCCCCTGTGGGTGTGTTGGGGTTAACGAAGGATTAACCCTTACAGTTTGGTGCGCCTGAGCCAGTGTGGGTAACGGCTGGGAGCAAGTTGGTTTTATGGTTCGGTTTATGGGAATCACCAGGGTCGTAGCTTCAAGGACCTTACCATATTGCAATTTTATTGGTTATGTATTTATGTTAATAAATGGCTGCTATGGCCAGAATTATCCAAAGATATTCGGTGTCTGCGTAGTCATTTTAGATAAGAATGGGAATGGTGGATGGAGACGGGAGGAAGACCGGAGTCAGCAATTCCAGGGTCAAGTGAACAATGACTGAAACTGATCCAAACACTACCGCTGTGACTGCAACCAAGGACCCGTTGAAGCACTACGAGGCGCCGTAGCCGTCGTCCACTTGAGGCCTGCACCCCCTGACGTCTGTATGAAGAAATAAGAGAAGAATTGTTATCTACTCCTTTTTTTTCTCCTGTTTGGACAAATAAAGACAGAGCCAAAAGTTCATAAATCGCACCTCCACTTCGCAGGAGCCTTAAACAACTAGCTGCTCTGCCAACTCCTCACCCGGATGATGTTTGTATGAAAGTTAGTACATGTTCTGATGCATAGCATGAAATTACTTCATCAGAAAGTATTAGCCCGCTGTTCCTTCGTGTTATGAAGGTCGCAGGAGAGAGGGTATTTTTTTTTATCATTTAATTATGTCATTCACTCAAGTCAAATTACAGTTGGACAGTCTGCATTATTTATGTTAACTTGTAGTTTTTGCTTCATTCTGTCCTTGGAGACTTGTACTTCTAGAAAAGTGACATAAGGGGGCCATATTTGTTTATAAAGTGTGGACAGCAGGGCATCATAACACTACTTGGCCTGAGAAGGGTTATCATCAAAGGAAATGTTAGGGAGTTAAATATATAAGTATGTTCATTGAGAAGAAGACTTCAAAGGAATTCGTCAGGAGGATTTCACTTTCCAAACTATCTATATATGCATGTAGCTTTTGCATAGAGAAGTCCATCCATACCTTTAGCTAGCAGAAACATTTCTCCGTTACCAAGAAATTGTAATTAAAATCTGTATACAAATTAGGCTGAACTGCTTTCTGCATGTGGAACCCATGCTGTACCCAAGCCTCTGTCACTCCATCTCTATTCCCAGCACAACGCCACCTCCTGTTTGACTAAGAGCTTCTATGTTGTGTGTCTTCAAGCAAAAGAACTGTTAGTCAAGCAGCTGAAGGCATTGCTGGCCAAGGAATAGAGGAGGGTAGAGCAAAGGCTTGGGAAGTTCTCCCAAGCGCCAAAAGCACTTCAGCCTCTTTTGCATATTGATTTGGCAGCAGACAAGCTAGGTAAAGGCTGGATGGACTGGTGTTTGCAAGAACTACATTCACATGTAATCAGATTATTGGGTGAAATCCTGCTGACATATTCTCTTTAACTACCGTACTACAACTATAAATGTGCACTCTCACAGTCATGCCATTGTTTTTCCTATTGTAAATAGCTGACATTACTGAACATACTAAAAAAGATTGTGTCTCACTTGATGGCTTTACTGTAGTGTAGAGGTAAATAGGAAGAAAACTTCAGCTCACCTGCTGCCCAGACTGTTCAGCCTAGCGGGTGCCTAGGATCCTTCGGTTTATCCCAACCGGTAACAGGCAACGTGGAGTGAAAAGAAAAGGATGATCCGGCACAAAATCTCCTTTGGTAAAAACATCCAAAATTTATTGAAACATCATTAAAAATAGCGTGAAGACCAAGTATCCACTCAGATGGAAAGCATGGAGGTCATGATAACTTTACGCGTTTCGGACAGTTATAAAAGCAAAAAAAGTCCTTAATCATAAGTGTTCATGAGACACTTATGATTAAGGACTTTTTTTGCTTTTATAACTGTCCGAAACGTGTAAAGTTATCATGACCTCCATGCTTTCCATCTGAGTGGATACTTGGTCTTCACGCTATTTTTAATGATGTTTCAATAAATTTTGGATGTTTTTACCAAAGGAGATTTTGTGCCGGATCATCCTTTTCTTTTCACTCCCCTTTACTGTAGTGTACAGTATGATTAAAGACACAATAATACTACCAGAAACAACACCAGAAATAACACCAGAAACGCGTCAGTGAGTTCACTATTCGGAGGATGAGGTTTATATACTTTACTATGGATATTTAATGAAGATTAATTTTAAAGAACATGGATGTGATGTTTCTCTTCCTATTTTTTAGTGCATATATACTGACAAGCAAAAGGGTAACAATGTTTTGAACTTTTGACTTTAAAGTTCCATATCTCTCTATCCACTACAGCTTGAAACATGAGATGACCATTATTTTATAGACAATTTGACTATATCATGTATAAATTTGACTTGCAACTATTTAGCATATGATTTGTTATACAGATTCTTGTCATGGCACTACTTATATGGAGTCCAGGGCCAAGTTCAGGTCAAGTCCGGTCTTTAACTGGATTTTTTTTTAAGTCCAGCTGGATTCGCTGAATCTGAACATCTGCGGATTCACCCGTCTCGACTGGTGATGTTAACATGTCTATTTAAGGGATAAGTGTTTAAAAGGAAAAGTATAACACCTAGTTGACAATGTATTCATATACTTCCAGGAGGAATAATATAGGAAAAGAGGCTCCGGCAATAACTTTGTAATGGGCAGTGTAAGCATTCAGTAAAACAGACTTGTCAGAAAAGATGACTTGTCCACAGTAGGATTTCGTACAGTCCTGTAGAAAACCACATATTAGTTATAAGAGGCTTATCATGCATTTTGTGTCAGATGACAAACTCTGGTGTATGAAATTCTTCTAGAGAACAACGAACTACCGGTACAATAAATTAATGTTTATACTGGATTCACTGTTGACATTTGTTCTCAAAGTGCAAACATTCTGAGCTGCAGGAGGGACACTATTTGGCATTTTTTGGTATGTACAATTATCCATGTTTGGGGAAAATAAGCATATAAGTACACTGGTGGACACAGACAGAAGTGGGCCCCTGTGCAAGAACCATATATGGACCCTTTGAGGTCTAAGAGCTCACCATAATGCACAATTACACCTTCTTTTTAGGTTGAAATTGGTTCCCTCACCACACAGGTTGCAGCAATGATATGCGCCCCTGTATGAATTTATTATATTATTTCACCACTATTTATATACTATTGGAGAATCCTTGTAAGGTTGGGGTCACAAGCTGTAGACTCTCTCATGCGAGAGAATCGGGCCGATTATGCAAATGACACTCTGATCAGACTTTGAGCAGAGTGTCATTTACTGTGATCCTATTCTTTTGCAGGCGAGAATCAGAGCACGGGTGCGGAAAAGATGGAGAACTTAATTTCTTCATATTCTCCATTGTCTGTGTCAGCGTAAATTGGACTACTCCCAATTGTGCCTCCTTTCAATAATAATTTAAAATTTGTCTTCTGAAGCCTCTCTGCTCCGCTACAGGTTTTCAAAGTATTAAGCTGGGTTGACACATAGCGACAGCGACAACGACGTCGCTGTTACGTCACCATTTTCTGTGACACAACAGCGACCTTGTAAGTCGCTGTTATGATCGCTGCTTAGCTGTCAAACACAGCAGACGCAGCAGCGATCATAACGACACGCGTCGCTTTGGAAGCCATGCTGCACTTGGTAACTAAAGTAAATATCGGGTAACCATTACCCGATATTTACCTTGGTTACCAGCGCACACGCTTAGCGCTGGCTCCCTGCTCTCCTAGCTAGGGTACACATCGGGTTAATTGCCCGATGTGTACTCCAGCTACGTGAGCAGGGAGCCAGCACTGGCAGCGTGAGAGCACACCACTTAGCGCTGGCTCCCTGCACACGTAGCCGGAGTACACATCGGGTAACTAACCCGATGTGAACCCTGGCTAGGAGAGCAGGGAGCCAGCGCTAAGCGGTGTGCTCTCTCGCTGCCAGTGCCGGCTCCCTGCTCACGTAGCTGGAGTACACATCGGGTAATTAACCCGATGTGTAACCTAGCTAGGAGTGCATGGAGCAGGGAGCCGGTACTGGCAGCGTGAGAGCGGCGGTGCTAGTAACTAATGTAAATATCGGGTAACCAAGAAAAGGGCTTACAGCTTACCGCAGCTGCCAGACGCCGACTCCTGCTCCATGCTCGCTTCAGTTCGTCGCTCTCTCGCTGTCACATACAGCGATGTGTGCTTCACAGCGGGAGAGCGACGAGCAAAAAATAAAGCAGGACATTCAGCAACGAGCGGCGACCTCACAGCAGGGGCCAGGTCGTTGCTGGATATCACACACAGGGACAGCGACGGGACGTCGCTGCCACGTCACAGAAAATGGTGACGTAGCAGCGACGTCATTGTTGCCGTCGCTGTGTGTGACACCAGCTTTAGTGTCCTAAGGAGACACTTGAATTAATACAGAGCAACCTTAACAAATATAGACCTCAGACCCTCTAATCTTATATAGACTTCAGTGAGATTTCTCTTTGAAGTACACATATCTCGAATGGAGGTTTGTCCCACCTTTGTAAAATCAACAGGGTTCTAACATCAACGAAACCTGAGTCTATACTTTAGCTCCTGTGTCCAGCTTGAAGGAGGACAATCCTGGTTACGTGTAGCTTCTCCGCAGAATACCAAAAGACCCTGCTGTCAACTTGCCAGCTCAGCAGTAATGAGAGGTGGTATTGTGTGTCGTCTCAGAAAAGCTTCTGCCCAACAGGAACACCACCTTGTGGAGAAAGCAGTCACTAATCGGCCACTTTGAATTGGGGTCATGGCAGAGACTGACAGATGTCCATTGCTTGGTCGTAGTAGAGGTTGAGTTTGCAGTCAGAGTCAGATAGAATATGTAATAGACAAATGCACTCACTATTTTAGTAACTATTGGATAGGGAAAAAAAAGAATGGCAAAATATTTGTAAAAATGTACGTAAACTTGATTTAAACCACAGGTCATTTTATGACACATTCCCTTTAAAAAAAACCCTGTGAGTCCAATTTATGCTAAGAATACTGAATGATTAGCAGTTCTTTCTGTATACAAGCTCCTACAGAAAAAGCTGTCAGCTACTCTATGTGGGCGAGAAAAAACAGAATTTACAGGATTTGTCTTTGATTCCTGCCAGTTTTTAAACAGCTTTTACCATGCAAATGCAGAAGCAAATATTAAAGATTATATATCTCCAAGCTCAGCATCTCCCACTACATCCTATGCTGTCCTCACAGTTTTAAGAAGAAAAATAGAACCAGTATGGTGATATAGACCTCCCTACGAGAAGCCAAACTTCATAGCATCAGATTGTTCTACTAAGACCACGCTCATGTGCTGAAAGGGAATGCAAATCTCTGGGCATTGGATAATGGGCAATTTTCTGATGGCATCTGGGGTCTGATGGTTTCGGTTAAAGAAGGATGGTTTTATGATTTAATTCATTTTACCTGGTCAAGGACATTGTAACATTGAATCCAAATCCATGACAAATAGCTATTTCTTATGCAAAATGGGAATAAACAAGATGTCAAGGATCAATGGTCATCACTGTGCCATCTAAAGTGAAATGACTGTGAAATGTCCTGGGAGTGGACTGTTTTAGCATGTTCCAGTGAATTCCCACAGCCCTCACATTATGATGTTTTATTTTTATCCTCAAGTCATTCCATGATTAATGCAGATAGCTGCATCTCATCTACATAGTAATTAGCATGCAATTATAAACTGTAGACACATTAACTGTAGACTTTCATAGGTTATATTCTCTGAGATGATGGGAAATGGTAACTTCAAAAGAAATGTAATCCTCAGTACAATGCCTATATTGTTTTTAATAAAAAAAAATGCAATACCGTAGGATATTGACTTTTTATTCCTAACCCTGCCCCTGGACAAATTTTATGTGTTGGCCAAAAGTTCTTAAGGTTTAAAAATTAAGATGGACACATACATGTTCAGTAAATGTTTGTCACTGGAAGGATTGTTTACTGCCGATAGTGGAAGATGAGTGTGCATTACTTTTTTCAATGCTTTTTCACTGTCAGATATAGCTCAAGAACACTGAAATACAGCTTTACACTAGGATTTACAGGTAAGCATGAGCACTGGCAGACACAGACAGAAAAGGGACTCTGTGCAAAAACACTACATGGGTCCTATTTAGTCCAATAACTCATCAAAATGCACAATTCCACCTGCTTTGGCGATAGAAAGGGGCCTCCTTACCTCTTGGGCCCTGGTGAGGCTGCACAGGTTGCATCAATAATATGTGCACCAATGAGCATTAGTGACAGTGTCATAAATACAAATGAGAAGAACCCATTGGTGATAGCTTTGATGTCACAATACCTGAAAAGACTCGTTAAAATGCTCAACCCCCTCTGTCACTGACTGGGAATGTTTGAGACAATTTAAAAAAGGAAACATTATTTTTTATTATTGTTACTATTATTATTATTATTCCCTACATCAATTTTGATGACTACAAGATACAAGATAACATGTGATCTTCATGAATTTTGATGTGCTGAATTCCTCTAGGCACATCCATTTTTTCCCCAAAATATTATTCAATAAGGAACTCTTTCAGTAGTAACATAACATATAGTTTTAATGCTATTATTTAGATATGCTGAATACGCAAACAGAAATGCTGAATATGCAGTCGGTATAACTAACAGGAAGACTGCTTAATAAGCAGTTAAAAACTGCCAACTTCAGACTTTTATGGCCATATAAGCTGCATGAAAATCAATGACAGCATTCAGTCTTTCAAGAGGCTTACAAATAGCAGGAAATTTAACTCTGCTGGGGTATGTGCGCACACTGCAGTTTTCTTTCTCCAGCAAAAAAGACATCCTCTAGCAGAAAAACGCACCTCTGGCCGGAAAAGCGCATCAAAAAACACATGCGTTTTTGCCGCATTTTTACTGACTTTCTATGCATTTTTGCTGCATTTTTGAAGAAGAAACAAAATATGATAGGATAGTATAATTGATAGATAGGTGGAGAGATAGCTAGATAGATAGAATAGAAAGAATAGATAGAAAGAACATATAGAATAGATAGAAAGAAAGAACATATAGAATAGATAATTAGAAAGAACAGATAGAATAGATTGAAAGAAATATCAGAATAGCTTGAAAGATAGAGGGATAGCTAGCTTGGCCAGCTGTTTTTTAAATTATTTTTCACTAAGAAAAAAAAAAAATAACATGGAGTTCCCCCCATTTTTCATTTCCAGCACAGGAACAGCAGCTGCTGCGGGCTGCAACTCTCAGCTGTCTGCTGTACCTGAGCTGGTTATGAAAAATTGAGGGGATTCCACTGTTTGTTTTTGTTTTTTTGGGGTTTTTTTTTAATTATTTGATTTATGTAACAAAAAAATGACATGGGGTCCCCCTATTTTTCTAAAACCAGCCGAGGTGCAGCAGACATCTGGGGGCTGATATTATCAGGGTGGGAAGAGCCATAGTTATTTGGCTCTTTCCAGCCTAATAATTGCAGTCCACAGCCACCCTATTAGATGCACCAATTCTGGCACTGGACCCGGCTCTTCCAGTTGGCCTGGTGCGGTGACAATTGGGGTGATAAGGAGTTAATGGCAGCCCTTAGCTGCCACTAAGTCCTAGATTCATGAATCGCCCACTAATTTCATGGTTGATTTAGAATTGGTATTTAAACAATCATCCTAATCATGCTGAAAATAGGGGTGTCAGCTCACCAGTTGGAAGACTATTTCATTATGCTCTCCTTTTATTTTTATATCTTCATGTCCTGATACATTTAGTATTTAACTTTTTTTAATAAAAATAATGAGTTTATGAAGATTTTGATTGCTGGATCTTTTCGTTTCTCCTAATAATGCTGTTTATATTTTGACATCATTAGACCAAGACGACAACTAAAAATTAATCAACAGTACCTCACTATTGTGAAGCTTCAAGCAGATGTTCTCAGACGGAAGTGGGCACTAAGCTAAGAGTGTCATTGGCAGGTTGCAACAGAGATACAGAGAAACTGGAAATGCCACGGAAAGGTGTAAAAGTGGACATCTTTGGGCCACATCCCATAATGATGACCTCTTCATTGTGAACAATGTCCTTTGTTGTAACCGGAGGTTGTATACTACACAACTCTAGACACATTTAAGGGAAATGAGAGGCACCCAAGTGTCATCTCAGACCATTAAAAATAATTTACATCAGCATGGTCTGTGTGCTGGACAACGTGTAAGGGTACCTAACCACATCAACGGGAGCAGCTACACTGGACAAGGGACTGGTGAGCCTTAGTGCTATTCATTGATGAAAGTTGATTCATGCCAAGCAAAAATGATGGCCGCCAACAATGTTGGAGATGTCAGGGAGAGCGATATGCATCGGCAACAGACAAGCCTTTCGTGGTGGGGGTGTTATTGCGTTGGCTTGGGCAGGTGTGTCTAGTCAATAGATAACTGTCCTACACTTTGTGAATGGTACAGTGACAAGCCCCTACTACTTGAATAATGCCATTAATTCAGTTATTATGACAAAAATGCTCCAGCTCATTGAGGTTTCATCATTAGGGAACAGCTGCTGGAAACTGGGGCACCTCAAATGGGGCCGCTGCACTTTCAGCAGACCTGAATCCCATAGAAAACTTATGGAATCAGCTGTGCCATGTAGAGGCTCAGAACTCTGTACCCCAGAACCTCAATGACCTGATGGCTGTCCTTCAAGAAGAGTGTTAAGCCATGTCTCAGCAGAGAATAATTCTACTTGTGAATAGAGTTGAGCGGATTGTTAATAATCCGGGTCCAGCGGATCAGTCGCGGGTTGTCACAGAAGTCCGGATCCGATCCGGAATCCGGCCCAATGTAAGTCAATGGGGAGCGGATCCGGGACGAGAGAGAGAGAGAGAAAAAAAAACAATTCCCGAACCCGGATCGTGCAGACGGATTCCCGGATCCAGGTCGGATCCGGATCGGACGCTGAAACCGCGCGGATCTGGACTTTTACAGTTCGGGTCCGCTCAACACTACTTGTGAACAGTATGAGACATCGTTGTAAGGCTGTAATTGATTCTCAAAACCCCATGGCAATTTATTGACATTGCCATTGTTAGGAGAGGTTGTTGGCTTTTGTTTCAATAAATTGTTTGAGATGAGAAAATCACCATTGCATACAAAATTGCTCTACTTTCATGATAAAATTTGACTGTGGCGTGAACTTTTCTCATTTTCAACTCAAAACCAAATATCCCTAACTTTTTATGAGTATTGTGTATGTGACACATTTATTATTACAGACAGAAAGATCTTCTCAAATATTTCTATGTGGGCGAGTTGTTTGTATCCTGCATCAACATAAAAAGGACTTATTGAGGTAATGGAATGTGATAGTTATCTAACTGAAAAATTGAGGCTTTTTATTGACAGTTCAAAAAGAAGTCTAAAGTGTGTGTTGTTTCATAATGGCAATAAACTAGCTTCCATTCCTATTGCTCATTCCGTAAATATGAAAGATACTTATGAATGCATGAGAACCATTCTTCAAAAAATCAAATATAATTATCATTCCTGAATTTTACTGACCTGGAGGTTATATCGATTCTTCTAGAACAACAAAGTAGATACACAAAATTTCCTTGCGTCTAGTGCCTTTGGGATAGCCAATCAAAGGCAGAAAATTACACAAGGAAAGAATGGCCCTCTAGAAAGAAATTTGGATCAAGGAGGTGAGTTCTTCAAGTACTTCAGCACCAAATTTCCTGCTCTTTCACATGAGAAGTTAAAGGGGTGGTTCCCTACATAGTTTTCCAAGCCACATTGATATAACGTTGAGAAACAAGGCTTCTCTCAAATATCTTGTGTTGGCAATAGTGCTCATCCCCATCGCGTGACCCTCAGGCTCAGTGACCTTTGATGTCCAGTAATGTCATGTCAACTTCCAGTTGACCTGACATCACCAAGGTGGCCCCAGTCTTTCTGAGTGACTGGGCTGTGGGCGGCATTTCCCCACTCATCACTGCCCAACGTCACAGCCCAGCATCTCCCTGCTCTCTCCTTCAAAGAGTGCCGCAAGCAGGAGCGATGCTAGGCTGTGACGCTGGGCTGCGACGTGTGTGAAATGCCACCCACTGCCCAGTCACTTAGGAAGACTGCGGCACACCTCGGGGATGTCAGCTCAACTGGAAGTTAACATGACATCACTGGACATCAGAGGTCACGAAGCCCATGGGGGAAGTCACGCGATGTTGATGAGCGGACCGCAATAGCGCCACTCACAGGCACTATCGGCAACACAAGGTATTTGAGAGAATCTTTGTTTCTCAATGTTATATCGATGTGGCTTGGAAAACTAAGTAGAGAACCATTCCTTTAAAGCCTGGCATATTTCATGACCCACAAATTAGGCTTCTACTCACAGAGAGAAAATCTCTTAATGCCATGAAAATCATAGGAAAAAAATGCATGTTCTGCTTTGTCTGATGTGATTATGTGGCGCCCCTGACCTGGTCAGGCACCACTGAGTACTGCACCCATGCTGGGGACAGTACAACACAGGTAATCCAGAAGGCTGACCGGGGTGTGGAACACAGGCGCATAGTGATCAGGTCTCACACATGTACCCATGAGAGGACCCCTGGGGATCCCAGGAGGGGGAAAAGCCTTCACCTTCACTGGAATAGTGGAGGGGGCCAAAAGCCTCCATCTCCTCTCAAGGGGTGTGGTAAGAGAGTCTGGTTGCTAGGTGGCGTAGGCAGGCACAAAAGGGAAAAGAGAAGGAGGAGTAAACAGTCTAGAGTCTGCAGCAGAGTGTGGAGGAGTGAGGAGCAGGAAAGTGAAGCTCAGACAGGAGCAGCAGTGAAGGTCCCAGATGTGAGCCGGTTCAGAGCAGAGTCCAGGGAGCTCCGAGGAGAGCTGACCCCTTCCCCTGGGCTGCTGTAGTCTGACAGCGTCCGCGCAGTGGCTACCGACGGGGGAGAACGGTCAACTAGGAGTGCTACCCGAAATCCATCTTCAGCTAGAGAGAGAGCAACGGAGTGGGAAGTAAGGAGACTGCTAGAGAGTACCAGGCCCAAACGGGCGGCAGATCCCGAAGCGGAGATAGATCCAGCTTTCTTTTGCTAAACCTGCCGGTGTGGGGCTCTCAAAGCCCACGCCACAACACCACAAAAGCCGCAGTCACGTAGCCACAGTTAGGGCCCATAGGTCACAGGAGGCAAGCAGCTGGAGTGGCCTGGTTAGCGACAAGCAAACGGCAAACGAAGGGGAGAGAGGCTGCAGCATCTTCCCTGGGTGACCCCCATAGGGACTCAAAGTCGGGGTTACCCCAAACCACCAAGGGCTAAGGAAGGCGAGTTAGTAGTCACCCTCACAAGTCAGCCTGAAGGACACCTGGTTCCCACTTGGTTCATCCCAGCTACGCCCGGGTCACTCACCCTGCCATCAACTGTGAGTAAAAACCCTGAAAGACATCCTGCCTGTGTTGAGTCATTCTGCGCCTTGTAGTTCTACACATCTACACAGGGCCCTGGGGCTTGCCTCACTCTCAGGAGGCTACTACAACTGGCTGCACCCACCATCAGCCCCAGGCATCCCTTAACCTGCAGTGGCGGTCCCCACTGACCGCAAATCTGAGAGTGGCGTCACGACAAACTACAAAGAAGGTTTCCTACCTGTGACCAGACAGATTCAGCTGAGTGGAGTCCCTGAAGGTAATGCACCGACACAGCGTTTGCGGGGCTCCACATCTGGCGTCACGAACAGGATAAGGACTAGACCTGTCCAGACAGGTGACCATGTGCCTGGGCGGTCCGCTTGAAAAATTGGAAGCGCCGCCATATTGCCACCATGAAAAGCGCGCTGAAAAACAACAGCAGCCCGCGCTGGGAGAAGTTACCGCCCACGAAGAGGTGTGGCTACCCAGAGATCCCCTGCAGAGTTCTGACCTCGCTTGTGGAGAGAGCGGAAGCGTCCAGAGACGGCGGGAAGGAAAGAGAGCCACAAGCCTGCTGCTGCAGAGAGAAGAAATGGAGTCCGGACGTGGATACCCAGAACCAGGCTCTGCTGCCTGGTGGTGCCGGGAGCTTGCTATCTTCTGCGATCAGCTGGAGGCCAGGATTATGCGACAGCTCAGTGAGGGACGCACGGAGCTTCTGGAGATGGCTGCGGCGGTTCGGACCTACGAAGAGGGAGCCGCGCGACGCATGCCAGATCGAGCGGCGACGACTCAGATCCCGATGGTGCCACCGATGGGTGAGTCCAGAGTTGCCCCGGCCAGCGCAAGTGCTCCGACCCCTGCTGCTACGACCGCGGCCCCAGAAGAGGCGCCTGGCGCGGCGACGCTGAGCGAGGCCGCAGCCACGCTAGGTGCGGCCCGCCAAATCCAGGCCGCCGCAGCAACACCCCGCCTGGCCCGCAAAGGTCCGACTGCCACGGCGATACTCATCCGTGCCGCAGGTGTGACGCTGACCCAGGCTGCCACCCTGCTGAGCCCAGTCCGCCAAGACCCCACCGCAGCAGCGACGCTCGTCCGAGCCGCAAGTGAGATGCTGAACCAGGCCGCAGCCCCGCCAGGTGCGGCCCGTCAAGCCCCGATCACTGCAGCGACGCCCAGCTCCACCTGCACGGACCCCATTGAGGATGCGACGCCAATTCAGACCGCGGCTGCAATGCCCAGTCCGGCCCGCCAAGAACTGGCCGCAACAGCGACGCAGATCCAGGCCGCCGCCACGTCAGGCTCGGCCCGCACAGACCAGGCCGCCGCCATGCCAGGCGCGGCCCGCCAAGACCAGGCCGCCGCAGCGATGCCCTGCGCGGCCCGCCAAGAAAAGACTACATCACCATTTACCCCGGCCTGCAAGGCCAGAGCAGACACCGCTCCCCAGTCCAAGGAGGTCCCGGCTAGGAAGCCCACGCTGGGGGAGGACCCCGCGTACTGGCAGCTGAAGGCTGACATGGAGGCCAAGTTTCCACAGGAGATGGTGGACCAGTACATGCTCCCTCCGCACACCCCTAAGGCAACCCCTGCGGCAACCACGCCGAAGAGTCCACCGCCTGGGCCAGCTGAGGAACACTCATCCCCAGCGCTGCCACGACCAGAGTGCAGCGAAGAACTAAGGGGGAGAGGAGGGCAAGAAGCTGAGGAGTTGCCCCCGGAGCCAGCAGCAGTGCTAGTCCCAGAGCCGGAGATGCTGCCATATTCCCGCTGGGACGAGGAAGACCTGACACCTCCTGCTGAAGAAGACCTGCCCAACCGCCCCACCTGGGAGCTTGTAAGCTGCACTTCGCAGAATCCAGCCCGCCAGACACAGCGCCGCAGCAGAACCCAGTTTTCCCCTGCACCGCCATCCCCAGAGCAGAGAGATGACATCACGGCCAGAGACCTACAAGAAAAACGGTTCCTGAGAAGAGCCAAAGCACAGATCAGAGGACCCCTGCGTCGAGGAATTGTCGAAGATTTCAGCCTCAAATCAGGATACGGCTTTATAGTATCACCTGGTGTGAAGGAAGGGATTTTTGTCAATCGAAGGGATGTGAGAGCCCACCTGCCCAGAGGACACCCTGGAAGAAATTTGAAGATAGGAGACTCAGTGGAGTTCACTATGCATCAGGGAGAAAGAGGCTGGTATGCCCTAGATGTTGCACCATGCCCTAGAAGTCCTTGCAGAAGCCCTGCAGTCACAACAGAAGATGAAGACAGAGACACTGAAGAAGAGGAAAGAAAGGATCAAGAAACAGACGATAAAAGTAACAGATGCCCCAGCCCTACAGGCCCAAGCCCTGGTAAGGAGGAAAAAGGAGCAAAGTTCCCATAAAGTAAAGTACATCAAGTTACTGTTTGACCAGTTTTGAAGTTTGCAACGTTTTACAAGTTCAAGAATGTGCCCACATAAACTTGTGTGAGAAAACCATAAACCTTAAGGCTATGAACTGGCTATAGCCACAAACTCTCGCAGTGTAAATAGTTACACCAGAGGGCACCACCACCACCAGAGTCAGCCTGTTTAGGGGCTTGGCTCGTCTGCAACCAGGAGGAGCCCGTCCGTATATAGGGCCTTGGCTCGCCTGCGACCAGAGAGCATGCCTGTTTATGGGGCCTGGCTCTCCATCACAAAGAGGGTACCTGGTCAGCACCAACTGTGGAGGCCGCCTCTGCATCCTGCCAGAAGTGGCTGAAGGCGCGGCTCCACCAAGCCAGGTATACCCTGAAACCACCAGCCCATGAAAGCCGCCTCTACATCCTGCCAGAAGTGGCTGAAGGCGCGGCCAACGGGAGAGGCAGATTGGAGGAAAGGTCTGGGGAAGTAGATGGCCCAGATCTGGTTACCAAAAGGACCGGTGACCTGCCTCCTGAAAGGGTTTGGGTGGGTTAACGGACTTGTGGGTGGAGGGTGGTGATGTATGGTACCTGGTGCTTTTAAAATGTTTTACATGTTTTAATGTTTTATGCATTTTTAAAATGTTGTCTTGCAGCCCGAGGACGTGCTGGTGATAACTAAGGGGGAATGTGGCGCCCCTGACCTGGTCAGGCACCACTGAGTACTGCACCCATGCTGGGGACAGTACAACACAGGTAATCCAGAAGGCTGACCGGGGTGTGGAACACAGGCGCATAGTGATCAGGTCTCACACATGTACCCATGAGAGGACCCCTGGGGATCCCAGGAGGGGGAAAAGCCTTCACCTTCACTGGAATAGTGGAGGGGGCCAAAAGCCTCCATCTCCTCTCAAGGGGTGTGGTAAGAGAGTCTGGTTGCTAGGTGGCGTAGGCAGGCACAAAAGGGAAAAGAGAAGGAGGAGTAAACAGTCTAGAGTCTGCAGCAGAGTGTGGAGGAGTGAGGAGCAGGAAAGTGAAGCTCAGACAGGAGCAGCAGTGAAGGTCCCAGATGTGAGCCGGTTCAGAGCAGAGTCCAGGGAGCTCCGAGGAGAGCTGACCCCTTCCCCTGGGCTGCTGTAGTCTGACAGCGTCCGCGCAGTGGCTACCGACGGGGGAGAACGGTCAACTAGGAGTGCTACCCGAAATCCATCTTCAGCTAGAGAGAGAGCAACGGAGTGGGAAGTAAGGAGACTGCTAGAGAGTACCAGGCCCAAACGGGCGGCAGATCCCGAAGCGGAGATAGATCCAGCTTTCTTTTGCTAAACCTGCCGGTGTGGGGCTCTCAAAGCCCACGCCACAACACCACAAAAGCCGCAGTCACGTAGCCACAGTTAGGGCCCATAGGTCACAGGAGGCAAGCAGCTGGAGTGGCCTGGTCCAGGCGACAAGCAAACGGCAAACGAAGGGGAGAGAGGCTGCAGCATCTTCCCTGGGTGACCCCCATAGGGACTCAAAGTCGGGGTTACCCCAAACCACCAAGGGCTAAGGAAGGCGAGTTAGTAGTCACCCTCACAAGTCAGCCTGAAGGACACCTGGTTCCCACTTGGTTCATCCCAGCTACGCCCGGGTCACTCACCCTGCCATCAACTGTGAGTAAAAACCCTGAAAGACATCCTGCCTGTGTTGAGTCATTCTGCGCCTTGTAGTTCTACACATCTACACAGGGCCCTGGGGCTTGCCTCACTCTCAGGAGGCTACTACAACTGGCTGCACCCACCATCAGCCCCAGGCATCCCTTAACCTGCAGTGGCGGTCCCCACTGACCGCAAATCTGAGAGTGGCGTCACGACAAACTACAAAGAAGGTTTCCTACCTGTGACCAGACAGATTCAGCTGAGTGGAGTCCCTGAAGGTAATGCACCGACACAGCGTTTGCGGGGCTCCACAATTACAGAGCTCCGTGGCAACTTTAGGGCAGAAAATTATAACATTTTAGTTAAAAATTTGTTGATTACTTTTCAAAGACTGGGATCAAACATCAGTGTCAAATTGCATTTCCTTCATAGCCACCTGAACTACTTCCCCTTCAATCTTAGAGCTATGAGTGAAGAACAAGGAGATCGCTTTCACCAAGACATGAGGACCATGGAACATAGATATCAAGGTAGATACATAATGGCAGACTCCTGCTGGTGTTTACAGCGTGACAACCCTGATCATAACTATTCCAGAGCACCCAAAAAAAGAAAATTTCTGCCTAACAATAAAAAATGTACACAATTATTCTCTTGTTTAGACGATAGACTCGTTATTGATTCTTCAGAACTTCTTTTTACCCCTGGTATAAAACTTTAAAACCTTTAATCAAACATTTCTCATTTGTGAAAATATATCATGTATTGCACATTTTTTTACTTCATATCTGGAATCAGCACCTTTCATTTGGGTAAAATCAGCAAAAAGTACTTAGGTAAGCAGATTTTTTTTTTATTTTTTTTTCAAATGTAGACCAGTGTTATTCTTATTATTATTGTCAGTGTACCTAGGAAAATATGCCAGATTTTCAGTAATCATAGTTTATGATCATCCCAATGGATTTAAACCACCACTCCAGCGGGGTTTTTTTTATTGCAACGCTGGAATGCTTTAAATCTAAAGGGTGCTTTACACTCTGCGACATCGCTAGCGATAGCACCCGCCCCCGTCGTTCGTGCGACATTTGGTGATCGCTGCTGTACCGAACATTATCACTACGGCAGCGTCACACGCACATACCTTTTCAGCGACGTCGCTGTGACCGCCGAACAATCCCTCCTTCAAGTGGGAGGTGCGTTCGGCGTCATAGCGACGTCACTGCGGCATCACTAAGTGGACACCCAATAGCAGAGGAGGGGCGGATATGAGCGGCCGGAACATGCCGCCCACCTCCTTCCTTCCTCATTGCCGTGGACGGCAGGTAAGGAGATGTTCGTCGTTCCTGCGGTGTCACAGGTAGCGATATGTGGTGCCGCAGGAACGACGAACAACCTCGCTACTGACCAGACATCGATTTTTGGTAAATGAACGACGTGTCACAGACCAACGATTTTTAACTCTTTTGCGATCGTTTAAGGTCACTCCTAGCTGTCACACGCTGTGATGTTACTAACAACGCCGGATGTGCGTCACAAACACCGTGACCCGACAATATATCGTTAGCGATGTCACAGCGTGTAAAGCACCCTTTAGTCCCCTGCCCCTGGTCTTATTCATGCTTTCATCTGTTATCACCAAAACTCTCATAGGGCTCAAGCGGATTGTGAGCTGCCGGCAGTTTCAGTATTTCATGGAGTGAGCCGAAGCTCACAACACAATATGAGTCTATGAGAGCTTGTTCTTGTTCTCATAGAGTTTTATTGGAAGCTTGTAACTGTCACATGTATAGGGACAGGCTTAGGGCTAGCTCTTACATTTCCATGTTGGACCATGAACTTTAAACTTAGTTCTTCCTTTGAGTATATTAAGGGTTCATTCCTTCTCTGGTGCAGCAGCAGACTTGCTCAGCTGGCAACAGTTAATCATCTTGCAGCCTGGATTTAAGCTCTCTGCTTCCTGGACTTGGTACTAGTTATTCTATTCAGTTACGAGCTAGCCAAGGAGCAGAGAGGACATGCTTGTTGCTGCTGTTGCTGTCTGCTATGGTTTGTTGCAAGTTGTTTTGTTTTTGTACTATCTCCTTCTCTTGTTATCCCTTAACCGACGCTGTGCATGCCACTAAAAAGAGGGTCTGAATTCACAAAGTGGCGGGTGGCTGTTAATGAATTTGGCCCCTTGTAATCCAACAAGATATAATGTAAGATTGGTGCACTAAGGCAGTTTTCATAAATCAGCCCCTAAAGGGGGCTTTACACGCTACGATATCGTTAATGTTTTATCGTCGGGGTCACGTTGTTAGTGACGCACATCCGGCGTCTTTAACGAAATCGCAGCGTGTGACACTGACCAGCATCCTTAAGCGACCTAAAAAATGGTGAAAATCGTTCACCATGGAGAGGTCGTCCCAAACTCAAAAATCGGTAAGGGTTGTTTATCCATGTTGTTCATCGCTCATGCGGCAGCACACATCGCTATGTGTGACACCGCAGGAGCGAGGAACGTCTCCTTACCTGCCACCGGCCGTAATGCGGAAGGAAGTAGGTGGGCGGGATGTTACGTCCCGCTCATCTCCGCCCCTCCGCTTTGATTGGCCGGCCGCTTAGTGACGTCGCGGTAACGCCGAACGTCCCTCCCCCTTGAGGGAGGGATTGTTCGGCAGTCACAGCGACGACGACGACCAGGTAAGTGCGTGTGACGCTGCCGTAGCGATATTGTTCGCTGCGGCAACGATCACACGATACAGCATGTGTGACGGGGGCGGGTACTTACACGCTCGATATCGCTAGAAATTGCTAGCAATATCGTAGCATGTAAAGCCCGCTTAAGGTTTTATTTTGTGAAACAACAAGATTTTGCCTTTTTGTGTGTGTACTGAAAGACGGCTCTTATTGTGGACTTGTATGCCGTTTATCTAGTAAATTTGGTTATTGCTTTTTAAATCTTCTTCTGGAATCCAATCAGAAAGGTTCACTGTACAGCTTCCTTATAGGCTCAATTAGCATTCCTATATGATAAAAATAGTCAGAAGAATATGCCATATATTCTGAAAGTTTGCATTATTTTTACTCCTTTTTAATTGTGTGTTTAAGTGACAATAAGCAAGAAACAAATGCATTTTTAAGAATACAATGCTGTAAGAATGATCACACTGTCATCCTCCATCTATATATAGATAGAATAGATATGTTATTGTTCTCCTCTGTCATCCTATAGTCCTATGCTTATCCTGGTGAAAGTGGAACAATTCTAGTCAATGGGAGAATCATTTGTCATAGTCCATATTTCTGTGTAGGCAGCACACAGGAAATGGCTACAGCTCCCAAGGAATAACCTGATGACAATCCTCTACTTTTATGAATACTCACTGGATAGCCTTACTATAAGCGTACTAGAAACAAGTGAAAGTCAGACTACTAGTGATGGTTACAAATATATATATATATCTAATATATAAAGCTGAATGTGTGTGTTTGTGTGTGTGTGTGTGTGTGTGTCCGGGATTGGCATCCGCACCGTCGCAGCTACAGCCAAAAAATTTTGCACACTCACACTTCTGGACCCCGAGAGCGTTATAGGCTATGTTTTGAGGGGAAATTTTAACCCCGCGCTTTACAGTTAATCACCAAAAAACCTGCCTCCATTAAAGCAAATGGAGCTGGGAGCCACAGTGCAGCCAGAACTTCAGAAGAATGCGCAGCCACGCCCTTATATGGAATGTTGTCATGTCACAATGCAGCCAGGGAACGAGACAGACACAGACAGGGAAAGACGCAGACACAGACAGGGTAAGAAATAGACAGGGTAAGAGACAGACACGAAGAGACAGACAAAGAGACAGACTGACAGGGACTGACAGGGAAAGAGACAGACAGGGAAAGAGAGGGAAAGAGAGAGACAGGTTAAGAGACAGACACAGACAGGTAAAGAGACAGACACAGACAAAGAGACAGACAGACAGGGAAAGAGAGGGAAAGAGACAGACAGGGTAAGAGACAGACACAGACACGTAAAGAGACAGACAAAGAGACAGACACAGGGAAAGTGACAGAGGGAAAGAGACAGACAGGGAAAGAGAGGGAAAGAGACAGACAGGGAAAGAGACAGACAGGGAAAGAGATTGAGACAGCCGGAGAAAAAGACAGAGACAGTCAGAGACAGACAGACAAAGAGATAGAGAGACAGAGAGATATATACAGAGGGGGAGACAGACAGAGAATGGGAGAGAAAAAGAGAGACAGTTACTATCCCGGGAATGTTAATACATTCTATTTTGTTAACAACAGTTATTAACCCGGGCGAAGCCGGGTAGTACAGCTAGTATATATAATTATTATTTTTATTTTTATTTATTTTTTTTTTTACTATATATTTTCTACATACAGCTGAAACCAGAACTTTACATACACTGTATAAAAAGACACATATGCATGTTTTTCTCACTGTCTGACATGAAATTAGAATAAACCTTTCCCGTTTTAGGTCAATTAGGAACCAAAATTATTTATATTTGCCACATGCCAGAATAATGAGAGAGAGACTGTTTTAAGGCATTTTTATTACTTTCTGCAAAGTCAAAAGTTTGCACATTTCATTATTGTTTGGTAGCATTGCCCTTAAACTGTATGACTTGGGTCAAACGTTTTGGATCTCCTTCCCCAAGCTTCTCACAATAGTTGGTAGGAATTTGGGCCCATTCCTCCTGACAAAACTGGTGTAACTGAGCCATGTTTGTAGGTTGCCTTGCTTGTACCTGTTTTTTTCCGCATACATTTTCAATAGGATTTAGATCAGGGGTTTGTGATGGCCACTCCAAAACATTGACTTTGTTATCCTTAAGCCACTTTGTAACCAGTTTGGCAGTAGCTTCTGGCCATTATTCGTTTGGAAGACCCATTTCCGCTCAAGCTTTAAGTTCCTGGCTGATGTCTTGAGATGTTGCTTCAGTATTGCCACATAATCTTCTGTCCTCATGATGCCATCTATTTTGTAAAGTGCATCAGTCCATCCTGCAGCAAAACAATTCCACAACATGATGCTGCCACACTCATGTGTCACAGTTGGGATGGTGTTCTTAGGCTTCAAAGTTTCTCCCTTTTCCCTCCAAATGTAACGATGATCATTATGGCCAAACAGTACAATTTGAATTTGGTCAGACCACAGTACATGTCTCCAAAAATTAAGGTCTTTGTTCCTGTGAACATTTACAAACATTAATCTGGCTTTTATGTTTCTTTTGGAGTAGTGGCTTCTTCCTGGCAGAGTGGCTTTTCAGTCTATGTTTATACAGTACTCATTCCATTGTGAATAATGACACCAGCTGACACCAGCTTCCACCAGCATCTTCACAAGGTCTTTTGCTTTTGTTCTTGTGTTAATAAGCACATAATCATCGAAGCACGTTCATCTCTGCTACACAGAACCCGTCTCCTTACTGAGTGGTATGATAATGAAACATTCCTATCTTGTTTGTACTTGCGTATAATTGTCTGTACAGATGAATGAGACACATTCAGGTATCTGGAAATTGCACCCAAAGATAAACCAGACTTGGGCAAGTTCACAATTCTCTTACTGAAATCTTGGCTGATTTCTTTTGACTTTCCCATGATACTACACACAGAAGCCGTCTGTTTCAGGTGTGCATTAAAATACATCCTCAGGTGTGTCTCTAATTAACTCAGATGTTGCCAATATACCTATCAGAAGCTTCCAAAGACATGACATCATCATATGGGCTGTCCCATATTGTTTAAAGGCATAGTACTCTTATTGTATTTAAACTTTTGACTTTACAGAAAGTAAAAAAAAAATGCCATAAAACATTCTCTCTCTCATTATTCTGGGATTTGGCAAATATAAATAATTTTGGTTCCTAATTCACCTAACACGGGAAAGATTTATTCCGATTTCATGTCAGATAGTGAGAAAAACATGCATATGTGTCTTTTTAGATAGTGTATGTAAACTTCCGGTTTCAACTGTGAATAGGATTATTATTATTATTATTATTATTATTTACATAAAGTAGCATTTTTTGCAACATTTTCTTTCAAACTAAAATGGGGACATGCCAAATTTGTAATTTGTTAATAGTTTATAACAAATACTGTGTATGTCATCATGAGGGTGCCACAATCACTAGAATTTGGGTCCCAAGTCCCATGTTCCTCCACAATACATGATTGCGCTAGCTAGCTGAACGCTCTTCCAACGCCTCCTCATTCTTGTTGTGGATCGAGGTGCAATGATGGGTTTTGGAATCTCATTCTAGTGATTAGTAGTGGGTACCCCAGTACTTAAACAACTCGGTGTGTATATATATATATATATATATATATATATATACATATATATATATATATATATATATATATATATGCATAATATTGCTCTTTAAAGCTGAAGACCAGAAAAAAAAAATCTAGAGTGCAAATAACAAGGGTGTGTTCACATACATCAGGATGGCTATTTTGTCTTTTCTATTTGGAAATCATTCTGCTAGTTAGGTACAATGGGCTTATATGTGGGATATAAAACAAAGCTTACCAACCCTTGCTGTTAAATCTTGAGAGAAATTCCAAATCGTTGGGTGCTAATTTCCTGTTGGTGAACAAAGCAACAACACACAAAAAAAGGAAAATCCAGCACATCCATTCTATAAAATTAAATTCTTTATTCAAAATCCGTTAAAACAGAAAAATTAAAAGGATTCATTGCAATTTGACACATTTTTTGCTGTACAGAACAGATTCAAGCTAGGATTATTGGTAAACTATAGAAAATTCTGGTGGCATATGAAACATTTACACAAGGAGCTGATACAGTCAAATACAGTAAAGTGTTGGAATTCTAGATGCTGAAATTGTAAGTGGAGCGCTGCCTGTTATGTATTACATCAAAATTACTAGAATATATGGAAATGAACATCATTAAAAACACAGAATACAGTTATGATATGATAACTTATCACAAATATTTATCAACACTGACATGTTTGTGAAATTCACTTATGCATTTACTTGTATATACTGAAGTACAGCGATATACAGTAGATGCAGTGGGTATACAATAGTATATCGATAAGGAGAGACATTATAATATTAGCCAAAAGAAAACAGAAATAAACAAATGTGTAGAGATTCGAATAATTAGATAATTAAGGAATGTTTCTTGAATTTTCAGTAAATTTTGTTTCTTATATGTATGATTATGGCACTGTAACATTGATATTCAGATATTTGTATACATGCACTCTGGTGCTATATCTTTGCATTTTCATTTATGTAAATCGATGTATTAAGTGCTTGCCCTTTATATAACACTACATTGAATAGTTTCTCATGCATAACTGTTTCTTTTTTTTCTGGCGCCAAAAGGTTGCACTTGAGACGGGTCAACAAGTTTATAAAATGCCCCCATATTCTGGAGAAAGAGAAGAGATCGAGATAGAGTGACAGCGACAGAGAGATATAAAAAGATATGGATAATATGATGTGTGGATATATATATATATATATATATATATATATATATATATATATATATATATATATATATATATATGTTGCTTTGCAGTGCTGAGGTCCTGGGTTCAAATCCCACCAGGGACAAAATCTGCCTGGAATCTGTATGCCCTCCCAATGTTTGGGACAGCGATCCTGATGTATGTAAAGTTCTGTAATCAATGGGGCTATATAAGTGAATAAATATTATATATATATATAATATATCTACAGATATATATATACAAATGCACACATACAGTATATATATATATATATATATATATATATATATATATACATGTGCACACTCACACATATATAATCCTATATATATATATATATATATATATATATACATACAAGCCCACATGCACACACACATATCTACAAATGCACATATATATGTATATTCACGTGCATACATATGTATAATTGCCTAATATATATATATATACATATATAAAACCACACAATATGCATATATATATATATATATAAATAAATGCATGTATATATACACAAATGCACACACATACACAGATAAATGCATATATATGTGTATATATATATATATATATATATATACATACACACACACACACACATATATTGTGTAATCACATATAGTTATGATGTGTACCAAGATTTGTATACAGATATATATCAGCCAATTGCTTGTGCCAATGTACATTGATACTGTAATGCACAATATTCCTGGATGTTTTTCTTGCTTTTAGTTTGATGTATAATGCTTCTATGGGTAGTATATTTTACAGTGATGTCTTCTGGAATAAATATGTTTGCAATTCTTTCTTCTATACAGAAACACTGACCACTCTGGCAATGAAATGTTTATTCTTTGTAATGGTATACAGAACAGAGTACAGTCCCTAGACATGCTGTATATAGGAGCTCCTTGCAGGTGTCTTGTAGACAGGTTACCTCTGCCAGTGTCACTGACAATAAGACATACATTATCATTAGCACCATATCATAAATAAAGGTTATTGTGGAGCACAAGGTGGGGACATTTCTCAGCATCGTGCTGTATATTATATTCTAACCACTAAATACACATTTTTAAGAGATCTAATGCAATAATGAATTCTGAACTATGCTCAGTTCTATTGGCAATATTGCTTATTCTATAGATTTGAGGTGATCATGTTAGAGATCTAGATCCAAATGTAATGGAGTTTGAAATGTAAAGGAGAGAATACAATATATATCGGTAACTGAGCAATTCTCCACAGTAATAGACAATGTAGTGATGTGTAATAGATATGAAATTAAGGATAGGTTCTATACATTTCTAGACATGTGAGCGTGTATCTTCGGTCCTCGTTTTTATACCCATAAGATCAGTATCATTATAAAATTAGGGTTTCCGTCTAAAATAAAATGAGCGACATTTAGAACCAGCAGAGGATGATTCTGTCAGGAATTGCCATTAATTTACACATCTAATAAGTGAAATATTTTATTAACATAAACGAAACGAATGGTAAGAGCCGTGTGGCAGGCACAATGCTGGGCTGCTCAGTGCGGGCGATAGGTGGCGCTGTCGGGCATGCAGGTACGCGCTGCAGAGGTGTATACACCGCAGTGGGATCGCTCCGCATACTGACTGCAGGAAATCGGAAGAAACGCAAGCAAACATGGAACTGGCTGTCCAGGGGCACAAATGCAACACACCGGCTTTATAGATGCATTGTCCCTTATTTCAGGTGCATGGCTTACCTGAAGGGTTCTCATAGAAAAGAGGTGGAAAGCGTTCAGCTGCATACTGGAATGTCACTGCTGAGAAAGCAGCCGGAACACACCTAAATGGTCACAGAGACCTTCACCCAACATGGGATACAGATCTATTAGAGTTACACAAGTTATGTGCATTAAACAATATTGTAAAGGTTCGATACATATTATCACTGCCATACACCATCGCAGTGTCCAACATTACCAAAGAAATGACATTGCTCCACATATTATATAGTGTTATAACATTACATCCACAAGCATAGTACATGTTCAAAATATGCATCTTTATCTATTTATTATCTATCTTCTATCAATTATCTATATATCTATTTATTATCTATCTTCTATCTATCAATTATCTATATATCTATTATTTATCAATCTATCTTTCTATAATCTATCTGTCATCTATCTCTATTATCTATTTATTTATTATCTATTTATCTATCTCTATTATCTATTTCTCTATCTCTATTATCTATTAATATATCTATTATCTATCTATTTAATATTAAAATATATATATTATATATATATATATATATATATATATATATATATATAAATAGATAGATAGACACAATAAAACAGAATGAAACAGGGGTTCCCTTGCTGGTTTCCCACGCTGGTACAAAATATATATATATATATATATATATATATATATATATATATATATATATATATATATTTATATATATATATATATATATATATATATATATATATATATGTATATATATATTTGTATGTATATATATATGTATTTGTATATATACATATATATATATATATATATATATATTTGTAAAGGTGCTGCCAGTCCAGTTTGAAGTCGGTTTGTAATCGTAAATATGCCTCTTTATCTACTTGTTATCTATTATCTATCTATCTATTATTTATCTCTCTAGCTCTGTCCATCTATATCTATCTAGCTATTCTATCTATAATATATCAATCTGTCTATCTATTTGACATCTATCTAGCCTTTATGTATATTTATCTATTATCTATCTATTTATCCATCCATATCTATCATTTATCTATATCTGTCTATCTATCATCTATTATCTATCTATTCTAGCTATAATCTATCTATGCTTTATGTACATTTATTTATTATCTATCGATATCTATCTTTCATTTATCTATTATCTATATATTATTTATCTATTTCTAGCTACCATCTATCATTTATCTATAATATATCTATTAATATAGCATCTATTTATGTATCTATTATCCAACTTTAATCTATCTATTAATCAAATATCATCTATCATTTTATTTCATTTATTATCTATCTCTATCTATCTATTTATCTATCTAGTTATCCTATCTATATCTATCTAGTTATCCTATCTATCCATCTATTATCTATTTATATAGCTTACCCTTAATTGGATCATTTCAGACCTTTCATACAGAAGAAAATATTTACACTGTGTGTTAATATATACTGCATGGTGGGTGTACTGTATGGCTGGTACTATGTAAGGGGTATTATATACATATACTAATTGTACTGTATGGCTGGTATTACATACAATATATTTAAGGTCTGTTGTATACATATATTAGTAGTATTATATCATTGGTATATACATATTTGCTGTGTATGTTCATTTATCACAATTAAATAGTGTATGTACGTATTTGCAGTATAGTATATTTATATTTGTATCATTGTGTATGTGGTTTACAGTGCATGTGTAGTGTAAATAATTGGTATATATAGTATGTTTCTATGATATAATAGTGAAGCATTTTTCTAAGTGTATTTCTGCCAGGATGTTCTAGTTATGGGGTGGCATCGCTGGAATATACAATAGTATGTGATTAGGAGAATTGTATAGTATTTGTTCATTCGTGGAATAATTTAAGAGCACATAGTCAATTATTATCTACAGTAGCTGGTGAAAGGATATGTTATGAAGATTAATTGTGGCATTATCACTGCATTTATATAAAAGTGTAAGTGATGTATATACTGTAATACATGTCTATTCGTGATATCTCAATTATACAGTGCAGTATTGGATTATTTGTGGCATCATATAAAAATGATACACACAATATTATTGTTATTTCTAGTTTGTCTTGTGTATATGCTGTACAAAAGGCTTATTTCTAATATGTCAGTTTGTAGGGAAGGCTTCTTTTTAGCACCTTGTTTACGCTGTAAGGTATATAGGAAATAATAATATAATAATAATAATAAAATAATAATGTAATCTGGTAAAATGGTGTGCACATTGTGTGTTTTATCATGTGGATGTATATAGTGTAATATTATTTCTGCTATGTAAATGGTATATAGTCTATAGGTTTTTCCTTTGCTGTACCGGTGTATGATAAGTCGGTATAATGATTTGTTGTACTGTATTTTAACTCAACTCCCCCAGAAGAATCCCTAGACTCTAATGAAGAAAATGTAGCAAATCCTGCTGAATAATTTATGCAGTCCAGAATCTCTATGCAAATCAACAGTGCTTCCATGTATAATGAAGTCACATGGTGCAGCCAGCCAGACAAGCCCCAGTCTGAGCAATTTCCATATTACAGCTCCTGAACTTAACTCCTTCCCACCTGAGTGCCGAATTTTACAATATTGGAAATTACCAGATAAATTCCCTCTTCATCATGTCTACAGCACACACGGGTGTGAGGAAGTGACAATGCTCTGCCACATGCCAAGCTAAGATCATGTTAGTGCAATATTTACTCCGCAGGTTTCAAATAAATGCTGCACGCAAATGGTTAATGTTAACCCATTCAATCATTAGCCAAACTATTTAACGGCTGCAAAAAGTCAATTCAGGTGTTGATGTAAATGCTGCAATATTCTCTCAAGGTCACTGTTAAATATAATGCGCTTTGTACTGGTGGATAAATGCTAGAACCCTATGAGGTAAGGATTATCCTTAATAGCTTCTTTTTGGGGAGAAGAGGGGCTGACATTGCAACTGTCACAGCATGTCAATCGCAGCAGCCGGGTGGAGGTAATCAAGCCTAGCATTGGGCTGCGTCCACTTCATATGTACAGGTGTGTGCCGGGTGTGAAGGTGTGTGTCTGTGTATATAAGCATGTATACACACGTGTCTGTGTGAGTGTCCGTGAATGTTTTGTATGTGTGTGTATGTTTCTGTGTGAATGTGTGTATATATATATTTATATATATATACATATATGCGTGTGTGTGTCTGCATACATATATTCATATGTGTGTGTGTTTTGTGTGTGTGTCTGTGCATGTTTCTGTGTGTGAATGCGTGTGTGTATATATATATATATATATACATATATGTGTGTGTGTGTGTGTGTGTGTGTGTGTATATATATATATATATATATATATATATATATATGTATATATATATATATATATATATACATATATGTGTGTGTGTGTGAATGCGTGTGTGTATATATATATATATATATATATATATATATATATATATATATATATACAGTATATATGTGTATATATATATATATATATATATATATATGTGTGTGTTTGTTCGTGTGGTTTGTGTGAATGTGTGCATGTGTGTGTACATAGCACACATATAGGATAACATTCATGTATAGTATGCAAATAGGATCACATTAATGTATGGTACACATATAGGATCACAGTCATGTATAGTCACATAGGATCACATTGATGTATACTACATATTTAGGATCACATTTATGCATGGTACACATATAGGATCACATTCATGTATAACACAGGTAAAGGATCACATTCATATATAGTACACATATAGGATCACATTCATGTATAGCACACATATAGGATCACATTCATGTATTACACACATATAGGATCACATTCATGCATAGTACACATATATGATCATATTCATATATAGCACACATATAGGATCACATTCATGTATAGCACGCATATAGGATCACATTCATGTATAGTAAACATATAGGATCACATTCATGTATAGCACATATATAGGAGCACATTCATGTATAGCACACATATAGGATCACATTCATGTATAACACACATATAGGCTCACATTCCTATATAGCATACATAGGATCACATTAATGTATAGAACACATAAAGGATCACATTCATGTAGAGTACACATAAAGGATCACATTCATGTATAGTACACATATAGGTTCACATTCTTGTATAGCATACATATAGGATTACATTTATGTATAGAACACATATAGGATCACATTCATGCACAGTACACATATAGGATCACATTCATGTATAGTACACATATAGAATCCCAATCATGCATAGTACACATATAGCACCACATTCATGCAGAGTACACATATAGGATGTCATTCATGTATAGTACACATATAGGATGACATTCATGTATAGCACACATATAGGATCACATTCATGGAGAGTACACATATAGGATGTCTTTCGTGTATAGTACACATATAGGATGACATTCATGTAGAGTACACATATAGGATGTCATTCATGTATAATACACATATAGGATCACATTCATGCACAGTACACATATAGGATCACATTTATGTAGAGTACACATATAGGATCACATTCATGCATAGTACACATATAAAATCACATTCATATAGCGTACACATATAGGATCACATTCATGCATAGTACACATATAGGATCCCATTCATGTATAGCACACATATAGTATCACATTCATGTAGAGTACACATATAGGATCATATTCATGTAGAGTACACATATAGGATCACATTCATGTAGAGTACACATATAGTATCCCATTCATGCATAGTACACATATAGGATCACATTCATGCATAGTACACATATAGGATCACATTCATGTAGAGTAAACATATAGGAACCCATTCATGTAGAGTACACATATAGGATCACATTCATGCATAGTACACATATAGGATTCCATTCATGTATAGAACACATATAGGATCACATTCATGCGTAGTACACATATAGGATTCCATTCATGCATAGTACACATATAGGATCACATTCATGTAGAGTACACATATAGGATCACATTCATGCATAGTACACATATAGGATCACATTCATGCATAGTACACATATAGGATCACATTCATGCATAGTACACATATAGGATCACATTCATGTAGAGTACACATATAGGATCACATTCATGCATAGTACACATATAGGATCACATTCATGCATAGTACACATATAGGATCACATTCATGTAGAGTACACATATAGGATCACATTCATGCATAGTACACATATAGGATCACATTCATGTAGAGTACACATATAGGATCACATTCATGTAGAGTACACATACAGGATCACATTCATGCATAGTACACATATAGGATCACATTCATGCATAGTACACATATAGGATCACATTCATGCATAGTACACATATAGGATCACATTCATGTAGAGTACACATATAGGATCACATTCATGCATAGTACACATATAGGATCACATTCATGCATAGTACACATATAGGATCACATTCATGTAGAGTACACATATAGGATCACATTCATGTAGAGTACACATATAGGATCACATTCATTGACCTCTAACAAGTAGACTGATTACCGTATTGTGAGAATAAGCTGTCGGCATTGTCAGTGCGGCATTATGTACAAGGAGCTGTCCATGGTGTTAGTGGCATCAACGTATTGGAAATCAGAAGGCCTGCAGTGTGACACAGACACCACACACATGTACTGTATATGTCTAATGTTAATATATGTGCATGTTTATGTATATATGCGTTAGGTATAAAGGCAAGGAACCTATGTTCAATTTTATAGAGCTGAATATTATGGTGTGTACATGGTTGTAAGCAGATGAGATGAGGACGCATATATAGGCACAAACACATATAGTTACAGTATGAGACACATTTACAAACAATACAGATATACACACATTTCTATATACACACACACATATATATATATTCACGCGTGCATACGTTTAAGTATGTTTCAACAGACCTTGCATGTGTATATATTGAGGAAGGTCTGTGTGTAAATGGCAAAGACATTAATGTGCGTCCTTCATGATTTCTATAACAGCTGAGCAGAGGATCACATCTGTATGATCTGATATCAATATATATATGAGTAGAGTAGATAGATGATAGATAATAGAGAGAAAGAGATCATATAGAATAGATAGAGGGATAGATAGATGATAGAGGGATAGATAGATAGATAGATAGAGGGATAGATAGATAGAGGGATAGATCATAGATAGATAGATAGATAAATATAGAGATAGATAGATGATAGATAGATAGATAGATAGATAGATATAGAGATAGATAGATGATAGATAGATAGATAGAGGGATAGATCATAGATAGATAGATAGATAGAGGAATAGATCATAGATAGATAGATAGATATAGAGATAGATAGACGATAGATAGATAGATAGATAGATAGATAGATAGAGGGATAGATCATAGATAGATAGAGGGATAGATAGAGAGATAGATAGATGGATGGATGGATCAATAGATTCATCCATCTATCTATATATCCCTCTATCGATAGATAATAGATATATAGATAGATAGATAGATAAATAGATAGAGGGATAGATAGATGGATGGATCTATGGATAGATAGATAATAGAAAGATGGATGGATGGATCTATGGATAGATAGATGGATGGATGGGTCTATGGATAGATAAATAGATAATAGATAGATGGATCTATGGATAGATAATAGATATATAGATATATAGATAGATAGATAGATAATTAGAGGCATAGATAGAGGGATAGATAGATAGATGGATAGATAAATAGACAGAGGGATATATAGATAGATAACTAGACAGAGAGATAGATAGATGGATGGATGGATCTATAGATAGATAGATAATAGATAGATGGATTGATGGATGGATCTATGGATTGATAGATAGATAGATGGATGGATCTATGGATAAATAGATAGATAGATAGATAGATAGATAGATAGATAGATAGATAGATAATAGATAGATGGATGAATGGGTCTATGGATAGATAGATAATATATAGATAGATGGATGGATACATGGATAGATAGATAGATAGAGGGATAGATAATATATAGATGGATGGATAGATAGATAGATAGATGGATGGATGGGTCTATGGATAGATAGAGGGATAGATAATACATAGATAGATGGATGGATAGATAGATAGAGTGATAGATAATATATAGATGGATGGATAGATAGAGGGATAGATAATATATAGATGGATGATAGATAGAGGGATAGATAGAATCATAGATAGATAGATGGATGGATAGATAGATAGAGTGATAGATAATATATAGATGGATGGATAGATAGATAGATAGATAGATAGAGTGATAGATAATATATAGATGGATGGATAGATAGAATCATAGAATCATAGATAGATAATAGATAGATACATGGCTAGATAGAGGGATAGATAATATATAGATGGATGGATGGATGGGTGGATGGGTCCATGGATAGACGTCTGATGCTGGAGACACACTGATGACCCCGGAGCTGTGCACACACAGTGTGGGCAGAGCGCTGGTGTCTCCGGAGCGGGGGTCAGTGGTTACAGCCCCCCTCCCCAGCTCCCTGTGAGAAGTAACCTGCATTAGAATGTGTATGCAGCTGACCTATCCCGGGGTGTGACGTCAGGACGCAGCACTGCGTGGAGGAGAAACCAAAAAAAGGGGATTTTTTTTCCCTTCTGTCCTTCTCCATTTCCAAAATGGATGTGCAGAAGAATCCAGGGATGTACGCGGTGCTGGCTGCGGAAGCCCCCAGGAGGTACTGGCTACAGGGCAGAGTGCCCAATGCAGACAAGGGGGGCTCGGATGGGAGGGGGCGAGGTTAATGTGGCACAGCACGCACAGCTGAGTGCCAGCTCCTCATACTTATTGTATCCTGCCTGTCACTGCACCGCTGCCAGTACATACAATGTCCACCCTGCACCCCAACATGCGGCTCCCTGCAGAACCACCCTGCGAGGGACGCCGCGCTCATCCGCTGCCAGTGTAGCTGTGCCCGCTGCCACCAGGCACTGACAGCTGCCAGGCTGCCTGCCTCCGGTACTCCGCACTGTGTGCCGTCCTCTGCCTGTGTCTCTTGTCCACTGCACCAAAGGGTACAGTCACACTTCACTGCCACTGCTTCACCTCTGTGCAGCTACTAGATATCACCTGTCACTGCATCTCCTGCGTGTCACTGCCACTGCTACCATACATTGCGTTCTCCACATTTCGCTGCCTCTTTTTCACCTCAATGCACCCTCAGCGTCTCACTGCTCCAGCTGCACCTCACTGCTCCAGCTGCACCTCACTGCTCCAGCTGCACCTCACTGCTACTTCTACACATAACTGCACTCTCAGCTTCACTGCCAATTCTTCATTTCCCTACACCTTCAGCATCCCACGATCCCTTCCACACCTCACTGCACTCTGCATCCCACTGCTTCCTCTACACCTCACTGCACTCTGCATCCCACTGCTTCCTCTACACCTCACTGCACTCAGCATCCCACTGCTTCCTCTACACCTCACTGCACTCAGCATCCCACTGCTTCCTCTACACCTCACTGCACTCAGCATCCCACTGCTTCCTCTACACCTCACTGCACTCAGCATCCCACTGCTTCCTCTACACCTCACTGCACTCAGCATCCCACTGCTTCCTCTACACCTCACTGCTCCAGCTGCACCTCACTGCTACTTCTACACATAACTGCACTCTCAGCTTCACTGCCAATTCTTCATTTCCCTACACCTTCAGCATCCCACGATCCCTTCCACACCTCACTGCACTCTGCATCCCACTGCTTCCTCTACACCTCACTGCACTCTGCATCCCACTGCTTCCTCTACACCTCACTGCACTCAGCATCCCACTGCTTCCTCTACACCTCACTGCACTCAGCATCCCACTGCTTCCTCTACACCTCACTGCACTCAGCATCCCACTGCTTCCTCTATACCTCACTGCACTCAGCATCCCACTGCTTCCTCTACACCTCACTGCACTCAGCATCCCACTGCTTCCTCTACACCTCACTGCACTCAGCATCCCACTGCTTCCTCTACACCTCACTGCACTCAGCATCCCACTGCTTCCTCTACACCTCACTGCACTCTGCATCCCACTGCTTCCTCTACACCTCACTGCACTCTGCATCCCACTGCTTCCTCTACACCTCACTGCACTCTGCATCCCACTGCTTCCTCTACACCTCACTGCACTCAGCATCCCACTGCTTCCTCTACACCTCACTGCACTCAGCATCCCACTGCTTCCTCTACACCTCACTGCACTCAGCATCCCACTGCTTCCTCTACACCTCACTGCACTCAGCATCCCACTGCTTCCTCTACACCTCACTGCACTCAGCATCCCACTGCTTCCTCTACACCTCACTGCACTCAGCATCCCAATGCTTCCTCTACACCTCACTGCACTCAGCATCCCACTGCTTCCTCTACACCTCACTGCACTCAGCATCCCACTGCTTCCTCTACACCTCACTGCACTCAGCATCCCACTGCTTCCTCTACACGTCACTGCACTCAGCATCCCAATGCTTCCTCTACACCTCATTGCACTCAGCATCCCACTGCTTCCTCTACACCTCACTGCACTCAGCATCCCACTGCTTCCTCTACACCTCACTGCACTCAGCATCCCACTGCTTCCTCTACACCTCACTGCACTCAGCATCCCAATGCTTCCTCTACACCTCACTGCACTCAGCATCCCACTGCTTCCTCTACACCTCACTGCACTCAGCATCTCAATGCTTCCTCTACACCTCACTGCACTCAGCATCCCACTGCTTCCTCTACACTTCACTGCACTCAGCATCCCAATGCTTCCTCTACACCTCACTGCACTCAGCATCCCACTGCTTCCTCTACACCTCACTGCACTCAGCATCCCACTGCTTCCTCTACACCTCACTGCACTCAGCATCCCACTGCTTCCTCTACACCTCACTGCACTCAGCATCCCACGATCCCTTCCACACCTCACTGCACTCAGCATTCCACTGCTTCCTCTACACCTCACTGCACTCAGCATCCCACTGCTTCCTCTACACCTCACTGCACTCAGCATCCCACTGCTTCCTCTACACCTCACTGCACTCAGCATCCCACTGCTTCCTCTACACCTCACTGCACTCAGCATCCCAATGCTTCCTCTACACCTCACTGCACTCAGCATCCCACTGCTTCCTCTACACCTCACTGCACTCAGCATCCCACGATCCCTTCCACACCTCACTGCACTCAGCATTCCACTGCTTCCTCTACACCTCACTGCACTCAGCATCCCACTGCTTCCTCTACACCTCACTGCACTCAGCATCCCACTGCTTCCTCTACACCTCACTGCACTCAGCATCCCACTGCTTCCTCTACACCTCACTGCACTCAGCATCCCACTGCTTCCTCTACACCTCACTGCACTCAGCATCCCACTGCTTCCTCTACACCTCACTGCACTCAGCATCCCACGATCCCTTCCACACCTCACTGCACTCAGCATTCCACTGCTTCCTCTACACCTCACTGCACTCAGCATCCCACTGCTTCCTCTACACCTCACTGCACTCAGCATCCCACTGCTTCCTCTACACCTCACTGCACTCAGCATCCCACTGCTTCCTCTACACCTCACTGCACTCAGCATCCCACGATCCCTTCCACACCTCACTGCACTCAGCATCCCACTGCTTCCTCTACACCTCACTGCACTCAGCATCCCACTGCTTCCTCTACACCTCACTGCACTCAGCATCCCACTGCTTCCTCTACACCTCACTGCACTCAGCATCCCACTGCTTCCTCTACACCTCACTGCACTCAGCATCCCACGATCCCTTCCACACCTCACTGCACTCAGCATCCCACTGCTTCCTCTACACCTCACTGCACTCAGCATCCCACTGCTTCCTCTACACCTCACTGCACTCAGCATCCCACTGCTTCCTCTACACCTCACTGCACTCAGCATCCCACGATCCCTTCCACACCTCACTGCACTCAGCATTCCACTGCTTCCTCTACACCTCACTGCACTCAGCATCCCACTGCTTCCTCTACACCTCACTGCACTCAGCATCCCACTGCTTCCTCTACACCTCACTGCACTCAGCATCCCACTGCTTCCTCTACACCTCACTGCACTCAGCATCCCAATGCTTCCTCTACACCTCACTGCACTCAGCATCCCAATGCTTCCTCTACACCTCACTGCACTCAGCATCCCACTGCTTCCTCTACACCTCACTGCACTCAGCATCCCACTGCTTCCTCTACACCTCACTGCACTCAGCATCCCAATGCTTCCTCTACACCTCATTGCACTCAGCATCCCACTGCTTCCTCTACACCTCACTGCACTCAGCATCCCACTGCTTCCTCTACACCTCACTGCACTCAGCATCCCACTGCTTCCTCTACACCTCACTGCACTCAGCATCCCAATGCTTCCTCTACACCTCACTGCACTCAGCATCCCACTGCTTCCTCTACACCTCACTGCACTCAGCATCCCAATGCTTCCTCTACACCTCACTGCACTCAGCATCCCACTGCTTCCTCTACACCTCACTGCACTCAGCATCCCAATGCTTCCTCTACACCTCACTGCACTCAGCATCCCACTGCTTCCTCTACACCTCACTGCACTCAGCATCCCACTGCTTCCTCTACACCTCACTGCATTCAGCATCCCAATGCTTCCTCTACACCTCATTGCACTCAGCATCCCACTGCTTCCTCTACACCTCACTGCACTCAGCATCCCACTGCTTCCTCTACACCTCACTGCACTCAGCATCCCACTGCTTCCTCTACACCTCACTGCACTCAGCATCCCACTGCTTCCTCTACACCTCACTGCACTCAGCATCCCACTGCTTCCTCTACACCTCACTGCACTCAGCATCCCAATGCTTCCTCTACACCTCATTGCACTCAGCATCCCACTGCTTCCTCTACACCTCACTGCACTCAGCATCCCACTGCTTCCTCTACACCTCACTGCACTCAGCATCCCAATGCTTCCTCTACACCTCACTGCACTCAGCATCCCAATGCTTCCTCTACACCTCACTGCACTCAGCATCCCACTGCTTCCTCTACACCTCACTGCACTCAGCAACCCAATGCTTCCTCTACACCTCACTGCACTCAGCATCCCAATGCTTCCTCTACACCTCACTGCACTCAGCATCCCACTGCTTCCTCTACACCTCACTGCACTCAGCATCCCAATGCTTCCTCTACACCTCACTGCACTCAGCATCCCAATGCTTCCTCTACACCTCATTGCACTCAGCATCCCACTGCTTCCTCTACACCTCACTGCACTCAGCATCCCACTGCTTCCTCTACACCTCACTGCACTCAGCATCCCACTGCTTCCTCTACACCTCACTGCACTTAGCATCCCATTGCTTCCTCTACACCTCACTGCACTCAGCATCCCACTGCTTCCTCTACACCTCACTGCACACAGCATCCCACTGGTTCCTCTACACCTCACTGCACTCAGCATCCCACTGCTTCCTCGACACCTCACTGCACTCAGCATCCCACTGCTTCCTCTACACCTCACTGCACACAGCATTCCACTGCTTCCTCTACACCTCACTGCACTCAGCATCCCACTGCTTCCTCGACACCTCACTGCACTCAGCATCCCACTGCTTCCTCTACAGCTCACTGCACTCAGCATCCCACTGCTTCCTCTACACCTCACTGCACTCAGCATCCCACTGCTTCCTCTACACCTCACTGCACTCAGCATCCCCCTGCTTCCTCTACACCTCACTGCACTCAGCATCCCAATGCTTCCTCTACACCTCACTGCACTTAGCATCCCGCTGCTTCCTCTACACCTCACTGCACTCAGCATCCCGCTGCCTTCTCTACACCTCACTGCACTTAGAATCCCGCTGCTTCCTCTACACCTCACTGCACTCAGCATCCCGCTGCTTCCTCTACACCTCACTGCACTCAGCATCCCGCTGCTTCCTCTACACCTCACTGCACTCTGCATCCCACTGCTTCCTCTACACCTCACTGCACTCTGCATCCCACTGCTTCCTCTACACCTCACTGCACTCTGCATCCCACTGCTTCCTCTACACCTCACTGCACTCAGCATCCCACTGCTTCCTCTACACCTCACTGCACTCTGTATCCCACTGCTTCCTCTACACCTCACTGCACTCTGTATCCCACTGCTTCCTCTACACCTCACTGCACTCAGCATCCCACTGCTTCCTCTACACCTCACTGCACTCTGTATCCCACTGCTTCCTCTACACCTCGCTGCACTCAGCATCCCACTGCTTCCTCTACACCTCACTGCACTCTGTATCCCACTGATCCTTCTACATCACACTGCACTCTGTATCCCACTGATCCTTCTACACCTCACTGCACTCTGTATCCCACTGCTTCTTTTACAACTCACTGCACTAAGCATCCCACTGCTTCTTCTACACCTCACTGCACTCAGCATCCCATTGCTTTTTCTACATCTCACTGCACTCTGCATCCCAAAGCTTCTTCTACATTTCACTGCACTCTGCATCCCACAGCTTCTTCTACATCTCACTGCACTCTGCATCCCACAGCTTCTTCTACATCTCACTGCACTCTGCATCCCACAGCTTCTTCTGCATCCCACTGTTTCTTCTACATCTTACTGCACTCTCAATACCTCAATGCCCCTACTAAACTTGACTGTACTCTCAGAAACTCACTGCAAAGAGCCTTGCACATATCATTGCACTTTTAGAGTCTCAGTAAAACTTCCACACCTGACTACACTCTCAGCAGTTCACTGACCCGTTTCCATCTCACTGCACTTTCACCAGCTCACTGCTCTTTCTACACCTCAATACACTATCAACACTTGCCAGCTTCTTCTCCATCTCACTGCACTTTCAGTACTTCATTATCCCTTCCCCATATTAATGCATTCTCACTACTTCAGTGCTATTTCTAAACCTCACTGCACTCTCTGCACCTCACTGCTCTTTCTACATCTCACTGCCCCTTCTCCACCTCACTGCACTCTCAGCACCTCACTGCTCTTTCTACACCTCACTACCCCTTATCCATATCACTGCACTTTCAGCACCTCAATGCCTCTTCTCCATATCACTGCCCCTTCTCCATTTCACTGCTGCACTCTCAGCACCTCACTGCTCTTTCTCTATAGTACTGCCCCTTCTCCACGTCACTGCACTCTCAGCACCTCACTGCTCTTTATAGTATTGCCCCTTCTCCATCTCACTGCACTCTCAGCACCTCACTACTCTTTCTCCATATCACTGCCCCTTCTCCATCTCACTACCTCTTCTCGATCTTACTGCCCTTTCTCCATATCACTGCACTCTCAGCACCTCAGTACTCTTTCTTCATATCTCTACCCTTTCTCCACCTCACTGCACTCTTGGCACCTCATTGCATTCTCAGTACCTCACTGTCACTACCCCTTCACCATATCACTGCACTCTCACACCTCACTGCTCTTTATAGTACTGCCCCTTCTCCACCTCACTGGACTCTCAGCACCTCACTGCTCTTTATAGTACTGCCCCTTCTCCATCTCACTGCACTCTCAGCACCTCACTGCTCTTTCTCTATAGTACTGCCCTTCTCCACCTCACTGCACTCTCGGCACCTCACTGCTCTTTCTCTATTGTACTGCCCCTTCTCCACCTCACTGCACTCTTAGCACCTCACTGCTCTTTATAGTATTGCCCCTTCTCCATCTCACTGCACTCTCAGCACCTCACTGCTCTTTCTCTATAGTACTGCCCTTCTCCACCTCACTGCACTCTTGGCACCTCACTGCTCTTTCTCTATAGTACTGCCCCTTCTCCACCTCACTGCATTCTCAGCACCTCACTGCTCTTTCTCTATAGTACTGCCCCTTCTCCATCTCACTGCACTCACAGCACCTCACTGCTCTTTCTATATAGTACTTAGTACTGCCCCTTCTCCACCTCACTGAACTCTCAGCACCTCAGTGCTCTTTATAGTACTGCCCCTTCTCCATCTCACTGCACTCTCAGCACCTCACGGCTCTTTCTCTATAGTACTGCTCTTCTCCACCTCACTGCACTCTCGGCACCTCACTGCTCTTTCTCTATAATACTGCCCCTTCTCCACCTCACTGCATTCTCAGCACCTCACTGCTCTTTCTCTATAGTACTGCCCCTTCTCCACCTCACTGCATTCTCAGCACCTCACTGCTCTTTCTCCATATCACTGCCCCTTCTCCACCTCACTGCGTTTTCTCCATATCACTGCCCCTTCTCCACCTCACTGCACTCTCAGCACCTCACTGCTCTTTATAGTACTGCCCCTTCTCCACCTCACTGCACTCTCAGCACCTCACTGCTCTTTCTCGTTAGTACTGCTGCCCCTTCTCCACCTCACTGCACTCTCAGCACCTCATTGCCTTTTCTCCATATCACTGCCCCTTCTCCACCTCACTGCACTCTCAGCACCTCACTGCTCTTTCTCCATATCACTGCTCCTTCTCCACCTCACTGCACTCTCAGCACCTCACTGCTCTTTCTCTATAGTACTGCCCCTTCTCTATCTCACTGCACTCACAGCACCTCACTGCTCTTTCTCCATATCACTGCCCCTTCTCCACCTCACTGCACTCTCAGCACCTCACTGCTCTTTCTCTATAGTACTGCCCCTTCTCTATCTCACTGCACTCACAGCACCTCATTGCTCTTTCTCTATAGTACTGCCCCTTCTCCACCTCACTGCACTCTCAGCACCTCACTGCTCTTTCTCCATATCACTGCCCCTTCACCTCACTGCACTCTCAGCACCTCACTGCTCTTTCTCCATATCACTGCCCCTTCACCTCACTGCACTCTCAGCACCTCACTGCCCCTTCTCTATCTCACTGCACTCTCAGCACCTCACTGCTCTTTCTCTATAGTACTGCCCCTTCTCTATCTCACTGCACTCTCAGCACCTCACTGCTCTTTCTCCATATGACTGCCCCTTCTCCACCTCACTGCACTCTCAGCACCTCACTGCCTTTTCTCCATATCACTGCCCCTTCTCCACCTCACTGCACTCTCAGCACCTCACTGCTCTTTCTCTATAGTACTGCCCCTTCTCTATCTCACTGCACTCTCAGCACCTCACTGCTCTTTCTCTATAGTACTGCCCCTTCTCTATCTCACTGCACTCTCAGCACCTCACTGCTCTTTCTCCATATCACTGCCCCTTCTCCACCTCACTGCACTCGCACCTCCTTACGGCTCCTTGAACTCCTCACTGCACACTTGGCATTGCACTGAAGTTCTCCACCTCTTCGCATTCTCCTCCAGCCTTCCTCGCCGCATGTGCCTGAATATCACCATCTCTCCACATTACCCCGCAGCCGTCTCCTCGGCTTCCTGCGCTGGGGCAGCTCTCACATGCCCTCACTCCATCAGTAGCAGTGCCGTCACTGCCAGCTCTCGTCTCCCCAGGCTTGGCCCTGCTCAGTGCAGAGGGCTCAGCATCTGTGTGTCCCAACTCACTGCACAGTCCGCTGTGAAATCCTAATGAGATCCCTGCGTTCTGCTCTGTGCGCCCCGTGTCCACCACTCTCACTGGCAGAACTCACTGTTTTCTTTCATCCTCTTCATACAGTTCCCTGTACTACAAGCTGGGATGGCGCCTCCTCTGGTGGAGCGTTGGTTGCTCTTTACCCAAGTAATAGCAGGACCACTTGTCTTCTGTAGAGCTGTTGCTTGGTCTTCTCCATCCAGATCGAGGTGACACCAGATGGCCCTTGGACATAGTGCATCAGTGGAGGATCCAGTTGTCTTCTTCTTCCATCATGGATACAAACAAGGTGAGCCTGGATTGTAACCCAGAGTCTTGTGTCCAGCGCCTGGAAGTCACCACTACTTGGTCTTTTCAGTGAAATTCTTCTATGACTGTGGCTGCTTGAAGGATATATTCTCTCCCCCCTGCCCCTGTCTTCTGGAGGTAAATGGGATCTCATAAGTTATTCCTATGCTATTGAGCAGGGGGTAACTAAAAGGCGTGAATAAAAGGCAAAATAGATCATGCAGGGGCTACACAATAGATATGACAATGAATGGAAGCTCTCTTAGGATTTCTGCACACGTCTGCAGAGGCACTGAGCCCCA